>NC_081325.1:68153127-68469377 GCF_026419965.1 Kogia breviceps | reverse complement strand
CAGAGGGGGAAAAAATTCCCATTATAAACAGGTATTTGTTTTGCAGACAAAAGAGTATTTTCCTTGGAACCCCTTACTAAGACACAATTCCATGAGAGAGGTATCATTAATCCCATATTACAGATAAAGAAACCGAGAATCAGAAAGTTAAGTAATTTACTCAGCTGTTTTAAACGCTAGCCAAGTCCGGGGGACCCCCTTCTATGGAATAGGCATACTTTGATTCCCTCTCTCTCTCCTAAACTTTTTATTAGGGAACAATTCAAATTACACATAAATTGGGAGAAAGGAGAAGAAGGCTCCACGGACCCATCACCCAGCTACAACAGTCACCAACTCATGCTATCTCTTGTTTCAACTATGATTGTTTTTAACACTCAACGAGATGGAAATTTCTGCACAATGATAAGTAGCAACCAGACAAATGGGTAGTGTATTTTGCCCTTTCTTTTCTATCTCAAAAAATTTGTTCAACAAAATCTAGGCGATATCTCTATAACTCTCCAGCCCCTTGTTGTGAGATGAATTTTTCCAATGTCTAAGCACTGGGAATTCCCTGCCGTCCAGTGGTTAGGACTCTGTGCTTCCATTGCAGGGTGCATGGGTTCAATCTCTGGTTGGGGAACTAAGATCCAACATGCCTTGCGGTGTGGCTAAAAAAAAAAAAGTCTAAGCACTTCAGGAATTCTTCTTACTTGTTCTTAGGGACAGATACAGAAATGCTGCTTGTGACCCACAGCCAAGCTCTGTGGGGAGGGCAAGGTGCCAGCTTCAAAAAGGGGAAGGACTCAATTCCCTTTGATGACCTCTCTTGGGGCAGTAAAGATGGGCCATGAGACAGCCAGTCATAATTCTAAATGAGTATTTCAAGCACCTTTGGGGGACACTTCCTTATTTATTCTTTAACACAAACGTTAAACAGTAAGAAAGTAATTTTTAGACATAATTTGGTATAGGAATTTGGTGAATATTATCCAATCTCTTTTCTTACTACAATACGTATAATTTATCTTCTGAAAAAGATGTATTACTGTGATTTAATACCAACATACAGCAGTCACAATTTGTTCATCCTATTTGTTCTTCACAAGAAGGAAAAAATCATTAGCTGTATTTAATTTATAAGCCTATAAAGGAGCATTTGACCAAAGGTCTTCCAGACCATGAGCTTCACTCAGCAAGCAAATGACACGGACACAAGTGGAAGCCAAGGCCCATCTGTCTCATCTGTGTATCATTCAGCTTTGCATAGTAACAAATGGCCCCTGTAGAGGAGAAAAAACTTTTTTTCTACCCTCTTATTTCTGTCCCTGTGGCATATGAATTAAACTGACAAAAAACAGATTAATAGGAGGAAAAAAATAGTTTACCTATATGTGTAACACAAAGGATTGCTTAGAATTTGGGGCTTATATACCATATTAATAGGTGAAATAGAGGGGATGAAATGCATGTATGGGAAAGTAAATGACCTTTTGGAAAGATGAAGAGTTTTCAGGAAAACAAACAGCAGATAAAATATTGGTGATAATGTTTGTCTGTACAAGCATGAGTGGTCTTTCCATCTCCTGCAGGGCCATAAAACTCCCCTGGAAAAGGGATTTGGGGAAGGTTTTTTGTTTGTTTGTTTTTGATAAATTTATTTATTTTTATTTATTTTAGTTTTGGCTGTGTTGGGTCTTCATTAATGCACATGGGCTTTCTCTAGTTGCGGCGAGCGGGGGCTACTCTTCATTGTGGTGTGTGGGCTTCTCATTGCGGTGGCTTCTCTTGTTGCGGAGCACAGGCTCTAGGCATGAGGGCCTCAATAGTTGTGGCATGCAGGCTCAGTAGTTGTGGCACACGGGCTTATTTGCTCCATGGCATGTGGGATCTTCCTGGACCAGGGATTGAACCCGTGTCCCCTGCATTGGCAGGCGGGTTCTTAACCACTGCGCCACCAGGGAAGCCCTGAGAGCTTCCATTTGAAGTAGGCGTTTGTGACTACTGCTCACAGTCCATTGGCCAAAGCAAGCCGTACAGCCAAGTTGGATGATAATGAGACAGGGAGAGTATACTCTTCCTAGAGGGAGGCCCCTGCAAATCACAGGGCAACTGGAAAGGGACTCTCAGGGATAAGGGCAGTGAATAATTAGGAACAATACTATTCATACAGTTTTTCAGAGTCTCTAAGATATACTCTTTCCACTCCATTCTGCTTAGAAAAGTTTCAAAGAGAAAGTAAGACCTGAGTTGGATTTTCAAGGATGGTTCTAGGCAGAGGTGAAGCAGATGCTAAGACAGGAATATTTGGAAACAATAAATATATTGTTTCTGGCGAAAATTTTTTAAATTGATAATATTCAGGATTTGTGGAAGTGCTATTCACTTATAAACTGCTGGCAGGAGTATATATGGTTTAGCTGTGTGAACAGCAATATCGCAGTATCTACTGAAAATAAAAATGCAAATACCATTTTTAAAATTAATTTTTATTGGAGTATAGTTGCTTTACAATACACGCAAATACCTTTTGATCCACTGATTCCACTTCTAGGAATCTCTCCTATAAAACTATTTGTTCGGGCTTCCCTGGTGGCGCAGTGGTTGAGAATCCGCCTGCCGATGCAGGGGACACGGGTTCGTGCCCCGATCCGGGAAGATCCCACATGCCGCAGAGCGGCTGGGCCCGTGAGCCATGGCCGCTGAGCCTGCGCGTCCGGAGCCTGCGCTCCGCAATGGGAGAGGCCACAACAGTGAGAGGCCCGCATATCACACACACACAAAAAAAACAAAAACAAAAAAAACCACAAAAAACTATTTGTTCATAGGCACAAACATATATGTACAAAGGATGCTCAATGAACTGGAGAGCCAAATGTATGTCCGTCAAGGTGAGAACTGTAGAATAAGCTATAGCACTGGAATACTATGCAACAATTAAAAGCTATATATACACATAAAGATATATATATATACATTAAAAGGTATATATGTATATATATGTGTATATTACATAGGTCTGTATGTATATATCTATATGTATACATACATGTGTGCATAGATATATGTACGTATATATATATACACACACACACACACATATATATACATATACACATTTAAAGATCATCCAAACCTTTTTAAGCACAAAAGGTGAGTCACAACATATAATCGAAATGCATAACATAATACCATGGAAACTACATATAACTGTAAAAAAAGTCTTAGCCAGATGCTCATTAAATTCTCACAGTTCTTACAGCTGCAGCAAAATTAGTTGGGATCAGTGGTGACAGTAGCAGTGTAGGACTTTACTTTTTACTCTAAACACTTTTGGGTTGTTTGAATCTTTTATGAATAGAATATATTCCTGTATTGTTTAGCATAATTAAACCAATTAAAATGCCTACAATTAGGGCTTCCCTGGTGGCGCAGTGGTTGAGAATCTGCTTGCTGATGCAGGGGACACGGGTTCGTGCCCCGGTCCGGGAAGATCCCACATGCCGCGGAGCGGCTGGGCCCGTGACCCATGGCCGCTGAGCCTGCGCGTCCGGAGCCTGTGCTCTGCAACGGGAGAGGCCACAAAAAAAAAAAAAAAAAAAAAAAAAAAGCCTACAATTAAAATAAAATAATACCAATTTATTTTATCATATTCATAAAATTCAGAGAAGTAAAAAAGATCATAAAAATCACCACTAGGGTCTTTTGAAAATGATTCTAAAGGCAAACCCATTTGAAAGATTGGTCATATACAGGATTCCCTTGTTCTGCTAAGCTTCATTCTGAAAATCAGATACCCATAAGATAATATTTCATGAAACCCACCTCCAGACGGCTTTAATCAGTTGACTTAATTTTGCTGGCAGCTAATAAAGTCCCATCTCAAAACACTTCTAGTAACCACAGCTGACTGCAAAAGTACTGAGGGAACATTGTGATAGAAAGCTGAGCTGAGAGATGTCTAACGCAAGAGAAATTTCTCGACTGGTATTTAAAAGAGAGTTTGACTAAAACTGATGACTGTACAGCCTGATTCAACCAATCACGTGCAGCATTCCTGCCAAGTTTATTACCTGCTTAAATCAAATCAATAATCTTGGTTATATAAAGCACGGTTCAGTGGTTTCAATTTTCTTTTGTCATCAGAAGGACTGAATAGGAGCTGGAGTAACTAATGGAAATTCCTTTCATTCTTCATCAAGCTGAGTTAGAGGTTTCCTGAAGCCAGATTTTCTACCGACTGTATAAATTGTTAAAAGCCTCGCACCCAGAAGGCTATTCACTGCCATTTTCTTCCTTGAGGCACTTTTCCTTAGACCTACACTGTACTCTTCTTTGTTAGCACTGTTACATGATTCATTTTAAAAGTCCCATTCATTTTATAAGTGTCCTGGGGCTAGGATGCTTCTGCAATCCATTTTTGTTTGGACGGCTATCCCATTACCGTATTTAGGCCTCATAATGCCAAGAAATCATCCTTAATGGCACCAGGTAACACATCCAATACTATCTGCTAGGTACTTCTGTGATCTTTAGAAAACACCCAGGACTGTCCACCTGAAGGAAAGGAAGCCCGGCGAGACTGGGTAACTTATCCAGCTCATGGCAGTCAATGTCTGATGGATCTCCAACTTCAAAGTAATTCTGCCCCAGCACCACCTGGATTCTGGTTCAGGGCAGCACAATGCCTGGTATGCAGTGACAAAGGATGGAGCCTGGCTCTGAATCCAGGCCCCCGAGGCAGTTTTCAGTCTCTCTACACCATTGACTAAAAACAGCTTTATTGGGCTTCCCTGGTGGCGCAGTGGTTGAGAGTCTGCCTACCGATGCAAGGGACACGGGTTCGTGCCCCGGTCCGGGAGGATCCCACGTGCCGCGGAGCGGCTGAGCCTGCGTGTCCGGAACCTGTGCTCTGTGGCGGGAGGGGCCACAGCAGTGAGAGGCCCGCGTACCACAATAAAAAACAAAACAGCTTTATTAAGGTATAATTTACACACCATAAAATTCACTAATTTTTAGTGTATGATTCAATGATCTTTAAAACTTTTACAGAGTTGTGCAGACATCACCACAATCCAATCTGACAACACATCCATCAAAAAAAGCCCCGCAGCCCATTTACAGGCACTCTCTGGTTCCCCGCCCCCATCACCAGCCCCAGGCAACCACAAATCTGCCTTCGGTCTCTATAGATTTGCCTTTCCTGGACATCTCATGTAAATAGATTCTCACAATATGTGGTCATCGTTTTTGTCTTTCCGACCTCACCGTGTTCAGTCATTTTGACGTGGCAGTGTATTCCACTGACTGCTCTCTCTTTCCGCTACGTAGTCACATGTTGCCTTGTTGAGACTTAAGCTCCCTGGGGCTAGTAGGTAGGCACAGTTTCATAGCCCCTGTGGTGCACTCTCTCAGCGTCCTATCTCTTTCTCCGTGTTCAAACCATTTCAGTGCAGGCCAGCCCAAGTTCAAACTGCTGGAAACTTCCTGTTTCCTTTTTAAGTGGAGGGCTGTCGGGCTATCTTTATGGCAGGGGCAAGGAATTAACTTCCCCTAGGAGCAGCCCTAACCAATGGCTGACTGGACACAGTGTATAAATACCCCAACTCTCTCACTTCTCAGGAGCCCTTGGAGGTGTGTGTTCTGTACTGACTCTCAAAGAGTTTCCCTAGAGAGACCAAGTTCTCCTTGTCCACAGTAGCTCCTGGCTTGATTGATGACCCCATACTGGCTGCCTTGCCTTCTGAGTCTCCCTCCCCTACTCCCCTTCTAGTGTTTTCTTTTCCCTCAAAATAAACTACTTGCACTGGGATCTTTGTCTCAGTGTCTGATTCTGAGGGAACCCAAATTCAGACACTCCCCACCATGTGCTCAATACATATTGAGCCCAGGGTAGATGTCTGTTCCACCCCAGGCTTCCTATTTCGCTACTTTCATCAATTCATCCCTGTTACATAATAGCCAACTGGTATAGGGTGGCTATAATAAAAAACAGATAATAACAAGTGTTGGCAAGGATGTGGAGAAATTGGAGCCCGTATATACCTGTGGGAATATAAGATGATGCAGCCACTGTGGAAAACAGTCTGACAGTTCCTGAAAAGATTCAACATAGAATTACCATATGACCCAACAATTCCAATCCTAGGTACGAACCCCAGAAAAATGAAAACATATATACACATAAAAACTTGTACATGCATGTTCATAGCAGCATTATTCATAATAGTAAGAAAGTGAAAACAAATATCCATCAACTGATAAATGGACAAATGAAATGTATTATATCCATACAATGGAATATTAGCTATTAAAAAAAATGAAGTACTGATTCATGGAAGTACAAATGGATGAACCTTGAAAACAGTATACTAAGTGAAAGAAGCTAGTCAGAAAAAGCCATATATTTATGGTTCCATTTATATGAAATATCCAGAATGGGCAAATCTATAGAGACAGAGAGTAGCTTAATGGTGGCCTAGGGTAGAGGGAGTGCAGATAGAGGGTTTGAGAAATGCCAACTAAAGGGTATTGCGTTTCTTTGCGGGGTGATGATAATGTTCTAAAATTGATTGTGGTGATGGTTGTACAACTGTGTGACTATAGTAGATTCACATTGAATTGTATACTTTAAATGGATAAATCTTATAGTATGTGAATTATATCTCAATAAAGCTTTTACTTTTTTTTAAAGAAATGCTAAGAAGTGTGGTTATTTAGGAAATCACCCAGGTCACCCTCCACTTATGTTCACAAACATGCCTTTGTATCTTGGCCCTCAGATTTCTGGCATCAAGATAAGATGGCAAATAAGTACATGAAAAGATGTTTCACATCATTAGTTGTTATTGAAATGCAGATTAAACCATAATGAGATATTACTACACACCTATTCAAATGTCTAAATTTAAAAGACTGACCATACCAAGTGTTGACAAGGATGTGGAGGAACTACAGCACTCATGCACTGCTAGTGGGAATGTAATATGGTATAGCAAGTTTGGAAGCACTTTGGGAATTTCTTAAAAAGTTAAATGGACACCAATCATATTATCTAGCCATTCCATGCACAGCTATTTACCCAAGAGAAAAGGAAATATACGTCTATACAAAGATTTGTACATGAATGTTCATAGCACCTTTGTAAGAGCCCCAAACAGGAAATAGCATTTTATGTACTGCATGTCTGTATACCCACAAAATTCATATGTTGAAACCCCCATCCCAATGGGATAGTGTTAAGAGGTGAGGCCTTTGGGAAGTTATTAGGTTTCGATGAGGGCACGAGTATGGAGCCCCATCATGGGATTAGTGCCCCTATAAGAAGAAAGAGACTAGAGCTTCCTCTCTCTGCCCTGTGAGGAGAGAGGGGGCTCTCTCCAGAAGAAGAGAGCTCTCACTAGAATCAGGCCATGTTGGCACCCTGACCTCAGACTCCCAGACTCCAGAACCATGAGAAATAAAGGGCTTGTTGTTTAAGCCACCCAGTCTATGGTATTTTGTTACAGCAGCTGGAACTGACTAAGACACAGCCCAATGGATAACAGATGGGTTAACAAGTCATGGTACATCCATACAATGGAACGCTACCCGGGAATAAAAAGGAATGAACTACTGATACCCACAACAACATGGATGAATCTCAGAAAAATTATGCTGAATATGGAAGAAGCTATAGACGAAGAAACAGTACAGCGATATGACTCCACTTATATAAAACTAGAAAATGCAAACGAATCCATAGTGACAGCTGATCAGTGGATGTCTAGGGAGGGGGTTAGGACGAGAGGCAGAGATTACAAAGGGGCATCATGAGAAGACCTTGGGTGTGATGGAGATGGTCACCATCTTGACTGCAGTGATGGTTTCAGGGATACACACACACACACACACACACACACACAAACTTAAACTGTACACTTCAAATATGTGCAGTTTATTGTATGCCAATTATATCTCAGTTAAAAAAAAGACAATCTCCAAGCTCTGGGTAGTTTACTATAAAATGTGCTAATCATAATCCTAGATTTCCATATTCCATTTTTCAGGATGAATTTAACTATATTGTTAAAAAAACAGAAAACCAACCTTCTTTTTTAAAAAAATTTCTCTACGTTTTTTTCTCTATTTTTGATTTTTAGATTACTATATGCACAGATTTCCCATGGTTTGATATACTCAAATAACAAAACAGGGTATAGAAGAGAATATGAGTGAGCTAAAAACCACGCAAGGAAATACAAAGGTCATCTAATTTGAGCAACTATTCAGTTCATAAAAGTTTAACATTCCACCAAATGGTCGTTTCAACTGTGCTTAATTTTAAAAGATGAGGAACTCAGCTTTTCCTAAGACAGTCTATTCCATTTGGACAGTTTTATATTAAAATGTTATCTACATATTTAGCTGAAATCTGTCTTTCTCTCTTTTTGGGGGGGTGGGGGGGCTGCCCCGGCATGCCATGCAGGATCTTAGTTCCCCAAACAGGGATGGAACCTGTGCCAGAAAACCAACCTTCGATACCTACATTTTTTAATCTTCAACTTCCCACCTGGCTCGTGGGTCTGCTAGCCCCTCTGACTTTGGCATCTTGTTGCAGCCACAGGTAGGAGATTCCCTTTCCTAATCTGAGCTCCAGAAGAGCTCCACCAGCTGGGCTACTGCTCAGTCTCCTGCAAAGAGCTTCCAGGCTAGAAAGGGAGCAGACCGGTGGTTACAACACAAGTAACAAATACAGTGATAGAGCTGTGGGGTGCAAAGCCTAGGCCCTGACTCACCCTACAGGCCTGGAGGAAAGCTCTGAAGAGGAAGTGCTGTCAGAACTGAAGAGCAGGAACTGGTGAGGGAGTGAGGCTGGAGAGCTACATGGGGTGCAACATAGCCAGAGAAGAGAGGAAGCCCAGTGGGTTTGGGGGAGCTCAGTCCGTGGTTGAGAATGGTTGACAGAAAAGAGAGAGATGGGATGGGTGGGTGACAACGGGGAGAAGGAAGCTGTGGCAGGAAGAGAGGAGGCTGGAAAGCTGAACGCCCTGGATCCGAGGGGTACCGCAGACCCACTGAAGATCTTTATTTAGGGGAGAGCTATGATCAGAGTTTCAGCTTAGAAGCCAACTTTGATGTAGGCAAATGCTAGGATGGTATAAATAATTCCAGCTGAGCCTACCTGGTCTCTCATCTCTGTATCTTTCATCACTGCTTGTATTAGTGTTCTGTTGCTGGGTAACAAATTACCATAGACATCATGGCTTCAAACAACACACACACTAGCTCACAGTTTCTGAATCCAGGATGGCTTAGCTGGGTCCTTCGCTTAGGGTCTCACAAGGCCAGGCTGAAGGTGTCTGCTGGGCTGTGTTTCCACATAAAGCCTCCACTGCAGGAGAATCCACTTCCAACTCATTCAGGTTGTTGGCAGAATTCATTTCCTTACAGGTATAGGACTGAGGTCGCTGGCTTTTGCTGGCTGTCAGCTCAGGTCCTAGAGGTTACTTGCAGTTCCCTGGCCCATGGACTTCCTCAGCAGGGCTTCTCCCTTCATCAAACCATCAAGGACAACCTCTGTAGTTCATGCCGGCAAGGTAACACCTTATGTGTGTGTGTGTATATATATATCTGTATATACAGTGATATAATTGTACAATGTATATCATAAAGTAATCATGGGAGTGACGCCCTACCCCTTTTACCATATAACGTAACCTCATCAAGTGTGGTATTGGTCAGAAGCAAGTCAAAGACCCTGCCCACCATTCATCAAGTGAAAGGGATTACACATGGCTTGAACTTGGGGGGTCCCCTGGAATCTGTCTGCTGCACTGCCCAAATGTAAGGACTTTCAGCCTCAGGCTCCTCGCCCAGCACGTGGGGAGAGAAGTATATATCTTCATAGTTCTTTGCTGCCACTTCCAGACCTTGCTCCTCCACCCTCCAATAAGAATATTGCTCCTTCAAACTCCACCATTTGTCTCTGTCCATCCTCTTTTTTTAAAAAAAAAAATATTTATTTACTTATTTGGCTGTGCCGGGTCTTAGATGCGGCATGCAGGATCTTCGTTGCGGTCTGCGGGATCTTTAGTTGTGGCATGTGGGATCTAGTTCCCTGACCAGGGATAGAACCCAAGCCCCCTGCACTGAGAGTGCGGCGTCTTAACCACTGGACCACCAGAGAAGTTCCTGTCTCTGTCCATCCTTATTCTCGCTATTACCCACAAACCTCCAGCCAAGTGTGGGTCCCAACTCCACTCTGGGCAGCCCTGGGGTTGCAGAGGGAAGCTCTGAGCACTTCCTCTTCCATAGAGGAGAAGCAATTCTGTACCTGAAGTATCTTTATGAAGAGGGACTGGATACCACCAGGTGAAAAACAGGGGGTGGCTGGAGAGGAATGTCCATTGGTAGAAACTCAGGCTTCCTATTTATGTTTTGGATCCAGTTTCCCGGGTGGATCTTGTATCTGCTCATCCTGTTTTAGCGTTTTTCCCCCTGCTTTCCGTACTTCTAAATAATATCCTATTGCTTTTCCTTGATTTTTCCACTTTGTAAATTATCTATCGACTGCTTAGTATAGCAGGTGAGGGTTTGGCTTCTTCATACACTCTTTCCAACCCTTCCTCCTCACCCCCCAAGTAGCTGCATCACGATTTTCGGTTAGGTTGTTAGAATTGACTAACCTCTATTGAAAGACATTTAATAAACAGAAAGCTACTTGTACTTAATGTAAAGATGGCACCTAATCATAGTGCAACTTGGTTTTTTCTTGTATAAATTTTAATTTTCTTAAATTTAATAATTGTTTTTGTTTTCGTAACATACCTATCACAAGTTCACCCCCATATTTCATATCAGAAATGTAAGTCTTTTGTTAATTATTCAAACAGATTAAGTATTTTCAATTCGCTCTTATTAGAGCCTCCTGTTTGCTGCACAGATGTCCTAGCAGTTCCCCTCATCATCATTCTGGATCCATGTTTTACTCTCTGTTTTGGTGAAGTACATCCTCCAGGAGCTTCTGAAAGTGGGTGCATGGAAAGTACATTTCTTGAGACCTTGCACATTTGTTTGTTTGTTTGTTTTGTTTTTTTTGTTTTTGTGGTACGCGGGCCTCTCACCGCTGTGGCCTCTCCCGTTGCGGAGCACAGGCTCCGGACGCGCAGGCTCAGCGGCCATGGCTCACGGGCCCAGCCGCTCCGCGGCACGTGGGATCCTCCCGGACTGGGGCACGAACCCGCGTCCCCTGCATCGGCAGGCGGACTCTCAACCACTGCGCCACCAGGGAAGCCCCGAGACCTTGCACATTTGAAATAGTTTTTATTGTACCATTATATTTGAATGCCAGCACATCTGGATATAGAATTCTAGGCTGAAAATAACTTTTGAGGACATTTTGGTCCCATTTCCTAACTTCCAGAGTTGCTGCTGAGAAATCCAATGTCATTCTGACCTTTAAGCCTTTGTGTGTAATCCGTTCTTGCTTCATACATGCAATGTCTTCTCTTAACTCTCCCAGGATATCTATCTATCTATCTATCTATCTATCTATCTATCTATCTATCTATCTATCTATCTACCTACCTAGCTACCTATCTATCTATCCATCAATCCATCCATCCATCTATTTAAGACTTCCTTCTCCCAGCATCCCCCTCAAGCTCCTCCCCCATTTTTCTCCTTTGATCTCTTCCTTTCCCACTGGAAGCTTTCCTCAACTGTCTGGTGATCCCTAGCAGTCCTACAATATTTAAGGGTGGGGCCCTAAAAGATGGATGGAGCTCTGTAGTGGGTGGAGCTTGTTGACTGACAGCCTTCACTCTAGGGGTATCTGGCTGCCTGATTCACTGGGGCTCCCTGGAGAGGTTTAGAGAAGATACTGTGCTTTTCCAGTCATACAACCAGGAAGTGATAGAGCTACTAGACAAACCCGGAGCTTCCCACAGAAGCTCTTTCTGTCTCATAAGTACAAGATCCCTAACTTGGGAGCTGGTGACCCACATTTACCATGGTAGACACTAAATGTATATATTACTTCATATACTTTTTCGAATTATTTTAAAATTTCTAAAACTATCTTGAAAAATTTCAAAACTATAGCAAAGTTGAAAGAATTTTACAGTGAACACCTATATACCTATCACCTAGCTTCTACTACTAAGATTTTATTATATTTTATCAATATCTATCCCTTTATTCTTTCCTCCACCCATCTACAACCTATTCTATTTTTTGGGGTGGGACAAAGTAAATTTCAAACATCAGTACACTTTCCCTTAAGTATTTAATTAAGCAGAGTTCAATATCTGTTTAGTTTTTTAATTTTAGTGTAAAATTTAATTTCAATGAAATGTAAATCTTAAGTGTACATACACTGTTTTGAAGATGCACATTTAGGGGTGGGATAGGGAGGGTGGGAGGGAGACCCAAGAGGGAGGAGATATGGGGACATATGTATACGTATAACTGATTCACTTTGTTGTATAGCAGAAACTAACACACCATTGTAAAGCAATTATACTCCAATAAAGATGTTTTAAAAAAAGAAAAAAGAAAATGCACATTTACCTGTGAGAGCCTAGATTCTTAAGCACCAGCGGGGCAAAGTTTAATGTGCTACTTGCCTGATTTGCTTTTATTTAGGCTATAGGTGGCAGGGCCAGGACTCACCCTCAGGGTCCTGCATGTAAAGTTGGATCCTATTTTTATTTAAAATTTTTACATTTATTTTGGTTTCCTAAAATTGTATTAAAATATTATTTATCTGAATTATGGAAGTTTTTGCACGCTGGCGCCCCTTAACTTTTGCAGCAGGAGTGAATGCCTCACTCACCGACCCTGCTAAGTAGGAATTCCGAAGGGAGGACCTATTTGGAGCAGAAAAAGTCTGGAACAGGAGCTGAATCCACTTGCTATATTCAACACAGAAGCCAGGTGTTTCAATCAATAAAAATCATGGTTCTGGATCACTTCCCTTGCGTACTTAATTACTAACCCCGAGAGATAAGCAAGGCACTATCTGGCGATGACAGTCGCAGACCACGTGCCCATCCACTGGCAACGTGAAGGAGCCACCTTAGGACTAACATTTTCCCGAGCTCAGGAATGAAGTGGGAGGGTCCCAAATTAGGTGGCATGGCCTTCTGGTGAGTCTCAAGAATCGGAGACGACGTTGTAGAAAGAATTGGTTTTGTATTAGTAAGCAGACCACCGGAGCTAGAAACTGGGAGCTGGTGGTGGCGCTCTGCTGGGCGGAGTGCCTTACCCGAGCCGCCCGCTGGGCGTGAAATTGACTCGGAGCCGGCCACACAGGTCAACCTCCCTGCCCCGGGCGGAGAGCTGCGGCTTCGCGCAGGGCGGTACCGCGCGCAGCCCTCCTGCCCCGGCTGCAGCCAGGACGCGGGAGACGGGCTCTGAGGGCCTGAGGGGCTGTGCGCTGCCGGGACTTTGTTGCAAAGCACTGATTCTTAGCAAACGGCTTTGTTTGCCTCTGGAGCCCGTAGCTTTGTTCCAGGACCCGGGACCTTGATTTTTAGTGATTTCACAACCTGGGCCATAGCAGGGTAGTTTCTGTATGATCTAGTTCTAGGAAGTAGGAAATAAAAACGGAGCCCATTACTGCTGCACAGACCTTCAGCAGTAGAGGGGAAAAAAGTGTATTCTCACGGAAAACGATGCATTGTCTATTAACATACCCTCTGTCTTAGCGGATTCTGATTTTTTACTTCTGATTCTGATTCTGAGCTCTGTGACAACTCTAAGAGCAGCGGATAACTGGTAGCCACGTAAATTCCATCCTAACCGGAAGAGGTCCAGCTGACTCCCCCTCCTCAGCTGGTGGAAAAAAACCAGTTTTGCTTCCTTTACTATTCATTTCAACTTTTCTTTTACTCCACGTATATTTGTGCTTCTTGACTTCTTCATTGAAACAGTTATAAAATCTGCCTGATTCCCTCACTGAATGAGGAGCTAAATAGTATCTTTGAAATGTGTCCGTTTTTTTAATATTTGAATGAGTCATGAGTTTATCTTCTCCTGAAATTTATCTTTAACAGCCTCCACTTTCTAAGTCTCTCTAGGATGATAAAGTAATACTCAAGTTGGTTTGTGGAGCTCCTCCAAGGGGAAAGCATGCGTTTGGGGGAAGCAGGAAGGGATGGGGGCTCACATTAACCGAATATGTTCTGTGCACCTGCTACTTTACAAACAAAATTGAATTGAATATGCACAATCCCAGGAAACAGAAATGGCGACTCCATTTTATGGAGAAGACAACTCATGTTCAGAGATAATTTCAGAGATCAGCACCATTGGAGATAACTATTATTCAGTGAGTATGTTCAAAGATAAGTAATTTGACCAATATCACTTAAGATTTGCAGTTAAGATTTGAAGTCCTATCCGTCTAAGCCCCAAATTATGCCACACGGTTGCCATCCAGTGTGAGAAGGTGGCCCTGCCATGTGTAGAGTTTTTAGGTTTGAGGAATATTTCTCTGCCATGTCCTGGGTCACAGGGATACTCAGGATATGGGTCTGGCATACTGAGGAGACCGTCGTCAATTTGTTCAACAGAGGAGAGGCCTTACCAACGTCAAAAGGAGAAATAGGTGGGGTTCACCGGTTACTGCATTTCCCTCATTCTCTGACCCTGCTCCACCAGGAAAACCAGGCAGAAAGCTGTCTGTGAAGTTTGCTGCCTGTGAAGGGCCGTGAGTTGGGGGTTAGACTATTGATGGGAGAAGGAGAAGGGCAAACAGGTCTTGCCTTCAAACTGACCTCCCTGTCGAAAAACTGTTCTGTAAAATAGGCAATTGAATAGCCCAGCATGCAGCTTGTTGGCATAATTTAACAAATATCAGGGTGATCAGAGTCTCTGAGAAAAGACAATTGGAGAGGGTTTCTTTTGCCAAGAAAATAAATGACTACATTATGTACACTAGGAAGCCTTTGGATAATGTTCTAGCTGGGATGGCCAAAGACCTAGAAGGCCCTTCCATACCGTGATCACTATGGATCACAGCATTTGGTATTTTGTATATATTTGTATTTGTAACGTGGTCAGGTTATTCTTTATATTAATTTCCATTTTATGCTCATTGCATTCTTTCATATAGGACATAGAAATTTCAAAGTAGCTCCAGCTATAAGACACAGTTTTAAAATAACTTTAGTACCAACTGTTCATTTAAGCATTTAAAACATGGAAATGTTGGAAATTTTGAGAGTCAACAAAGAAATAGGATAACAGGCCTGTAAGTATTTCCATATTCTGATCACTGTGCATACATTACTACTACTCTAAAAATAATATGAATTTAAAGGACATTTTTGTTTCTCCAATGGGGGAAAACAACAGTAAAACAGGCAGCATTGTATGTGCAGCTTTGCCTAAGTGCTCTAGTGTCTTCTGCTGGACACAGCTGAGAACTGCAGGTGAGGCCGAACTATTGGGCCGTGGACTCCTTTGGCATTCCGCCCATGCCTACAAACTCTTTCTCAGGATAATGTTTTAAAATGCATAAAATAAACTAAAGAGAATAACAAAGGAAATAATTACATTGAGTAAATCAACTATAATTCAATTAAGAAATTAAATTTAAAATAATTATATTGAAATATAGTGGTGAGAATATAAAAATAGCTTAAGATTAATTTATAAGTTATTACTCAATTTAATAAAAATATCCAGCTTTGGGTTTAATTACTGTAATTTCAAAACAGTGATGAGCTTAAGCAATATTTTGAGATATTTTTAGCAAACATAACCTTGCATGAAAATATGCGTGATTTCTGTTGGTGACAAAGTTTTAGGTAGTGTGTGTCTTCACTTCCTAGGGCTGCCATAATGAAGTTCCACACACTGGGTGGCTTAAGCAACAGAAATTTTTTGTCTCACCGTTCTGATGGCTAAACGTCCAAAATCAAGGTGTCCGCAGGGCCATGTTCCTTCTGAAGCCTCTAGGGGAGGATCCTTCTTGGCCTCTCCCAGCTTGTGGTGGTCCCAGCCTTTCCTTGACTGATGGCAATGTCACTCCAACATCTGCCTCTGTCTTCACAGGACCATTTTCCCTCTGTGGCCGTGTGAATCTCTCTCTTCGTATAAGGACATCAGTAATATAATTAATATGATATAATAGATCAGCCTAATTCAGGACACCCTGAATTCTATCCATGGAACATAGGTTAAGAACCTCTAAAAGTTATTCCCAGTTAATACGTATTTCTCATGTTCATGCTTTGTTCCCAGGAGAGTCTTAAGTCTTGAGAAGAACGTGAGAGATGTCCCAGCTTCCTAGAAGGGATAAGACTTACACCTGTAGAGCAACCAGAAAGCGATGTAGAGCAGTGGGATGAATTTTACACTTTATGGGCTCAGAGACTGAGGACTGGGAGAGGTCACATGGATGGGACACAGCTGGGCAAGTTTTATTGAGGACTCGGGACTTGATGTGGGTTTAGGATGGCCGCAAGATGTGAATCATCAGGACACATGTCAGACCATGGAAACGGTATGAGCTAAAATTAAACCTCAAGAAAGAAAGTCAGACACCCCCCAAAGATTTAATAGTCAACTAGCCTAAAAATTAAGTTTGGAAAAGCTTACCAATTATAAAAACTTATCATTATAATCAAAAGTATTAACTGAATTCCGAGAAATAAAATTGCCTGGTGTGATCAATTAGAGTTGACCCTTGAACAGCTAAGGTTTGAACTGCATGTGTCCACTTGTATGTAGATATTTTTCAACAGTAAATACTACAGTACTGCACGATCTGTGGTTGGTTGAATCCAAGGAGGTAGCGGAACCTCGGATATGGAGGGCTGACTATAAGTTACATGTGGATTAACCATGAACTATTTACAAAATTAAGTAAAAAGTTTCTGCTGAAATGATTTGCAATATCTATTTCATCATTGACATATCCCGTGCAACGTCTTAATTTTCCTAATCTGTAAAGAGCTCTACAAGCCAATAAGAAAAAAGAACAAGAAAAATGGTCAAAGAAGACTTAACTGTACACAGATAGGAAATACAAAAGCCTCTTAAACATATACTAAGACGTTCAACCTCACTCTTATAAGAAACATTCAAATTAAATTATATTGAAATGCCATTTTCATCTCTCAGATTGCCCCAGATCAAAACATTGGATAATATGCTCTATTGGTAACAGTGTGGGGGGATAGACATTCTTATAAGAATATATTGGTATAATATCTTATACCAGGGTAAGTTGGTGTAATCTTTGTGGAAGTCAAGTTGGCAATATTTTATAAATACTGTAAGCACACTTACCTTTTGACCCAGAAGTTCCACTTCTTTATCTTACAGATATATTTGCAAGAAATTACTTTTGTGAAAGGTTATTAACTGCTCCATTGTTTGCAAAAGATTGGACATGATAGGAATGTCCATTAACAGAGCATGTTAAATAACCTCTGGCACAGATCTATACAATGAGATGCTAGGCAACTTCGTAAGACAGAAGAATGAGAGTTCCTTAAAAACTACTATGGAATGATTTCCAAGATACGGTGAAATGGAAAAAGCAATGATGCACGCACATTTTGGCTCATCTATGCATAAAATATTCTGCAAGGATACCCATGGGGCAGACAGCTCTGGTTGCCCCTGCAGCAACTGGGGGCTGGGGGGTGTGCACCTTTCTGCACCTTGTGAATTTCCAACTCTGGCTGCATGACCTATGCAATAAGCAGACCGCATTTTGATAAGAGTTTCAAATTACAAGTGTTGATATTAACTTACTTTTGCTTATCCATTCATTCTATTTATTCAGCCAGTAGTTATGTAGCAGGAACATTAGCACAGTGGGAAGGCCCCGTGCTCTCCTGGGAGAGCGGCTTCCAAACCACAGGTCTACAGAGCTTCAGGCATCTCAGGGTGGACTACGTCCCACTGGAAACCCTTCCCTGACTCACGGTGACCAACTCTCAACAGTGCAACCTCAGTGGGTTATGACGCTGTCAGTCTCCTCTGTGTCTCTCTCTGTCTCTGTATCTCTCTAGCTCTGTCAGTCTCTCGTGTCCTCAAACGTCCCCTCCCCATAAGCAGGGGACTCGGAAAAGCAGGGGTTGTGGTGCAAAGTGCCATCCCAGTGCTGTCCCAGCACGGCACCACGAACCACTGAAGGGCCTGACCAGGGTGGGGCGTGGGCAGATTTGATTTTTGGAAATAAAGTTCTCTAGGGTGGAGCGCGTGAGGTCAGGGATGCGAGGTAGGCATACTTACTGCAATTTTTCCAGTAATGTTCCACATGAGTGAAAAGCAAGCACATGTAGAAAAAGATGACCGAGGTGTTATCCCAGGTTCTCTTCATTACGCATCCCTGGACAGGGATATGTGAAACTGCTCTCCCGCAGAAACAAATCAAGCAGTGCCACAACACCTGGAAAGCATTCACCGGCACTGAAACATAATTGCAGAATTCCCCGGGCCTGCAGCGACTTGCCCGCACCGTCATCCTGCCAGGCCTGGTCTGTCGGTCAGAGGTGTCCACTTGGTCCTCTCAGATGCCTTCTGCCCCGGTGATGTCAGCCTCAGCTCTGCTTCCAGCCCCAGGGAGGGTGAGCAGCTCCAACATGCTTCGCTCCGCTTGGCCCTGATGGGTCTCACCTGCAGCAAGCGAGGCTTGCCTCTTGCTTCTCACCTGTGGTCGGCTGAAAAATGGCCCCCAAAGATCTCTCCACGTTGCAGTCCCCGGAGCCTGTAAATGTCCCCTTCTTAGGGAAAAGAGTCGTTGCAGTTATGACTAAGGATCTTGAGATGAGGAGGATGACCTAGGTGGGTCCTAACTGCCATCACATGTCCTTATAAGAAAGAGGCAGAGGGAGGTTCGACAGCAGAGGAGAAGGCAACGTGAAGGTGGAGAGATGCAAAGGTTGGAGAGACGCGACCACGAGCCCAGGAACGCAGTGGCCACCAGAAGCTGGAGGCAAGGGGTAGATCTCTCCCTAGAGGCCCCAGAAGGAGCAAATCTCCAAGACACCTTGATTTTGGCCCAGTGAAACTGATGGGGGACCTCCGGCCTCCAGAGGTATGAGAGAAAAAATGTCTGTTAGGCATCCAGTTTGTGGTGCTTTTGTTACAGCAGCAGCAGGAAATGAATGGATCACCCAGGGCATCTCCAGAGGCTGGCACTCAGCAGACAGCCTAGGAAGGCATGGGTTACTGCCCCCAGGGGACCCCTCAACCAGCGGGGGGCCAGATAATGAACTGAGCAAGGGGTGCCGCTCTCCCAGTCCTCCCTGGGCAGGTGGACCACTCTGAGATCATCCTACACCCTCTGCAGAGGCTTCTGGTGGGCAGCTCGCAAGCCCGCCTCGTATGGTTTTCCCTCTTCTTATTTCCCTTCACCCGTCCTTCACTGCTGCCTTCTGGGATCACGCCCCGTCAACCAAATTACCTGCAGCACACAACCTTTGTCTCAGCTCAGGCAGACTCCCCCCAAGGCAAAGCTGTACCTCCAAGACTTGGCTTCAAGTGAAATCCAAGAAAAGCCTTACGGAATTGTTTAAAATATGAGATTAAAGGATCAGCCAATCAGGAACGGTCTTATGAGCACTATCACGTGGGCAGGGTGACACCAACCATTTTCTTCTTTACCCACATTCTAAACCGGTATTTCTCGGACTAGGAGTTTATTAAAAATAGTTGGCAGGGCTTTCCTGGTGGCGCAGTGGTTGAGAGTCCGCCTTCCGATGCAGGGGACACGGGTTCGTGCCCCGGTCCGGGAAGATCCCACATGCCGCGGAGCAACCAAGCCCGTGAGCCACAACTACTGAGCCTGCGCGTCCGGAGCCTGTGCTCCGCAACAAGAGAGGCCACGATAGTGAGAGGCCCACGCACCGCAATGAAGAGTGGCCCCTGCTTGCCACAACTAGAGAAAGCCCTCGCACAGAAACGAAGACCCAACACAGCCAAACATAAATAAATAAAATAAATTAAAAAAAAAATAGTTGGCAGAGTTGATGAAGGAGGGCACATGCCCCTTAATAATTAAATTTAGCTATGTTTTCATTTCAGTGATAATCTAAAAAAAAGAAAAATGGATAGGACCAACTGAATGACTCCATCTGGGGAAGCCCCACGCAGGGGGGTCTTTGTGATATGTGGATGGCTCTGATGACGCCCGAGATCACCTGTGCTTACAGGGTTTGACTTGTAACGCAGCTTCTCAGAGAAGTCTCCATTTTCTTTGGTCCACAAGGAAGTCTTTTCATTAAAAGGTGTCCACGTGTAACTCAGGTTTGTGACCTTGGAGTGTTTCCCTTTATACACACACACACTCTCACAAAATCACACACACTCGTAAGTATATCTGAAGGCTAGTTGGGCTCATCAGCACACAGGTGGAGGGTCACAATTACCAAGGACAGATTTCAGGAATCAAAAGTTACCAGCAGAATGTAAATTGGTGCAGCCACCATGGAAAACAGTATGGAGGGTCCTTAAAAAACTAAAAATAGAGCTACCATATGATCCAGCAATCCCACATGTGGGTACATAGCCAGAAGAAATAAAAACTCTAATTTGAAAAGACACATGCAACCCAATGTTCATAGCAGTGCTATTTACAGTAGCCAAGACATGGAAGAAACCCAAGTACCCATCAACAGAAATTGACTTAAGAAGATGCCATATATATGCACACACCATGGAATATTAGCTATAAAAAGAATGAAATAGTGCCATTTGCAGCAACATGGATGGACCTAGAGAGTATCATACTTCATGAAGTCAGACAGAGAAAGACAAATATTATACCATATCACTCATATGTGGAATCTTAAAAAAATAATACAAATTAATCTGTATACAAAACAGAAACAGACTCACACACATAAAAAACAAACTTATGGATACCAAAGGGGAAAGGAAGGGGGGAGGGACAAATTAGGAGTATGGGATTAACAGATACAAACTACCATGCATAAAATAGATAAGCAACAAGGATTTACTGTATAGCACAGGGAATTCTATTTAATACCTTGTAATAACCTATAATGGAAAATAATCTGAAAAAATATATATACCTATAATGAATCACTTTGCTGTCCACCTGAACCTAACACAATACTGTAAACCAACTATACTCCAATTAATAAAAAAAGTCACCCACCAAGTCAAGCTTCAGTTGTGTGAGAATCACAGCTATGGTTCTGTTTACCCTTCCAGTGTGAAACTGGGGACCCTGTATCAAATCAGGAGGATGCGTGACGGCCCCACCTGCTCTCCATAATGTGTTACGCCTGAGCAAAATGCTCTTTGCGCTGTTATTTCCTCAAAATGCTTTGCATCAGATTAATTTGCCCAGGCTTGCAGGCCCACTTCACCTCCCGGCTGGGCGCCCTGGTTGACCTGCACAGGTGAGCGGTGCAGGGGTGCCGGGCACCAACAGCCTGCCCTCCGATTGCCTCTGTGAAACTCTGATCTGGGGAAAGGACCCGGCCAGAGGTCCCAGCAGCTAGTTTCTTCTCAACAAGACTAAAAGCAAGATGACTGTATTTCTTCATCTAAATAACAGAGCACAGAACAAGAGCTCAAGAAACCCAGAGGAATTCATTCTTTTCTCTAAATCATTTGCCTGACTTAAAAGGCACTCATCACAAGCTGCGAGGCTGGAAGTATCCGGCAGCTTTCTCTGCTGCGCTTTTGATAGGAGAGTGAGTTTCCTTCGGTAAGAAGTGTGCGACAGGCCCTGGTGTATGTAGGCGCAAAGCCGTCAAACGGAGCTCTGCTATATAAGTAAGGTCTTGTCTTTGAGGCCTTAGGTGCTGAAGGGTTTCTCTAAGATGCTCAGGGCAAACGTTCAGGCAGTTGAGTAAAAGGGACTTGGGTACACATATGCATAGAAAAAAGACTGGAAGGAAAGACTGCAAAATATTAACCAATGGTTATCTCTGTATGTTAGGGTTGGCTATAATATTTATTTTCTTCTTTATGCTTGAGTACATATTCCAAACTGAATGCAAGGAGCATCAGTTACTTTTATCAGAAAAAAAGTTTTAAAGTTCACGTTCTTCAAAGACAATCCCATCTGAGCTGGACACAGGTGAGTGACAGGTGGGATGTGGATGAGATCAGGACATCAATTCATCAACACTCTTTATCCCAACCTCAGCGTGTGCCCAGCATGGTGCTGGGTGAGACAGGACGGGGGGGGGGGGGGTGGGGGGGGGCGGGGGGCGGGGAAACGGAAATGGACACTTAGTATTTACGAGATCCCAGACACAGTCCGTTCATGTGTTAATCCCTTAACTCCCGCAAAAATCCGGTGGGTGGGCTGTTATTTTTCTCACTTTACACGGAGGATACGGAAGCTCAGAAAGTGAAGCAACTGGGCCAGGTAGCAGCAAACCCTGCACCTCCCACCCTGGCAACTCCGGGCCCATGCGAGTTCACTCACCTTGGGCAGGGGGTGCGGCAGGAGGTGGCATAACCCGGCGTGGGTTTGTTTCCTGGAGGAGCGTGTGCCACCAGTCACTTACCATCCAAAACCAACCAAAACCTCCTGGACTTTCTCAGGAGGCAGAGCCCAGCTGGAGGCTGTTACCTGCCCGGCAATTGAAGGCAAACTGAGCTGGAGATGGGGGAGGGGCAGTGAGACGTGGGATGGCCACGTGTGCCCAAAGCCCTTGGAGGCATTGCCAAGTAATCAGTGAAATGCACTTAAAGCTTAAAGACTGGCTGCCACGTACCTGATGAAACGGAATTCCAAGTTGCACTTACTTTTATTGTTCTCTTTGTGCTGTAAAGTCAGGCACAGTACTAATAAACCTGGTAAAGACTAAGGCATGCGTAAGACTTTTTTTTTTTAACATTAAAACCCACTAACCTCCCCGCAGATGTCAGACTTTTAACCTGATTCAGGGTCCGTGGTTCTCCTTCTCTGTGTGTAAAATCTACGTGAGCAAACATCACGTGATGTTGCTGCTGAGCGTGAGTCTTCTGACACCAGCAAGAAGCAGCTTGTTCTTCTGGGAAATTCAAGCTCTGAAGCCCTGTTTTTCTTACAGAGAAACAGTAAGGTCACCAAATAACCCAATAACCCATCTCTGAGTCCCGAGGCCTTTCTGACCTATGAGTCTTTGAAGGCACTTCTATTTATTTCTCCTTTGTGGTGACAGAAGAGTGTGGGTGTCACCTCAGGGAGCCCACTGAAAAAATTCACTGAGTGAGGTCATTTGTATGAGTCAGCCAGGGCTGTCGTAACAAAGTACCACAGACTGGGGGCTTTAAACAACAGAAATTTATTTCCTCACAAATCTGGAGGCTGGAAGTCTGAGATCAAGGTGTCGGCAGGGCTGGTTTCCTCTGAGGTCTCTCTCCTTGGCTTGTAGCTGGATGTCTTCTCCCTGTGTCCTCACGCGGTCTTCCCTCTGTGTGCGCCTGTGTTCTAATCTCCTCTAAGGACACTAGTCATATTAGGGTCCACCCATATGACCTGATTTTAACTTAATCACCTCTTTAAAAACCCTATCTCCAAATACAGTCACATTCTGGGGTGCTGGGGGTTAGGGCTTCAGCAGATGAATTTGAGTGGGGGGGACACAGTTCAGCCCATAACATTGCTGGGAGGAACAGAGATGCCATAGAAATGCTCTGCTTTATCCTTTATGGATCAGGGATCAGCCTACGGGAGGCCCCGTGAGGAGGCGACTTTCTCCACCCACTGTGAGCTCAGGATGGAGGCTCTGGTGGGGATGCTCCCAGCCTTCTGCTTCTACTAACTGGGACAAATACTTCCAGCTGGGACCGTGCTCTGAGGAAAGGCATCCCTAATCCAGGCAGCTCGGATGCCCGCTAGGACCCGGCAGATCTCTGCGACAACACCTTGCCATCCTGGAAGAGGGCAGAGACGTTCACACCCGAGCAGCCCAGGTGATGGGCGCCCCACCTGCCCACTGCCTTGAAGCAATTCTGTGTCCATGGGAGTTGGGGGTGGGGAGGAGGGGGTCTTACAGGTCATCCAGAGTGCAGGGCACCATGGTGATTTGGAGACACAAACGCCACGCAGAGAGGCAGTCAGGACCTCCCTATCCTGCTGCCCCCCCCATCAGCTCTAGAAGGCTGCAGCTGGACTTATTCATTCATTCAACTGAAATCTGCAGGGGCCAGATCTGCGCCGGGCACGGGCGCTTGTGATTCATGCACCGGCGAAACGGACAACAACCCGTGAGAGCATGGAGCCTTTATTCCAACACAGAGGGACGGGAACAGATTCGGGCTGCACCCAGAAGTGTTTCCTGTGAAATGTCCACTCCGTCCCAGGGAACTGGGGACTCCCGGCCTCCTCTGCTGAGGGTTTCTGGGTGGTTTCCTGTTTCAGCCCCACAGCCAGGGGAAATTTCTGCTTTTTGCTCTTCTGAACTCTAAGCTGAGACACACACATGCCTGATGAGGGATTTTTCTGGTCAGAGGAAAGTTTTATGTCCTGTGTGCACTTCTTAATATATCCTGAAAAACTCAGTTCAAGTGTCACTTCCCGTAAGAAACCTTGTCTGAGCCTACCAGCCCCGCTTCTGTCTGTGCTCTTGCAGCGTGTGACCGTGTGGTGCGGTTGCTTGCCTGGATGAGCTGTACGCCTCCCCCAGCCCCAGGGGTCCACCGGGCAGGCTCTCTGCCTTACTGTCTATGTACCTGCCCTAGGGCTACTAGTGTCTGGCACAGAGAATGTGCTGGATTAAATGACAGAACACGAAACAGGTGGGGTACCTCCACCCTGCCTTCGGTCTGGTCCTTACGGTCCAGCACCATCATACTCTTTCTGATGCCCAGATGCTGGGTCTATGACCACATGATTTCAAAGCAGCAAAGAGTATAAAAAATATCTTGAGATATTGGCAACAACAAAAGTGTGGTGTGAAAATCTGTTATTTCTCTCGGCACGGCTAGAACTTAGGGATCGCTGCCTGTGTTCGTAATAGGAGGCAATGCTCAATTTCAGTGAGAGGTTAGGGAAAATAAAGATGTAAATTTTTCCTATTTAAGTTGATGAACCCTCTGAGTTCTAGTCATAGATTCTTTTTTTTTTTTTTTGTGGTACGCGGGCCTCTCACTGCTGTGGCCTCTCCCGTTGCGGAGCACAGGCTCCGGACGCGCAGGCTCAGCGGCCATGGCTCACGGGCCCAGCTGCTCCGCGGC
Source organism: Kogia breviceps (assembly GCF_026419965.1). Classification (NCBI taxonomy): domain Eukaryota; kingdom Metazoa; phylum Chordata; class Mammalia; order Artiodactyla; family Physeteridae; genus Kogia; species Kogia breviceps. The sequence goes on along the minus strand of NC_081325.1, from coordinate 68,444,243 downwards.
ATGTGGGATCTTCCCGGACCGGGGCACGAACCCGTGTCCCCTGCATCGGCAGGCGGACTCTCAACCACTGCGCCACCGGGGAAGCCCTAGTCATAGATTCTTTAAAGGATCCACATACATGTGATTAAGATCCTCCAGACCAGAAGTTTCATACCCCAAGTCGTACTTAGCCCTTTCCCCTTGTAACCCCCAAGCCAGCTCGGGTGCAAGGTTCTGTCACCTCCTAAACCTTGGGTTGATCTAGAAGTCAGATGCCCTCAGCTCCTATGCTCCACCTGCTTGGCATCTTCCAGCTGCAGACAGAAGTTGGCCCTTTTCCTGCTCCCCCACTGGGCCCCAGATGTGCAAAAGCATCAGTCGCAGGTAATTACACCAAACAACCCATAGTCCGGTAGACAATTCCTTCTCCCCAGTGGCCCTCCTTGGCCGCCCAAATGCCAGGGTTTGCTTCCTTTTCTTTTTCTCCTTTCTCCCCAGCACTGCCCAGTCTCTTGGCTTTCCCCTTCTACCTTTTCTTCCTCTCCTTTTCATGCCAGAGACAAGTCAGCTCTGCCCCAGCCCTGCCCATTCCAGCAGCTCAGGTTCTCAGCCCAACAAGAGGCTCTTCTTGGGTAGACATTTCAACAATTGCAAACTGTTTATCAAAATGTTTCTTCCAAATGCACCTAGAACTCTCCTCGATATTAACTTGGTTGAATACAATTTTCTCCATCTTATTACAACAGGGTCAAAGGTTCTTTGAAGAATCTTGCTCCTTTGGGATTTTCCCCCACGGATGTGCCCTTCTTGGAACAAGGATACAATCCGTATCCATCACTATCTCTTCTGTTTCATTAGCCATTGGCCTCCTGTTCATTTGGGGTGATCGACTATCTCTACATTAAACACAAATACTTCACGACAAGTAGGTTTATCCAACAAATACAGGAATGGGTTATTATTAGGGAACCTATCAGTGTAATTCACTGAATTGAGGCATACTTATTTCAGTAGACACCCCCAAAACATTTGACAAGCTGGATATTGTTGATAAACTCTTAGCAATGTAGGCACAGAGGCCACATTCCTAACCCTAACCAGGGTCTACCAGAAGCTTGCACAAATCATGACATGTAATAGTGAAACACTAGAAAGAAGGGGTACCTGCCATCACCGCTTCTCTTCAACCTTGTAATGTGGATCCTCGACAGTGTAGGAAAACAAGACAAAAGGGCCTGAATCTAAAATGAGAAGAAAAATATTGTCACTATTGCAGGTGATGTGATGAACTACCTAGAGAATCCAAGACCCCGAATGAAAAACTAATGGGAGAATTTAGGGAGGTGGTTGGACACAAGACCGACATACACAGATCAACGGCTTTCACATCCATTTGTGTGGATATTTTAAAAAAAACAATAGAATGTAACAAGCATTGGTGAGGATGTGGAGAAATTGGCTTCCTGTGCATTGCTGGTGAGACTGTAAAATGGTACAGACACTGTGGAAAATGGTGTGAAGATTCCTCAAAAAATTAAACAAGGAGTTCACATTCAAATTCTGGATATATAGCCAAAGACGTGAAAGCAGAGACTCAGACAGATGTTTGTACACTGAGTGTTCCTACTCTTCAGAGCAGCAGTATTCACAATAGCCAAAAGGGTGAAGCAACCCAAGTGCCCATTGACAGATGACTGGATAAAACAAATGTGACATACATGTACAATGGACTATGATTCAGCCATAAAAAGCAGTGGAGTGCTACACTGTGGACGAAACTTGGAGACACTATGTTAAGTGAAAGAAGCCAGACACAAAAGGACAGATATTATGTGAGGTTCCTAGATCAAATTAATAAAGATAAAAAGCAGAACAGTGCTTGCTGAGTGCTGGAAGTAGGCAGAACTGGGGTGTAAGTGTCTAACGGGTATAGAGTTTCCGTTTGGGAAGAAGAGAAGATTCTGGAGCTGGATGGTGGTGATGGTTGCCCAACAATGTGAATGCACTTAATGCCACAGAACCGTTCACTTAAAAAGGGTGAAAAAGGTCAACTTTATGTTATGTGTATTTTACCACAATTAAAAATCTATGGTTTTCTTAATCACTACCTCTAACTAATTAGGAAAGGTAAGGGGAAAGGGAACCTACTCACAAGAGGAAAAGAATCCATAATATAACCAAGAATGAAACCACTGAGTCTCCTCTTACAGTCACTGTAGCTCTACAGGCAAATAAATGAACAAAGCGGAATGCAGAGTCCAGAACTCCCAGACATTCCACTTCTAAGAATCTATCCTAGTAACAAAAAATGTAGACATGTGCATGGGTATATGTGTACAAGGAGGCTTATAAAAAGGACATTTGCAGAAGTGAGCAATGTTGAGGTGATGTATGATAAAACCCATGGTTCAGTGAGGAAAGTCACCTCCCATTTTGCAGCTGCTTCAGAGATGAATCAGAACAACGATCTTGGTGATATATTGAGAAGCAAGTTTTCACATAATTCCTCGAGCATAAGCTCACTTGTTTATAGACAAAATAAAAGCTATGTAGTTGTATATTACCTAGAGAGGTAAATGCATGGAAAAGTGTCTATAAGTATGCATATCAGACTGTTGTGATTTGTCCTAAGGGAACTGTCCTTTATGAATTTTCTATGAGAATGTATTCAGGTAATACTTGGGATTTTTTTTTTTTTCTTTAATAAAGTAGGAAGAACCAGTTTTCTCAGTCCTGTGACAAGCTGGTCTTGTCTATGCACCTACCAGGTCCTCTCTGTGGAGCCAGCATTAGGACATCAGTGGAGGAGGTGAGGACAATAGTTACAGGCCTCCGGCTGGCCTTCCAGAAGAGGAGGTCTGCGTGGGGCTGTTAGGGGGAGACCAGGATTCCACCTGAGACCCTCCCTTCTGGTACAGCAGTCGGTTACTTTGGGTGTCCCGTGACCTTTAGCACAGTCATCCTTGACTTTGACCTTGGCTGTACATTGGAATCACGTGTGAGGACTGAAAAGCTGAAAAGCTCCTGATCCTAATCTGCACCAGGGGATTCCCATTTCTTTGGGCCGGGGGTGGCCCTGACCTTGGGCCAGGCTGATGCCTGGCATCAGGCATCAAGGTCAGAGCAGCCCATCGCTCTGAATTCAGGGCTCCGCTGTTCTGTTACAGCCCTCAAGGTGTTATCTAGTCTGGCACCTCTCACTTATGCGAGTGACATTGGAAACCAAAGGCGAGGCTTTTTTGACATTTGACCTATCTGGCTTCTGCTCATCACCCTATCCCATTGAGATGTGTTTTAACTTTTTCCATCCAGTGAATCTTTCTGCGTCTCCATCACCATGAAGGCCGAGAGGAGCTCCAGGTGAGGAGCAGAGAGAAGGCCCCGGGTGAGGAGGTGCACCTGGGAGGAGTGAAAGGTGGTCAGTGATTGGGGGGGAGAGGGAACCTAGCCCCCCCACCCAACAACCTGCACGGCCTTTCCGCCTCTTCCCACCAAAGCCTCACCAAAGATCCCACGTGCCGCAACTAAGACCTGATGCGGCCAACATAAATAAATAAATTAAATTAAATTTAAAAAAGAATACAAAAAAAAAAGCCAGGCCCCCGAGGAGAGATACACTCCCCGGAGAAACAAGGGATGCCGTGCAAACACAGCTTCACGCCATCTGCTCTCCACCCTCTCCCCTCCTGCTGCGTCTACCTGGTCAAAAATTATGAATCTGCTGTCGGTGGGCTGGGGGCGGGGCTTATTCTAAGACCTTGGGAAGGCACTGCTGAGGTTTGACTAGGGTGGGACACACCCAAGTGATGTTCTGACACCGCTGATGGGTGAGGGGCGAATGGCGTGGGAGCCCTTTTGAGCCGAGTGGCCCCGGGAACTTAGGTCCGAGGTGAGATGGATCCCTTTCCTCCCAAGGGCTGTCTTGGTCGATGTGGTGGTGGGGATTGGCTGGAGCTGGAACGTGGGGACCCAGGCCAGCGCACTTGGTGCCAGCCCTGGTTTTGATGGTGAGGAAGGGCCCCCTGAAAAGCCCTGCCAGGGCCCTAGATTTGGGGACGCACTTCCTCCTCCCCCAGCCCTCCCTTCCCCCCCCCCACAGCGAGGCCCCTTCTATTTATAGAACTTCCTCTCCAGATCTCTGCACTTGAAAAGTGTCCTTGAAACACACACAAAAAAGAAAAGAAATTCTGAAAAACGTCAAACCACAGGTCCTTTCCCCACTCTTCTTTTCAAGTTTCTAGGTTTGTACTATTCCTGTTTGACCCTAAAGCAGACAGGGTCAAATGGGTGCCCCGAGTTTTAATGGTTCAGAAGGTGCTGGCTGTTGGGTCCTGGCTCTGGCGGCCTCCTGGGGACCAACTCAAGGGTCAGGAGCCTTGAGATCCTTGGGTAAAGTACGGGGCCACAAACACACAGCCCCATCTAGCCTGTAACTTTGACAAGATCAGCAGCAGTGATCTCAGGAGGTGAGATGGAAGTTGGAAAGTACACTGAATTGGAAGCCAGGATGTCATGGTCTAGTTCAAGCTGTGTTTATCTCTGAGTGTACCTTCCACTCTGTAAATTTAAAAAGTTGGACTAGACCCGTGTTTTACAAGCTTTTTTGACCCAGAGCACACACACCCATAGCAAAAGTCCCATGAAATATTCAATAGTATTTATGTTTATTGTGATGCATTTTAAAATATTCTGTTCCATTTAAAAAAAAAAAATGTTGGGGCTTCTCTGGTGGCGCAGTGGTTGAGAGTCCGCCTGCCGATGCAGGGGACGCGGGTTCGTGCCCCGGTCTGGGAAGATCCCACGTGCTGCGGAGCGGCTGGGCCCGTGAGCCATGGCCGCTGCGCCTGCGCGTCCGGAGCCTGTGCTCTGCAACGGGAGGGGCCACAGCGGTGAGAGGCCCGCGTACAGCAAAAAAAGAAAAAAAAAAAAAAATTTTGATCATGGCCAACTAAAATAATTTCAAAACCTACTATAAATGGTTAAAATAGTAAATTTTATGTTATGTATATTTACCATAATAAAAAAATTGAAAAACCCATTGTGAATTTTACAATGGCTGAAAAATATCGGACTACACAATCCCTGAGTTCTCCTCCAATTATTATTTTTAAAATCTAATTGTGCAATCAGAGGAAAAGTGCCTCTTTGATAAAACGTTCATTAAGCTTACATTTTTTTTCAGATAATTAAAAATGTTTTCTCCCCTGCTCTCTTTTTCTCTTTTAAATATCAACTAAGTATGGCATCAACTACAACTGCACCCATGCATACTCTGTGGCCCAGCAGTTCTGCCCTGGGCATATCCCAAAGGAAATGAGTGCATATGTTCACCCAAAGATGGGCTCAGGAATGTCTGTAGCAGCACTATTTGTAACAGCCTCAGCTGGATACAACTCAGATGTTCATCAGCAGGAAAATGAATAAATAAGTACTGATCTATCCCAGCAAAGGAATAAAGACAGCAATGGGAGGGAATGAACGACAGCTATTAACAGTATGGATGAGTTGCACCAAAATACTGTTGAGCAAAAGAAGCCAGAGCTGGAAGAACACATACCATGTGATTCCATTTATATCAAGTTCAAAACCAGGCAAAAATAATCTAGTATCATTACTAACATAGTAACCCTGGGAGGTAGTGACTGGATGGGGCTGCTGGGGTGCATAGACTGTTTGGGCTTTTTATCTAGTTGCTAGTACATGGGTGCATTTTGTAGGGGTTCAAAATGAACCTCCCCCCCAAATGTGTCACTTTTGCATGAGGATTATTTTGAGCTAAAGGCAATTGATACCCTGCGGGTTCTAGAGAAATTACTGCACCTCCCCTAACTACCTAGAAGAATTTCAATTGTGGATTTTTCCCAGAAAAAGAGTTGTTACCAGAGTTAACTTTTACCAAAGTGGCCCCATCTGTATGTCAGGGAAAGCACATCTAATCACCCAACATCTGCTCTTGTTCTTATCCCCACACAAATGACCCTCCCGTCCTTGGAAACCCCAGGTCCTGATTGCATTCCTCAGCTCAGGATGGCGTACAGACCTCATCTTACCTTTCTGTCTCTGACCCTCTCATGTATGTGTGGGTCTCTGACCTTCTCCTGTATGTGGGGTTCCTGTATATACAAAACTAAATGTGATTTTCTCCTGTTAATCTGTCTCCTGTCAATTTAATTCTTAGACCAGCCAGAAGAACCTAGAAAGGTAGAGGAAAGTTTTCTTCCACATCCTCATCATTCATCTCTGGGAAACCTCCCTGACTGCTCGGGACCAGGACAAGCATCCCCTCGGGTGGTCCCTTAGTACCCCGAACTCACTCTCTCAGCTGCGTCTGCCTCTCCGTAGAGGTCGCCTGCCTGCTCATCTGTCCATGTCACCAGAAGGAAGGACTCTGTCGCTGTTGGTATCTCTAGCTGGTTCTGGAAGTTCAGCATAATGTAGACATTCACTTCACATGAGGGAATAAATAGGTTAGTCAAGTGTCTAGAAGTCTATCAAGGATTAAATGGATTTTTAAAAGGAGGAAGAAACAAATACATCTGTAACCACTCCCAATCCTTCTCCTCCTCCATCGTTAAAAAAAAATAAAAAATAAAAGGCATTAGTTTTACAGACCCCCGCTCCCCTCCCCCAGTAGTGGCTGTACCCGGAACGAAGCCACGTGGTGCCTCTCTGCTTATGCTTGGGGCTGAAGATGCTCATGGAACAGAGACGAGCAAACCACGGAGTTGAGACAGGGGTGCACCCCTGCTTCCCTTGGGCAGGCACAGGTCACATCAGAAATCAACGCCCTGTGAAGCTGCTTGAAGGGTAACACCCAGGGTGGTCGCCAAGCTCAGACATCACCAGCCACCCCAGAAACAGCAGCACCGAGTCCTTTGTGTCCTTCAGATCTGGGTGACACTATCCCTTGGCCACCTCCTTAACTTCCAGCCCTGGCTGCAACCTCCTTGAAATTGAACCTATCAGAAGAAGCACCTGGATCTCTGATGCAGTTGGCTGTGTGGCCTTAGACACATCACTTAACTTCTCTGAGCCTCATTTTCCTCATCTGTAAAATGCTTGTCGATGAACTGAGGTGTAAATAAATATATAATAGTTAAGAGCAACAGAGAGTAAGTCCTCAGTCAAGGGTGCCACTACTACTACTGTCATTGCTGTTGTGTTTCTGGGCCAGGTGGAAGATGACAAATATTATGGATTACAAGGAAGGAAGTTGTCAAGCCACCTTGAGGAGGAATCAGGACAGTCAGTGGGTCAGGGAGTCGTACCATCGGCCCAAATCCTAGCCTTTGGGGGACAATATTTGCTGAGTCATCATGTGTTTGGGGCTGAGAGGAGGTGGGTGTACAGATTGAAGGGCACCGCGGGAAGAACGTGCCTCGCTGGGGCTCAGAGAGAAGGGCTCGGATTGTTCTGTCCTTCACACACCCTCTCTTCCTGCTTCTGTTGGGAACAGGTAGAGCATCCCTATGCACCCCAGGCACCAGCCAGGACCCCTGCTGTGCCTGACCGGGCAGAGGACGCGTCAGGCCAGAAGGCCCAAAGGTCAGTGTCAGTCTCATGTCACGGAGCAAAACCGGCTGACAGAACTGGGCTGCTTTCACTGGATCCCACCCTGGAGTGCAGACCCTTAGAACCTTCTGGAAGCTCTCTGGATCATTCTTCCCTACATGGCTGCACTAATTGATAACCCGTAACAGGGGCACACCTGGCTCTCCACAGTCATAGCTGGGTGAGTCTCAAAAGGCACATACTCTTGTGAGTGGGAAATGCGTCAGTAGCTTCATGTTAAGACGTAGAAGACTGTAGGGGAGGGGACGTGTCCCTTCTTCCCTTCTGGCTTCTTTGCTGGCCTAATCACAAAATTGACAAGAGACAGATGAACAGGCGAGAAACAAACAAAAGCTGAATAACGTGTATTTGTGGGAGAGACTCTGGAAAACTGAGTAACTCGCCAAAATGGGCGAAACCATCACCTTAAATGCTTTCCTCAGCTGAAGACAACAGAAGATGTTAGCAGTGGGGAAGCTAGAGATGAGAGGCGAGCGGGAAAAGCACGGTGAACAAGGGTAAGGTAGCCCTGCAGAGTTAAGTCCTTGCCTTCTGCATTGACTAGAGTTTCCACAGATTGAGTCATTACCCCTCTTCTTGGTACCACAAGGGAGACACTCTTACAAATATAAGTGTCTTTTACAAAGGGTAACTTCTACTCGGTTTTCAGAGCTTCTTCTGTGTCTGTGCTTTCTTAAAAATAACCAGCTTAAAAGGATCCTTAGGGGGCTTCCCTGGTGGCACAGTGGTTAAGAATCTGCCTGCAATGCAGGGGACACGGGTTTGATCCCTGGCACGGGAAGATCCCACATGCCGCGGAGCAGCTAAGCCCGTGCGCCACAACTACTGAGCCTGCGCTCTAGAGCCCATGAGTCACAACAGCTGAGCCTGCGTGCCACAGCTACTGAATCCCGTGTGCCTAGAGCCTGTGCTCTGCAACAGGAGAAGCCACAACAACGAGAAGCCCGCACGCCACAACGAAGAGTAGCCCCCTCTCGCCGCAACTAGGGAAGGCCCACGCACAGCAACGAAGACCCAACACAGCCAAAAAAACAAACAAAAAAGAAAACAAATAAATAAAATAAAATTTATATTAAAAAAAAAAAGAATCCTTAGGCCAAACAGGTGTATTTTGGGGTGGCAGATTCTGCTCCCCTACAAACCAGCAGTGGGTCCTTCCCTAAGAGCAGATGGGATGGAGTTGGAGAAATGGGATACTTTGCGCTTGTGGTGGGGGGAGACCCCGGGGGGCGGGGTGACGGGGCAGAAAGGGGCCGAGGAGCACACCTTCAGCAGGTGTGGGCCAGAGCCCACGGTGCACAGACCACCCGGGCGGTCAGGGAAGGGGCGTTCACGCGGAGGTCTGCACCCGCACGCACAAGCAGGGGCGTTGGCCGGAGCAGCAGCAAGGACGGACGGCAGGCCCGAGGCGTCAGGGCCTCTCTCTCGACGGCTCCTCATTTGGGTCTGATCTCCCCGGACTCAGAGCTGTGACAGCACCCCCCTGCCCCTCTTCGGGATGTGGATGTGACTTCTCCGTGGGTGCCCTGGGAAGGGGGGCCACGGGGCTCCCAGCATCACCTGCCATCCAGACAGCTTGTTTTGTGCCAGATACCAAAACAGGAAGAAGATTAGGAGAGGCCCGAGGGTCACAGGGTTACAGAGGTTGCTAGGGTGCTGAGGGGTGAGTCATAGGGAGCAGGTACCTGTGAGTTGCCCTCAGATGCTCGAGCACCAGGTGCGGGGGCTACTGCAGAGAGCGGAGGTTTCGGGGAGGAAGTGGTGCTTGGTGGGGCCTCGGGGCTGTGCGGTGTACCTGGCACCCTGGGCTGCGGGCCGGCGTGTGGTTTGCCCTGGGGAAGAGGCCCAGGAAAGTCAGGAAGGGGGGGACGCTTGCTCAGGGTGGGGTTTCCTTAGGAGCCAGTCCCACCCCTGTGCCCAGTGGGTCCTGAACAGACAGGAAAAGGGACACAGAAAGTTCCAACAGGCGTCAAACCGCTGCTCTGTGACTGATGGCCAGTGATTCCAGCGGCTGAGTCCACCTGTGGCTGAGAGCCTCCTGAGCTAAACTGGGCCCTTGAGACACCCTCCTCGCCCTGCTGGGGGCACAGAGCCCATCCCCGCAGCGCCCACCTCAGTGCGACCTGAGGCCCGGACTGTACAGTGAAAGGATGAATAAGAAGAGCCTTCCCTCTGGATTCGGAGCTGGCAGGACCCCTGGGAGAGTGTAACTACCTACCTACCTCCATCTAGCTATCAATTCCTCTATCTCTATTGTCTACCTAGTCACCTTCTCTATATCTATCTAATCTATCATCTAGGTACCATCTATCTACCTGCTCACCTATCTAACCATCCTCACTATATCACCTCCACCTGTCCATCCATCCATCCATCCATCATCCTGCGGTTCAAAGGACTCTTCAGTGGTCCTCTCTCTACTGTTCAGATGGACTTTCTTTACTTTCCATTTGAATGGAGGCCCCTTCTCCACCCGTAGAGACTAGACAGAGCTCTCTATGCATAGGCTGCAATGAGGCATAATCTACAGCAGGATCGCTACTAGCTAGCCCCAAACTGGTAAAGGAGGGAACAGCTGTGTCCTGACTCAAGTGAGGTTTTGGGGCTCCTGGAGCTGGTGCCCTTCAAGCCAGCACGTGACTGCAGAAGTTCAGCACCTCCACCTGGATCTCTGGTCCCGTGAGCTACTGTGGCCCTTGGGCAAACTGCACCCCCCCTGCAACCACAGCGCTCACGTGTGCATCGCGGGGACAGGCACGCAGGCTCCACCTGCTGCACAGAGAGCACTGGTTTTCTCCGGGTACACGCCCAGTAGTGGGGTTGCTGGGTCACATGGTGGCTCTATTTTTAGTCTTTTGAGGACCCTCCATACCGTTCTCCATAGCGGCTGCACCAAGTGTAGGAGGACTCCCTTTTCTCCACATCTGGAATCTAGAAAAATGGTACAGATGAACTTATCTGCAAAACAGAAATAGAAACACAGATGAAGAGAACAAACTTATGGATTCCAAGGGGGGAAGGGGGGTGGGATGTGTTGGGAGATTGGGATTGACGTATATACACGACTATGTATAAAATAGATCACAGGGAACTCTACTCAACACTCTGTGGTGACCTAAATGGGAAGGAAATCCAAAAAAGAAGGGATCTATGTATATGTGTAACTGATTCACTTTGCTGTACAGCAGAAACTAACACAACATTGTAAAGCAACTATACGCCAATAAAAATTTTTAAAAATAATAATAAAAAATAAAAGATAATGATAGTAGTAGTAGTAATAGAACAGCAATCATAATAGTAATAACGTCTAACACATTAAAAAAAAAAGAAGATATATAAATGGCCAATAAATGTGCGAAAAGGTGCTCACTGTCAGTAGTCATTAGGCAAAAGCCAATTTAAACCACAAGAAGATACCCCTGCACACCCACCGGACTGGTTCACCTGAAAAACACCGACCATGCCCAGGGCTGGTGAGGATGAGGTGCCATGGGAACCCCATACACTGCTGGGAGGATGCAGAACGGCTGCTTCGGCAGAGTGTCGGCCAGGACCCACTAACACGGGACGTGCAGAACCTGTGATTCACTGGCTCCACTCCTAGCTACGCACAGTACTCAGCAAAATAGATATTTACGTGTCACCAAAGACATGTGAGAGAACGTGCATAGCTGAACCTGATACAACAGAAATGTTCACCAGCAGTAGGTAGGCGGTCACGCCCACATACAACGGACTATCACACAGCAGTGAGAGGGGACAAACCACAACCACGCCACACCGCAACTACACTACCGCGTGGGCGAGCCTCACAAACGATGCTGACCCAAAGAAGCTCTGTGTGTGAGAATACACACACCCATGGCGTATGATTTCACTAACTTAAAGTTCAGAAGCAGGCATACTGAGTTGTGATTTTAGAAGTTAGGATATTGATTACCCTTGAGTGGAGGTAGAGGCTGGTGGGGGGGGCAAAGGAGAGATTCTGGGGGTGCTGGTGAGGTGTCTCCTAATCTGGGGGCTAATCACACAGACGTGTTCACTTTATGAAATAGTCAAGCTCGACTTTTATGATTTGTGCACATTTTTGCATGTGTGTTGTGATTTGTAAATGGCTGCAAATTCTTTGACCTTCCTCCTCTTGAGACGTGGGAGCTATGTCTCCTCTTCTTGATTCTGGGTGGGCTTGTGACTCACTTGTAACAGCAGAAGGCGGACGCGATGGTACCACACTTCCCAGGCCAGCTTAGAAAAGGTGATGCAGTGTTTTTGAGTACAGTGTCTTAATAGAAAATCTGAGGGTCAGTAAGGCCAACCGATCAGGGGATGATTGCTGTTGAAAAAGAGAGCTTGTTACTTACAGACCCCAAGAAGAGGGGCCATGCCACATCATGGGGGGCCACAGGGGGAGAGCTGGGGTTGGTCAGGAGACAGAGCCAGAGGAGCAGAAATGTGGCCAAGAGCCTTTACTGTGGTTTCCGTGGAAGGGAACAGGCAAGGCAGGGTCAGCAGGCTTAGGATTGTTTGAATTATGTCAGGGGGCTCTGGGACAGAGGGGCTGCCCCTGGTACCTGGCCCTGGGTTGATCAGGGCAGGTGGTGGGAGTGGTTGGTTTGCATTTGAAAAGTACACTCAAGGGGCTAGTTTACCCAGGGAAGGGCAGCCCCTCCAGGGTCAGCCAGGCCCCAAGGTGTCAGAGCACTAGAATATAGAAAATAAAAGACATGGTTAATAGATGGAGATTCTACCTAGTTTCCGGGACACTTTCTTCTGGAGCCTCAACCTACTGTGTAAGAAACTGAGGTACCTGCAGGCCACCATGTTGTGAGGAAGCCCCCGTCTCACGAGGAAGCCTCGTGCAGGTGCTGTAGCTGACAGTCCAGTTGAGGCTCCCCAAAGTCAGCGTCATTTGAGTAAAATCACCTCCAGATGGTCCCAGCCCCCGCCACTGAGTAACCCTCAGCCTCTGATTCTTCCCAGCTGAGGCTCCCTACAGTGGAGAGCAGAGAAAAGCCAATCCCACCGTGTCCTGTTCAAAACCTGACTGTGACAATAGTAAAGTGCTTTAAGTTGCTAAATTCTGGGGGTAATTTGTTACATAGCAACAGTGAGTGGAGCAGTTATGTCGCCCTTCCACATAAATTTACTTAAAAAGAGGTAGGCTTATATGTACCACGTCTTCTTTATCCATTTACGAAACAGAAACAGACTTATAGATATTGAAAACAAACTGATGGTTACCAAAGGGGAAACGCTGGGGGAAGGGATAAATCAGGAGCTTGGGATGAACACGTACACACTACTCTATATAAGATAAACCAACGGGACCTACTGCAAAGCACAGGGAACTCAATCTGTGATGACCTATATGAGAAAAGAATCTAAAAAAGAATGACTACGTGTATATGTCTATGTAACTGAATCACCTTGCTGCACACCTGAAACTAACACAACATTGTAAATCAACTATAAACCAATAAAATTTTGAAAAAAAAGATACATGCTTTTCACGGGCATGTAGCTTCAGCAAATTTTTAAGTTGTTACCCGATAGAGGCGTAACGCCACAGATACACTATTACATTTCAAAGTTTTGTCTCCCCAGGGACCTCCGTGACACGGCTTCCTGCGCAGCTGACCCAAACAGCCTCGTCCAGCACGCCACCTCCTGCCTTCCTCAGCGCCCACCCCGGCCGGCCAGCCTCGGGCTCTCGTTGTTCTACACAGCCCTCCTGGTCTTCGGCACGCTGGGAAACATCCCTGCCCTTCGCCTCGCTTATCAAAAGGGCAAGAAGATCAACTCAACAAATGTCTACCTGGTCCACCTGGCAGTGTCCGACCTCCCGTTCACCCCGGCCCTGCCCGGAAAGATCGCCTGCTACGGGCTGGACTTCAGCTGGCCTGTCGGTGAAGGTTCTGCAGGCTGACGGCCTTCATATTCTACGTGAGCACCTATCAGGGACCTACCTGACGGCGTGCGTGAGCGTGGACCGTTACGTGGCTGTGGTCCGCGCCCAGCAGCGTCCCCGGCTCCGCGAACCCGGGCAGCCCAGGCTCGTCCGTGCGGCTGTGTGGCTCCCGGCGTCTCTGCAGGCGGCGCGCCCGCTCTTTGCCCCCCGTGACCGAGCTCGTGGCTGGCAGGCTGACCTGCATGCGGTACGGCAGCGTCCAGCCGGCGCTCCCGCGCGGTCCTAGCGCTCTCCGCTCCGAGCTTCTGCGGGCCGGTGGGCATCACTCTCTCCTGCTGCGTGAAGATCACCACGAAGCTGTGCGGGACGGCCTGGTACAAGCCCCCGGCAAGCATCAAGGGGCAGCACCGCAAGGCCTGCCTCCTTGGCCTGCCGCTGCTGGCGGCCGTGCTGCGCGCTCCGTCCGCTACCACTTCGACGTCACCCAGCTCATGGTGAGACAGCTGCCCCACCGGCCAAGCTGCCCCGGGCAGAGGGCTTTCAAACTGCACCTCCAGCTCGCTGTGTGCCTCCTGAACTTGCGCTGCAGCATCGACCCCGTCATTTACTTCTTCGCATCTCCGCGCTACAGGAAATGGCTCCTCAGCACTTGGAAGCTCAAAGCGGCATCCTCCTCCTCCTCCCCTCCAGGAAAAAGTTCCTCAGAAGCACAAAATATCAACCAGACTGGAGGCTCCTTGCCCTTAGAGGAGGATGAGGTCTAATAGGCCGTGGGCTTCAAGACTGCATCTGGGGGTAGGGGGTCCAGGGTTGCGGGCCCAAGGCTTATACCATGGGCGGGTGTGGGTTCTTTAAGAATACAAAACAGTAGATGCAAAATTAGGTACCAGGTCTTGGATGGTAAGTGAGGAGCCCTGAAGCTTGCACTCATTAGCTTTACGCCGAACCTACCTCTGACGTATCCTAATAAACGCCACTGCGTCCTTGGCCTCTGAAGGGTGTGCGGTTTCTTCCAGGAAAAGAGTATTTTCACAGCAAATGCAGTCACGACCAAAAGAATCATTGGCTGAGTACTAGATCCACAATTTAGACAAGGTTTCCAAATTGGGGTGGCAAGTTGTTGTAAAGAGCAAAAATACCCCCCCCCAAAAAAAACCCCCACAAAATTTCTAAAAGCTTGGCGCTAACGTTTACAAAAATGCCAAGCTTTTCCTGAGAAAGTCAGAAAACATGGGGAGGACGCACTCCCTCCAAGTTATTGGTCCAGCCGCCTCTGGCGTCGGGGAGTGGGGTGAGGGACTGGGTGTTGTGCACTTTTGTAGGAAGAGTCTGAATCTGGTGCGGGGGTACACATTCCTGTATGACGTGTGTGACTGGGGACATTGCTGGGGGAGAAAGTCAGGAAAGTGGACACGAGCTTTTCATTTGTTTCGTGTCAGAAAGTGCTCATCCATGGGAGTGCTGTTACCATTCGGTCAAAACAAACCTTTCCGGAGCTTTCTTGAGTTTAAAACGAGGCACAGAGCATCTCCACTTGGGCGATTTTGAGCTCCGTAAAATAAAACACGCATCTCCCCGCCAACGTGCGGGGAGCACCAGGGCCAGTGTGATGCCTGTCTCCGCGGCACGGGCCCAAAGCAACACGCTCACGGCCTCCACGGCACCCCCTTGCCCCCTCCCCCAAAGCTCCAGCTCCCGACGGGTCCTCCCTGAGGTCATCCCTGGTCCCTGACCTACAGTGATCTCCTTCCGCTCCAGATGATCAGCTGCTTCCACCTCACAATTTCCAAGTTTGGGGCACCTGACTCTTGTGCGCAGAGCCTCACAGTGGCTCTCTTGAGAGGGGACTGTCTCACGGGGCACCCAGACTGTCAGCTCCTGAGAGACGTCCGGGGCAGAGGCTCCTCCTCTCAGCCCCCTGCATCCCAGTCCGTGTTACTCCTGGGATGGGAGTTGGGGCTCAGGCCGCCCTCACTGGTTTGAGCTGATAAGCATCCTTCCTCTCACGCTGCTGTGTCCCAGGAGAAGCTCTCAGTGGCTCACGTCGAGGCTCTGGGCGTGCTTTTCTTCCATCCTGCCCCCGTCTCTGGCTCCGCTGGGCTCGGGGAAGGGAGGACACTCAGCTCCAGAGTGACCCACAGACACAGGGCTGTGGCCCCTGTGGCCAGACAGGTCCTAGCACTGATCGTCGATCCTGGGGACGTGCTGCTCATGGTGGAGGGCGCTTCCTGCCTGCGGCTGGGGCAGGAATGGTGTTTAAACGCTGGAAGAATTTGGAAGTCTGCTCTTGGGGCCTGTGGATTGAAGGTGCAGAACCTCAGCTGAAAGGTCCATCTCTGCACCCTGAGTACTTCTCACAGGAGCCCACAGCTCATGTCCACACCTGGCTGGGGTGGAAAGTTCACACTCACACCCTGTTTGCACTAACCCAGCCCTCATCAAAGGGCATGGAGGTGGCAAGAGAGGGCCTGGCCAGCCTGCAGTTTGCTGCCCTCACAACCCGGGGCTTCCTCCGTGGGGAGCGGCCAAGGTCAGCTGGGCTGCAGACCTGCCTGGCTCCGGACGTTACAAATCCTTCTTGGCCATCCTCCCAAGCATTTCTCATCACCTGTCCTTGCTGCACGCCAGGCTCCTCACATCCAAAGCTGCTTGGGGCTGGTTTGTGCTGAGCACCTGGAAACAGGAAAGAGGAAGTCACAGCCGGAGGGCATTTGGGAACAAAACAGGATCAGGAAAGAGGACGAGATCCTGAGCTCTGGCCGGAAGCAGCAACAATGGGTCGGGCAAAGCCGAGCCCAGGTGCACAGGGCTTCCAGCACTGCCGCAGGAGGAGGGCGTGGCTCTCTATTCAGACAAGGCGATGATGGGTGTGACTTACAAAGAGGGAAATCTGAATTCTGAGGACTGAACCAGCCAGGGATGATCCAAAGCCGGGCTCAGAGTGCAGGCTCCTGAGCTCCGGGACTCAGGAGGGAGAAGCGTCCTGCTGAGGATTCACACCCACGCCTGAGCTTCATTTTCCTTGTCTGTAACAATAGGGCCCATAACATCTACCACATGGGGTCAGTGTGTGTGTGGTGGAGGTGGTGCTTCATGAACCAGCATCTGTGTAAACCACTCAAAACTACAGAAAGCATTTAAATGAAAACTGGTTGAGGCCACGGGAGTTTGCCGAGTGGGCTGGCACAATTTCTATCAGCAGGAATGGACATCTCAGCTTAACTGGGTCCAGAAGGTCCCAAAGCCCAGGCCACGCCCAGGTCCCTAGAGCAGAGGTTCTCGAAGTGTGGTCCCCGGAAGAGAAGCATCACCACCGCCTGGAGGCTTGTTAGAAGCGCACGTTCTTGGGCCACATGGCTGACCCGCTGAACCGGCCAGTCTGGGGGAGGGGCCGAGAGCTCAGTGTCTTAACAAGCCCTCCAGGTCATCCTGCTGCAGCTCAGGCTTGAGAAACCTAGCCCGAGGGGTCCTTGGAGACGCCAGCATCTCTCCCGCCCACGGTATGAGTTTGCTGGGGTTGCTGTAATAAAGTACCATCAACCAGGTGACTTAAAACAACACAAACCTTCTCTTGCAGTTCTGGAGGCTAAAAGTTCAAAATCAAGGTGTCAGGAGGGCTGGTTCCTTCTGAGGCTGTGAGGGAGCCTGTTCCAGGTCACTCGCAGCTTCTGGCAATTTGCTGGCAGTTGCTGGCGTTCCTTGGCTTATAAAGCATCACCCCACCTCCGCCTCCATCTTCATATGGTCTTCTCCCCGTGTGCCTCCGTCTTCATGCGGCGTTTTCTTCTTTTCCTAAGGACACCAGTCATGTTTTTCTTCAACATCTTTATTGAAAGAAAGTATAATTGCTTTACAATGTTGTGTTAGTTTCTGCTGTAGAACAAAGTGAATCAGCTATATATATACATATATCCCCGTATCCCCTCCCTCTTGCGTCTCCCTCCCTCCCTCCCACCCCCTCATCCCACCCCTCTAGGTGGTCACAAAGCACCGAGCTGATCTCCCTGTGCCATGCGGCTGCTTCCCACTAGCTGTCTATTTTACATTTGGTCATGTATCCATGTCCATGACACTCTCTCACTTTGTCTCAGCTTACCCTTCCCCCTCCCCGTGTCCTCCAGTACATTCTCTACGTCTGCGTCTTTATTCCTGTCCTACCCCTAGCTAGGTTCATCAGAACCATTTTTTGTTTAGCTTCCATATATATGTGTTAGCATACGGTATTTTTCTCTTTCTGACTTCCTTCACTCTGTATGACAGACTCCAGGTCTATCCACCTCACTACAAATAACTCAATTTCCTTTCTTTTTATGGCTAGTCATTTTGGATTAGGCCAACCCTTATGACCTCATCTTAACTTGATTACACCTGCCAAGACCTCAGCTTAACCTGATTACACCTATTTCCAATTAAGGTCATAGTCACAGGTCCTGGGGGTTAGGACTTAATCTTATTTGGGGGGACAAAATCCAACTTATAACAGCCACCCATTTCTAAGCACCCCTCTTTCCAGACACTCTTCTCTGAGTCTCATCCCATCCCTGACCCCTCCCCAGCTCTAAGCCCCTATTATATCACATCAGAGCCTCATGTCCAAGATGAGACTTGGAGGAAGGAGGAAAAGGGGTCTGTTTTTTTTTTTTTTTTTTTTTTTTTGCGGGCCTCTCACTGTTGTGGCCTCTCCCATTGCGGAGCACAGGCTCCGGACGCCCAGGCTCAGCGGCCATGGCTCACGGGCCCAGCCGCTCAGCGGCATGTGGGATCTTCCCAGACCGGGGCACGAACCCGTGTCCCCTGCATCGGCAGGCGGACTCTCAACCACTGCGCCACCAGGGAAGCCCAAGGGGTCTGTTTTAAACACTAGTTGGTCCAAAAAAAGTTGAACTGCCATGGATTGTTTTTCAGGTCCAATTGAGACCACCTCACGTCAAAATGGAAGCATCAGAGTGACCCCCTTGGAGGGTCCCCTCACTCTGCGTGTGGGAGCTTAGTTCAGAGGAACGCGTAGGGCCCAGGGCAGCCCTGTCGGTATGGGCTCTGTAATGAGGACCCCCCGACTCCCGTTCCGGGGCATGGACAACCAGAGGAGATGTTGGGGAGATTCCCCCCTTGGGCGGAGGGTCTCGTGATGATGTCTAAGAATTTTAATTGCTTGACATTTTAAGGAGGAAGAACGGAGTTTCATAAATTGAGCTGGTAGATACCCCAACGTCCCTATGGGCTCTCGGCATTCTCTAGAAAGCTCATTTTCACTGAGAATCCCTGCTCTCCCGGCAGCACCACACACCACAAGTTAACCACGGTCCAGCTTTCACTACAGTTTTCTTTCTCTCTTCGCCAAGTGACTGCATACTGGACGGACACAGAGACGAAGTCTGTCTGGCGTGCGTGTGGGTTGTGGGCAGCCGGGCTCACGGGTGGGCTGTGCCCCTCCCCCCGTGGGGATTCCAAGCCTGAAGGTCAGGTCACACCTCAGGCCCCATGAATCCCTCATGACAAGAATGCCCTGATTCCTCTGTAATTGTTGAAATCTTGAGGTCTACACCACATTCCAGGGCTCACATTCTTTGATTCCAAGAAGCCCCGACACGTGCTCTGTTGCCCTAGTAGCTCTGCGGTGGGACAGGCAGGGGAGGTGGCCCGTCCCCAGCCGGCGACGCGCCCTCCTGTGTGTCTGTTTGTGTGCTTAACGCTAATGCCTCTCAGTATTCCCTCTGGCCGGCTGCACATAAAGGGTGAAGCCCTAGAAACTGACTGAGGGAGGACATTGCCAGACAGTCAGTCTCAGGAACGCTCATCAGCTCAGTCTGCTGCTGCCCC
This sequence comes from Kogia breviceps, assembly GCF_026419965.1. Classification (NCBI taxonomy): domain Eukaryota; kingdom Metazoa; phylum Chordata; class Mammalia; order Artiodactyla; family Physeteridae; genus Kogia; species Kogia breviceps. Next base: position 68,424,961 of record NC_081325.1, on the reverse strand, counting down.
TGACAGCAGGTGGCAGCTCAGGAGGACGGGAGAGAGCCCCACAGAAAGGACAGGCTGGCGACACGCCGCTGCCCTTGGAACTTACAGTTCTGTCTCGGGGCCGGTTTCCTCCTCAGTATTCACTTCTTCATTAACTCACACATGTATCAAGTATTAGCCTAGGCTCTGAGGATACAGTGGGGATAATGGAGCCACGGCCCCTAAAACCCATGGATCACAGACCAGAAGGTGACACATACAATTGTAACCAGACAAGGATACACAATGTGCTGAGTGTTCAGTGCAGGCTGATGCACTACAGGAGGAGAGGCTGGGGAGACTAGGAGGACCCCCAGGTTTGGGGATAGCCAGTTGGATTGATGGTGGTATCACACTCCCAAGGTTGGGAACACAGGAGAAGCCATAGGCAGAAGGTGGGCTTGGGTGGCCCTAGGACGGGCGTATGGAGGTGTAGAGTACAAAGCAGGGCCTCTAGGGCCTGACGCCTAGAAGAGAAGTCTAGGGTGCGGCACAGACTCGGGAGCATGAAGTGGATGTTATTTCCGGGCGAGTTGAGGGTCTGCTTTTGTAGGGCCTTAACTATACTTACACCCCTACTTCCCTATCGATACTTTTGAGCTTTGAGCTTTTTCGGCTGGCAATAAGATACTGGAATGTCCCCCCTGGGCAGAAACCGTTCAGAGCAAACAACAAAGGCCTGGAAAACAGGACATGTCTGAGACATGCCCTAACCGAGAGCAAACAAGTATGGCGGGGGATAAGACCTCGAGCAAACAAGTATGGCGGGGGATAAGAATGATTAAGCCAAAGAGTTTAAAGGTCGCCCCAGCCAACCATAACTCATGTGACTCAACCCCCCCACCACAAAAACACGAAAATGTAAAGTAGGCATCCGGCAGCCAACCAATCAAGGAACTAGAGCCAAGTCCCCAATCCGGTCCGGAACAAACAAACCAATGAGAAAAAAACCCTTGATATATCCACACTTTGCATAATGAAAAATGAAAGCTATAAAATGTATGTGATTCCGCTTGGGGGGGGGTGTTCCTCTTCGGCCTCCTGCGTGAGGTCCAAGGAACCCCGGTGCACCGGCTCCTAATAAACCTCTTGCGTGTTGCAGCGACTCTCGACTCTTGGCGGTTCTTGGGCGAGCTGGGATCCCTCGGAGACCGTTCAAGTCTAACACTTTAAAATGTAGGTTTTATTCTTATTCAGGTGTGATGAGGCAGGGTACCTGCCTCCCTTCTGCCCCAGTGATCGTCACCAATGTGGAGTGGGTGACGAGGAGCATTTTGTCAGCATTGTGTCTTTTAACTCCACCCCCAAGGGATCTGTTATCGATGAATTGGGTTCCCCCCCCCAAATTCATATGCTGAGGTCCCAAGCCCCAGTACCTCCAAATGTGACTGTACTTGAAGGCACAGTCTTTAAAATGAGGTCGTTAGGTCCTAATCCAAGATGACCGGTGTCTTTATAAGAAGAGGAGATTAGGACACAGACACACACAGAGGGACGACCGTGTGAAGACCGAGAGAAGACGTCCGTCTACAAGCCAAGGAGAGAGACCTCAGAGGAAACCAACCCTGCCGACACCCTGACCTCAGACTTCCAGCCTCCAGAGCGGTGAGGAAATTAACTTCTGTTCTGAAGCCCCCCAGTCCGTGGGACTTCGTGGCAGCCCCCGCCAGATGATACAGGGGTCTTCATCTCTCTACCCGATTTAAGGAAAATAAGTGGATCCTGCTCTCTTCTTCCAAACTTCATACCTCCTACCACCTGTCCAAAGAATAACAGAAGCCAAGACACAGTGAATGCTACTATTCCCGCCGGTTTTCTCAGGCACCTCTGGGCCTCCTGGGCCCCAGGCAGCCTCGGTGACTCACTGGCAGTTCCAGAACCTGGCCTCAAGGGCCAGAGGAGGAGGCTCATCAGGATACCGGCTGATGGCCGCCTTTGAGCTCTGAGAACCGGGTTTCTGCGGGCGCGAGACGGGCAAGCCCAGCAAGTGCAGCCTGGTTTCCTGGGAGTCCGCGGGGTTTGCCCAGTACCTGTCTCGGCGTATCGTTGGCAGCTTTCGTTTTGACTTCGGTGGGGGGACTTGATTCAATTCAGAGGCTTAGCCTCTGGCTGGTGTCGGCCCTCGAAAACAATGGCTGGCGTGGGGCTGGCAGCCAACAGTGCTGGAGAGAAACCTGTAGAGAGAGGGGGGGAGGAGGCGGGAGGGCAGAGCCAGGGAGAGCGAGGCCAGGGACGCCCCGTCCAGGGTCAACTGCGCTCGCTGAACGTCTGGTCGATGCTGTCGGGGCCCCGGGGCAGGGGGCCTCCAAATGTGCCCCCAAATGTGCACCAATGGCATAGTCGTTATTTTGAATGAAAGTTACTCAAGAGAGAGCTGCTGTAAGAGGGACCCTCTGACCCTCGTCTCTGTCTCCCTGGAGGCAGGAAAGAAATCTCTCCTATGGAAGGTCCACTCCCTGCACCTGGAAGTAGGACACCCTAATCTCCAGAGACGGGGAGTTGGGGCAAAAAGCCTGTATAAGCAAACCTTGTTACTTATTTCATTGACTACCCCACGCCCAAATTCTGTTTAGATTCTTCACTAATTAAGCACCAAAGCCAAAGTTTCTTTGTCCCGTCATTTCCTCACAAATTTGTTTCTTTGTCTAAACATTATACAAGCTGCCTGCTTTGGCCACTTCTTAGGTCCTGTTTCTATGAGACCTCCCTGCGTAAGAATTCATATTTGTTTGTCAATTTTATTATCAGTCCAGCCACAAGAGCTCAAGAAGGGTCAGAGGGGGAAACCCCCCTCCCAAACAGTGCTCTTCCGAGGACCCCGTGGTGGGAGGCAGGGAAGCCGGGAGACAGGCTTGCTGCGCCCGGGATGCTGAGCAAGAAACCCTGTCCCCTAATCATGGCACTGGAACTGGTGACGCCCTGTTACTCATTTGTTCCAGCTCAGTGAGGTTTCGGGGGCCATCTAGGCAGTGGAATAAGAAATCAGGGGCAGAGGCCCCTAAACTTTCTTACTGCCGCCCTTTGGGAGACCTCTTTGGTGGGTCTCCTAATGTGAATGCCTTTCTCGCTATCCTTGATTGATGCTACGATAGAAATTCTCTTAGCAGACCCCACTTAGCCATCTCAGGAGTTGTGTGGGTCTGAGGGTCGCCCACCACTCACTGCCTGCTTGCGGCTGGTGGCCTCTCCCCAGCCCCTGTTCTTCTGTACCCAGAACTGGGGCCCTGTGCACCCCAAGAGGCAGCTGTGTTTGTTCCCAAACCTTTTCACATCAGTTGCTATCAAAATTAAATAAGTATTACATAAACCAATATAGTATAAAGGCAAAAAGAAAGAGCTGTTGTTACAAGAACTCAGTTGAACGCTTTGGAAAATTTGATAAAGGTGAATTGCTTACAAAACCAAATATGCGGTCAAAATAGATGTGAGTGTGACATTTATGGGACGTTGGAAAAAATGTAAAAATCCAAGATGACGCACAATCTGATGGCTCTGCTGAGTTCTGGGGCTAACTTTAATTTAAAAATCCAAACTGGAACTCATAAATGATGCAATATGGGTGTGGATTATGAAAGACACAAGTTTCTAATTAGTACAACTATGATTAAAAAAAATAAAACAGGCCTTGGCGACATCAACACCAGAAGACTGGTGAATTAATTACATTGACATGTTTTAACTTAAGATATTTAATATATGGGCTTCTGTGTATATATACACAATACATAAGCATATATGTATGTATGCATGTATGTATGTGTACATACAGGTCTTCCTTGATTTATGATAAACCCACTGTAAGCTGAAAATATCCTAAGTCGAAATGCATCAATACACCTAACCTACCAAACATCACAGCTTAGCCCGGCCTACCTTAAACGTTCTCAGAACACTTACACTGGCCTACAGCTGGGCAGGATCGTCTAACACAAAGCCTACTTTCTAAAAAAAGTGTTGAGTACCTCATGTAATTTACTGAGTACCGCGCTGACGGTGCAAAGCAGAATGGCTGTTGACCCTTTGTGATCACAATGTTGACAGGGAGCCGCGGCTGCTGCTCCCAGCATCATGGAAGAGGGTCGGACTGAAAAGAATATTGCCAACCTAGGAAAAGGTCCAAATTCAGAATTCAAAGTACGGTCTCTACTGAATACATATCAGTTCCATATGATCTTAAAGTCGAAAAATTATAAGTCAAACTACTGTAAATCAGGGCCCATTTGTGTGTGTATGTATGTTCTGCATTTTACCCAACTTTTTAATATTAACTGACTAACTACCAGTTCCCAGCCTAGGATGAGAGGGCTTTTGGCAGGTGCCATTTGTATGAAAAATAGTGGAGCAATAGTGTCGGTCATAAGAAATATATATATTTGGTCATTCAGATGACCAAAATTATTTCTCATATATATTTGGTCTTCATCCACATTTCCTGGCTCACAGCTCCTAAACCCTTGGAATATCCTAAGTGTAGAGAATGATGTAGGTGTCTTTTGTTATGAGAATGAGGTGATTTTTGGAAGCATCTAAGGATGGGGGCTGATTGCCAGCAGAGCTAATCATCTGGCTAGAGGGTTGGAACTTTCTGTCTCACCCCCTGACCTGCAGGGAGGGAAGAGGGGCTGGAGGTCGAATCAAGGGCCAATTGCCAGTGATTTACTCAATCGTGCCTATGTAATGAAGCCTCCATAAAAACCCCAAGGACAGGGTTCAGAGGCTTCTGGGTTGGTGAACATGTAGAGATCTGGGGAGAGTGGGGCTCAGACAGAGCACAGAAGCTCTGCACCCTTTCCCCCTTACCTCACCCTATGCATCTCTTCATCTGGCTGTGGATTCCTATCTTTTAATATCCTTTTAAAACAAACTGGTAATCTAGTGAGCAAATGAGTTTTCCTAGTTCTGTGAGCTGTGCTTGCAAATTAGCCGAACCCGAGGAGGAGGTTGTGGGAACCTCTGATTTATAGCCAGGTGGTCAGAAGTACAGGTAACACACACACACACACTAGAAGTGGGTCCAGGAACACTTCAGAGTGGCCACTCCCCCAGATGGCGGAGACTACATTTTGTTAATTTTGTCGCATCCTCACTCACTCACTCATCGGACCCCCAGGGAAGTGGGCGAAGCTGGGGCAGAGCTGGTGGCGAAGCCCTTGCCCGCAGGGGGTTTAGTACAGTTATTTCATCCCTTGGTGCACGAGGCAGCCAGTGGTGAATGACTGGCATTCATAGAATCGCTGGTTACCTGACTGAGGCGCTTTTGTGTTCCCGGTGAATCTGAGGTTCTTGATGTCTTGCTTCGCAGAAAGAATTCAGTGGGAGACAAAGTGATAGGTAAGAAGTGGATTTATTCAGAGAGAAGCACACTCCACAGACAGAGGGTGGCCCATCTCAGAAGGTGAGAGAGACCCGAAACATGGCGTGGTTAGTTTTTATGGGCTGGGCAATTTCACAGGCTAATGAGTGGGAGGATTATTTCACTTATTTTGGGGAAGGGGTGGGAGAGTTCCAGAAATTGGGCCACTGCCCACCTTTTGGCCTTTTATATGGTTAGCCTCAGAACTGTCAGGGCGCTGGTGGGTGTGTCATTTAGCAGCCAATGTATTACAATGAGCATATAATGAGGCTCGAGGTCTACTGGAAGTTGAATCTTCCGCCATCTTGGACCTACTTGGTTCTAACCAGTTTTTGTCATGTCCTATTGCTATGTCATTCCTTTAAAGGTTGTACCTTGCCCCCTTCCCTCCTGTTTCAACTGGACCCCAACATGGTTAGGCTGGGAGCATAGATGGGACTGAAGTGGATTAATTCCCACCCAAGCCACAAGCCCCACCAGATATCACAGTCCAGGGGAGGCCTGGGTCAGGCACTCTGAGGATATCCACCAGCTTTGGACAGGTGGGATAAGGTTTGGACCATGTAAGGAATCTCCTGGAAAGTGTCTGCATCCATGGAAAGTCCTGAGGACGTGCTGTGCCCTCTCCAAATCTCTACCAGGAGCTTGGCTGGAAGTGTCCTCACTGTGAAATGAGGGGCACAGTAGAAGTTCCCCAAGGATTCTGTCTCCCCCCCCACTCATTCTAATGCCCTGGGGCTGCAGCCACATTCTGCCAGCCTGGGCCCTGGGGCCCTCCCGATGTAGGGGATGCACTAGGCCCTCTCAGTCTGAACCTCTGGAAGAAGTCTGCAAGCCCTTAAGGGGGGATGCGAGATTTCTTTGGAGAGTTTCAACTTTTTGTTGAATATTTTGTAATACAGAAGAGTACTGTTGGTTAGGTTTCCTCTAAACTTCTAGTTTCTTCTGGCTGGTCTAAGAATTAAATTGACGTGAGACAGAGAAAATACAATTTAGTTTTTCGTATGTACAGGAAGCCCACATACACGAGAGGGTCAGAGACAGAAAGGTAAAATGAGGTCTAGATGCCATCCTGAGCTGAGGAACGGGGTCGGGGCTTCTGAGGATGGGAGGGTCACTCACAGGACGAGAAGAAGAGCAGATGTTGGGTCATTAGATGTTTGTCCTGACACACAGATGGGGCCACTTTGGTGAAATTTATCTCTGGTAATAATTCTTTCCTGGGAAATATCCCCAGTTTCAACTCTTCTAGGTGGTAAGGGGAAGGGCAGTAGTTTCCCTTGAACCCACAGGATCTCAACTGCCTTTAGCTCAAAATAATCCTCATCATGGCTCACTCTGAACCCCTATACTACATACAGCATCTATGTAAAAATATTAAAAACAAGAGTGAAACAGGCACCCTGTATGCCCCATGCCTTCTGCACATATATCCACGGCCTTCCCTCCTCTGCCCAAAGCAACAGTATCCTCAAATTTGGAGTGCTTTTGAGCTCCGAATTTAGAAATTTCATAAATGTTTAAAATGGCCCCTCGTACAAACACTCAGAAATAAGACAGGGCTTTTACTTGCTGTTCTGCTGACACGGGGGCTGTCTCTGTCCACTCTGCTGAGGGGCTGGCTTTTCCAATTATTTGCTTGACTGTTTTGCTTGAACAAAACAAGTGAGCTTTCCCCCTTTAAACAGGTCCTTAAGGCGCCAGCAGGTGTTGATTTATGGACACTTGATTTAGGTGTCACATTTATGTCTGTGTAGATTTAAACTGGACAGGACCCAGACTGCTGAGGAGGGAGCCCTGACCCTCCATGCCCACTGGGGGGGTTTTGAAAGGACCTCTGACCCTGGCAGCTTGATGCATAGGAAAGGCTGGGGTCAGGTACAGGCTACCGAAATAAGGGTTTTACAAAATTTGCACAGAAAGTACTAGGCTGAGCAATGCTCAGACACAACGCAGTACTTCCGTGGAACGTCACAGCATAATCTTACAATAAAAACTCCACACACAAAGCTCTTAGAATAGCAAAAGAGCAAAACTGACCACGGTCCCCTGTGAAGAAATGAAATGGAAATCTTGCAGGACAGAAAAGAAAGCCCCGTGGGCTCGGGTCCCCCACTGCCCACCCAGGGGGCCCAGTGCATCTCCGCAGGGGAAGGGGGACCAGAAGAGGCCGAGGAGCACGGAGTTGGGACCCCATTCTCCCCACGACACAGGCCTTTGCCCCTGGGTTCTCTGCGGCCCTCTGATAACTCCTCCCCTTTACCTTTGGCCTGGAAGTGAGGGGGAAGCGTCACAGGGATTACCTGACAGCCACAGTCTTCTTACTGAACTCAGGTGCTAAGCTCAGAATAGGCGTTTACAAAGGCTGTGAGGCGGCGCCACAGGAACCCAGGGCCTCCGGTTAAAGACCCCGAAAGACATCAAGTCCAGTCTGCTGTTCAGCCATCAAGGCCAGTCTACCGGGCCACTTTTGAAAAGGAGACTTGTCCTTAACGCCAATTTAATCTCAGGGGGAGACACTCCATCCCCACCAAGGCTCCTGCGAAGTCTGGGGGGTCAACATCCTTACCTTGAATGTCGGCAGTGTTAGGAGAGCAGCTGCGGTTTCCCAGGAGCCCCGGGTAGCTGGGAGCAGCCAGGGGAGAGCTGGGTGGACCTGGCTTTGGGCACAGTTACTGGTTTGGAGAGGCAATTCTGGCCCCATAGGAGGAATCCTGGCCTCGCACAGTAAGAGAGGGTTTCCCCACAGCATCCCTCGGGGGCCCTGCCTTCTCTGCGCTGAGAGGAGGGCAGCCAGCACAGGGGAGGAGCCCCGGGGCCCTGCGACAGGCTCGGAGCTGGGGGTGGGGGTGGGGCAGGAGGCAGGCAGCCAGGACAGTCCCCAGGGGAAAGCCTGGAGGCGGAACGCATGAAACTTTCCTTCTCTCCTCCTGCTGCCCCTGCAGGTCGCATGGGGGGCTGGAGTTTCCCAGCAGGACATCAGAGCCCAGCTCTAGGGCAGCCAGAGGGTGAGCTGCTAACTGTGGGGAGGGTGACCCGATTCCAGGAGCAGCCCTGGGCAGGGCCTGAGGGACCGGAGCACAGGTGCTCAGTTCCCTACAATGTTTACCTTTCGAATCCAGAACTCAGTCTAGGTTTATGGGTCAGGACTTCGAAGGCAGGTTTTCCTTTATTTGGGAAGGGGAGGCGTGGCTCACTGTGGACAATTTCTTCTTTCTTCTTTTACAATCTGGAATCTGCTCACCTGCAAATTAGGCCCAATCTGATAACTTTTGCACAAAATCAAAAGCCTAAATGATCTTTTCTTAGGAAACCAAACCGAGTGACTCGCTGATGCCGCCCTACGGCACGCGTCCCCATGCACGAACGCATATGGGGTCCTTTAGGGGTCCCATCAGCCTGAAAGACTTCCGGGTGTCTTGACAAGAGGTGTGGGTGTCCTCGGGAACTCACACTCCGGCGGTGGGTGCCGTTTGTGTCAAATGTGCAGGAAGCAAGAGCAGGTCGGGGGTGGGAGCTGCAGCAACTGGTCGGAGAGTGACGTCAGACGTGGAGGGTGTGCAGGGATGTGGGTGGGGTCAGGGGCACCCTAGAGGGTGGTGACAGACGAAGGGGGACAACGGCCTGGAGGCTGCAGGAAAAGGATTTAAAATCACGGTCACCACTGGGAAGGTGAGACCTTGGCAGCCGCGGGGAACTGGAAAAGAGGTTGAAAGAAGCCAGGGCAAACCTGAGGGGTCCTGGCTCTGCCACTGTTGGTGCATGTCCAATGGTCACGCCACATGTACAGACCTCAATTTCTAGTAAAGGACTGAAGTCGAGGGTCACCGAGGCTCCTTTCAGCTGGACAAGTCTCTCTCATTTAGGAGGGAATCCTGACAAGAAAACAGACAAGAACTTGGGGTGGTGAATCCTCTTTAAGCCTCACCCTGTGATCCCAAGAGTGGGCTCTCTGCTCCCCATCCTCTGGGAGAGAAGCAGTGAAAAGTCTCGAGTGAGGATTTTGCCCCTGGTTTGATTTCGCTTCACTAGGCGCTCTCTGGAGGGGAGAAGGAACTCAGGAGATGGTGCGTTTTTGGATACGGTTGCTCTTTTCTGCACTGGAAGCCCAGAGGGTGGGTTTAGATTTGCTGCCGAGCTCATACACAAATCCGCACTCTTGGGCCTTTCTAGTCACGCCGGGCCAGTGACCGTGGTCAAGGACGTGCCGTCACTGTCAACTGTCCTTACACCTGAGATGGGGGACGCTCGGATCAAGTCAGGGCCTGTGCTTGGGAGCAGCTAGGCTCCCAGAAACTCACCTCAGGCCCAACAAGCCACAGAATGGGGCCTCACTTGCGCTCACCCACAGGGCCAGTCCTACTTAAAGGGATCAAAGGGCTCCTCTCACTTCAAAGAAAGCACCCAAATCTTCTGAAGAAAGATGAGCAGTCTGATAAAAACAATTTTTTTTTTTGTTTTTGTTTGGATGGTAAAGAATAGTACAGACTAGAACAAAGTTTTATTTAGGTAAGTCTAATAAAGAAACACCAAAAAGTAAAACACATTAAAAACTTTATTGTTAAGTACCAGGCATGTCTAAATTTGCATCAATTTGCAACACTTCTGCTGGCTTTGCAGAACACAATAGTTGCAAGTTTCCTTAAATCTTGCTTTAGATCTTTTCACCGTATCATCTGCTCCCGCCACCCCCTCCTCCCCACAGGTGGGGTCAGTCTACCCTGCCTCGGGCTGATATCCGATCACCCCAGGGCCAGGCAGAACCTGCCTCCAGAGGGGCTGGCCCTGCAGCTAGGACGCCCCGTGCTGCTCCAGGAAACCAGCTCTTCTCTTTGTCCCATTTTTACTCCTAGCCTGAGTGGCTAACTGTGGATATTCTAAGCAAAATTAACTCCAGTTAAGTTTCATGGAGTATTCCAGAACCTCAAATCGGTACCTGATTGTTATCATTGTTTTTTAATGGAAGCAGGGAGTAGCTGGGAAAAATCCCCTAGACGGGAGCCGGCTGGAACAGGCAGAAGAGGGTTCAGTTCCCTGTCTCTCCCTCATTGGCTGGGTCTGGCCAACTCTGCATGCGGCAGATATGAACTGCTCATCCCTAGGGAGTGGGGACCTTGAACAGCCACCCAGGTTTGAAAGCAAATTTGAGGGGGGGGGGAAGAAAGCAATGAAAAAAGTCCATAAAGAAAATTTGACAGGTCCTTTCTGAGTAACAGTCCCCTTTCCGGCACTTACGATCAGATATAATGTAGGAAGATGCATTATAGTAAAAAGAATATGACAACAGCAGTAATTTCCCATCTGGAGTGCTATTCAACTGCTTGCAGAAATCTGCAATTTTAATGCATTTTAAACACACTAGGAATGGGAGATTTAATTCTCCAAACCAAGGAAAATACTCCATAAAAAAATAAAGATAGAAAATACATGCTACCTTAATGGCGAACTTATTTTGGATACTTAATGGTAATGATCTTGGAATTAAGGGAGGGAGCAGCGGGGGCCACCCTTTGCTCAGGAGGACAGCGAGGACATCTCGCCAGAGACCTCGCCGGGTCCTGGGGCTGAGCCGGCAGCGGGGCGGCACCGCTGTGGTCAGCAGCCCGCCAGCCCGTGCTGTCCTCTGGGACCGTCAGTGCTGCAGCAGGAAGTTGGTGGCCACGTTAAGGTCATTATTTGAAGCTCTCAGGGCTTCCAAAGCATCACCTCTGGAAAAGCCCATCTCCATGAGCCGGGCAACCTGCAAACAGAAACAAAACCAGAAGCCTGATGAGGCTGACGACACGCCACTGACCCGCCAGCCCCACAATGTTCCTCGTGCGAGCTCTGCAGGACGGATGAAAGATCAACAACAACACAACCGGTTTTCATTTCAGTGTGGAGTCTGATGCTTATAAAATTACAACCGGCCCAACCTTTTACGGCGCTCACTATATACAGCCGATAAATACCATTTCCTCACTGAGTCCTCACTTTAGAGACGAGGAAGGGGGCTTCCGAGGGTCAGTGACCTGCCAGGATGAGCACAGGGCGGCCGAGCTGTGGCGTGAGGCCTGCGAATCAGGTCTGCACCAGCCACACTCCTTCAGGGTCGAATTTGACTCCCGAGGAAGAGCTTATCCAAGCCGCAGGCGTCCTGAGGCTGGCGGGCTCCGCGGGTACACGCGCCTTGGCGTTCCTGGAGTGGCTCAGGCCGAGCGCGGCCTTGGGGAGCCCGTCCCCCCCCCCCAGGCATCTCACGGCAGGTGCAGCGTCCCCCACGGAGTCCCCGCCGGCCTGCGGGCAGCAGCCGCGCAGAGGGGGCGAAGCCCGGGCAGAACTGCGCCGAGGAGGCAGCTAAAGCCACCGAGGGCAGGGAGGTCGAGGCCTCCATCTTTTCGACCACAAATCTGTGAATGTAGAGGTTTCCCGTACTCTTACATACAGGCAGTCTCCAAGGTCAAAACAGGCAGTGTTACTACAGTTTATTCCTAACCTGTTTTCCCACTTAAAAATGTATTATAAAAACATTTATGACCCCGGACTAGCCGCAGGTGTTGTTTCTTTTTTTAACGTATTTTGAAATATACTACATTTGCAATAATATATAGTGAAAAGTGATACTCTTGCAAATGTTGAGATTTCCACGGAGGTGTGAGTTGACAAGGGGCTGGGGACTTGGTCACCACTTCTAACCTTCCTTCCGGTAGAACGCGATGCCCTGGGGCTCCCCAGTGGTCAGAGCCCCGCGGCCTCTCCTTCCCCCCAGCTGAGGGGGGTGTGCACGGGAGGGCGAGGGCAGGCGGGGCAAGCGGGTGGCCGCAGGGGTGACTGAGACCCCAGACTCCTCGTCCCTCAGGGGGCCTTAGGGAGAGGCTAACCGGCTGGGAGGAGACTCGGCCCACCTTTCAGAAGCTGGGGTTCTAGCTGGTGTTTTTGAAAGTGACGCTCTGATCCCTCATCAGTGGGGCGTTAAGACTAGGATTAAAAAAGCACACAGTGAGGGTCCTCCCCCTAAGGAACCTCATTGCAGTTCTCCGCCTCACACATGCCTCCTAAGGGCCGGCCTGGCGGGGGAGACGGCCCACTTCCAGCTCAGCCTCCGGGGGTAACGGACGGACGGACGGACTGCCGGCGGGCAGGACGGCAGGGATCCCTGCTGCCACCTCCTGCCCTGGGAAAAAGTGGCCCTTTCCGGGGTCTCAGAAACACTTCTCCACTCATCGGCCGGGATGGAAAGGTCCTCCTCAAGGGAGCCGAATCTAACTAGTTACCACCCACCCGTGGGACTTCAAAGGCCCTCATTTGCCTTTTGAAGCCACAGGAAACAGCCCCGTTCGTTTCTCTGCACGAGGCGCTCAGTCGCCTCCCCGCCTCCGCAGGCACGCAGCTCCCGGGCCGTCCGAGGCCGTGTGGCTCTGTGTCCCCCACCTTTGCTGCCAGTGTGTCCTCTGCCGGGAGGCTCTCCCCTTTGCCCCTGGCCTGCGTAACTCGTCTTCATCCACTGATCTCGCGGCCCGTGGCCCTTTCCCACGTTTCCCAGCCGAGGAGAAACCCAGAGTAGGGGTCTCGCGGTCCCAGTGACCTCTGTCCTGGGCTCCTCCCGGCTGTGACTCAGGGCCCCCAGCTTCTCCCGACCACCGTACTGTCAGGGCCCTGGCCGCCTTCCTTCATCCCTGTGTTTCAGGATCCAGCACTTTCCAGCCCGCCCCTCCCCTTCCAGCGCTTGTCCATGTGTGCTGCTGCCGAATATGGTACTGCTGGCGTGGTCTGCCCGGGGCAGAGGGCGGCTAGGCGGTGCCACCCCAGCCCTCGGCACAGTGGGTGTGTGTGCGTTTGTGTGCGTGTACGCACGTCCCGAGAGTGTAGCTACAGCATCCTGGGGTGGTGAGCTGGCGGGCCTGCTATAAACCCTGCGTGAGATGCGCTCAAGCCGGGCCTCCGAGTCACTGTGTGTCTGCTCTTCCAGGTTTAGGATTGGGAGCATTTCTGTCGAACTTCCTCTGATCGTTTTCTAGTCAACCAAAACTACTGTCAGCTTAAATTCTGTTGTTTCCTGTGTTAGCTCCCTCAAACTCTATCATCCCCACATGTGATTAGCACACTTGCTAAGCTCTACAACGTCACTCGAGTTAAAATGCCAAGCAGACAAGGTCAAAGGCAGGGCCCAGAGCTCACCAGTGCCCTCCCCTTTCTATCCAAGTGGCTCATCAACAGGTTTTCTGAATTTTAACCAGTTTCAAACTTCATATTATTATCTGCTGCAATGTCACTAACATCTCTCCTGGCGTGGCGAGAAGTGCAGATGTCTTGGTGGCATCCTGTGTCGACAGGATCGGTTTGGTGCCTTCAGACCACAAGGCCCTTTACCTCTCACAAGTATCTCCTCGATAATCTATTTCAGGCTCCTGCCACACGTGACACATCAGTTTTGCTGTTCAGTGATCAGAATCCACACTCTTGCCTTTCCTTGGGGTCATTTCACACTGAGAGGCACTCGGGGACCCACTGGATGGGCGTCAACAGGGAGAGACCACCTCACTGGTCTGGGTACTCTGGCCAGACTATTTCATACACCCCTGGACTGAAATGACTTTGTTTTTTTGTGGTACGTGGGCCTCTCACCGCCGCGGCCTCTCCCGTTGCGGAGCACAGGCTCCGGACGCGCAGGCTCAGCGGCCACGGCTCACGGGCCCAGCCGCTCCGCGGCACGTGGGATCTTCCCGGACCGGGGCACGAACCCGCGTCCCCTGCATCGGCAGGCGGACTCTCAGCCACTGCGCCACCAGGGGAGCCCCTGAAATGACCTTTTATGATGTTTATTCCAGTCACTTCTGGTTAAGGACCACTATCTTTAGTGAAGTGAACGTGGCCAGTGAGGGGCTGGGCAGCTCTGCCTGCCTTGTCTCTGTCACCTACGGACATGACACCACGGGCCAACGAGGTGGCCGCTCTCAATGACGGTGAACGGTGTGGCAGATGCTACACTCGCTGTCACCTCTGTCACCTCTAGTACTTCAAGCATAGCTGACGCCTGGCTGCTTCTCTGCACCAGCCGAGAGGAACAAATCCACCTGTTTGGCGAGTCACGATTCACACCCTGGAGCTGATGCCGCGTGAGCCTCGCCCCAGCGCCGGTACTGGGCGGGGCTGCCGGCCACAGCCTCCAGCTGTGCTGTGGTTCCCTCTCCACCCGCTCCGAGTCTGGCCCGAAATCCAGGAGATGCTGAGCACGGGTTGCTGCACGCAGAGCAGAGCAGCCGTGGCACCGCGGCCCTGAGGGAAACGCGCTGGCCGGGCCGCGCCCGAGGGGGTGACGTCTGGTGTGAGGAGAAGCGCGTTCTCTGCACACAAGGCTTCCTCCGGGTTCATTCTCTCTTCAGACACGCAAGCACACGTGCCGTCGCCGCCTTTGACAGCTGGGCTGGGTCTTTCACGGGTCTCTGCTGAAAAGGATGTTTGCTGTTCCGGGCAGGCAGTGGCTGAGTGGCCATCCCAGCCCTTTGCCTAAAGCTGGCCTGGGAGCCTTTCGCATTCTTCAGGGGTGAGAAGACAAGTGTGATTAGAGGATTTTCACGCTGAATGACCTGGTACTTGGACCAGACGAGAAAGCTCACGAAGTAGAAATGGTGTTAACGCTATTTACAAGCTGAACAAGCACAGGAAGAAAGGGCATCTGTAAGTGGCCTTTAGTGTCCGAAACTGTAAACATCTACGACAAGTGAAACGGCACGCTGCGGCGCGGGCAGGAGGGTCACGGCCAGAGAACCAGAAGGACGGGGAGAGGGCTTCCGACGGGGCTGCCTGGCGGCCCCGTCACCCTGCAGAGGACAGCGCCGGCTGGGCGGCCGCAGCCAGGCAGGGGGCTGCGCCTCCCATCGCTGCCCTCCCTCGGGGGCCCGGCAGCTCACGGCCAGGACGGCAAGGGCCGCAGCAGAGAGCTGCCGCCCCCGTGGTGTGGACACCGAGAATCACCGTCGTGGTCCTCCGTGTTTATCGGCGCCCGACTTGCACAACCCTTGTGCGTTTCGTAACCGTCTGAGGGTGTAGCTTTATTTAGCACATGATGTGGGAACTCCTGTGCTCGACAGTAGCAAGAGAAAATTGAGGCCATGCAGACCTGCGGTCGCGTAAGCAAGACACGGATAGGTTCTAGAGGTTCACAATTCCTCAAAATAAAACCACAGGGGAGCTGGCAGCTGTTAGAGAAGTGCCCCAGCCCAGCTGCTGGGAGGTGGCAGAAGGGTCTCTGCGGAGTCACCGTGTGGTCCCAGGCCGGGGACTAGAGCCTCGGGCTCCCAGCTTCCTCGCAGCTTCGAGGGTAGGAGAGACAGGGGTGAAAGGCCTAGGACGGTGGCCGGCACATAACAGGTGCTCAGTAAGCATTACCTCTTGCGATCATTCCGTCCTGTTGAGAAGCCATCGGGCGGGGTGTGGAGGATCACACCCTCAGGGCCTCCGACGTGACAAAACTGCCCTCGGGTTTTGCTGTCAGCACTCACTTGAAATGTTTCCACTTTGCTAGTTTTATACCCTTTGTTGGTCAAAGAACTGACGTGTCTTTCACAAGATCAAACACAGGCTTGTTTTCAGAGAGGCTGGCGGGAGTCCCGGAGCAGAAGGGCCACCACCACCCCGTCTCCTGGGACCAGCGTCACTGGCACTCAGGGAGAGGCCTGTGTCCCCAGATGACAGGGACCCGATTCCAGCCCGGTGCACAGCCGAGCACAGCCACACGCACACCTCCCGCCGTGGCTGAATACAGCCGCGCTGAACAACAGAGCAAGTGACCTCTGCTGCCTGTTCCTAGCGTTTAAGTCGCGTAAGTGAGAATTGGCCTAACAAAACTAAGGTGGCCAGCCCGAAAGAAGTCGCATAGGAAGACAGCAGGGTCCAGAGCATGTCAGCCAGTGCCGCGCTGGTGGGCCGTCGGCAGTCTGGAAAACCTTCTGGAACGCATCTCCTTCGGCGCTCCTCCTCTGCTTCAGCGCCCCGTGAGCACCTCCCTCCTCTGCCTGTGTGCCGCGGGAAAGTTTCCGTCTAAAAATACTCACCACAAAACACCGGAACGGAGTTCATCTCGATTTCTAGCCTGAAAACTTGAACGATCCTTTTCTTTAACTTCTTTTAGAAACCAGGTGTAGCTGGGTTATTGTCCAAAGAGGATGTTATGCTTTTCCCATTTTCCCCATCACTCATTCATAAAATCTCAAGTGACTCACATAGCACATCTCCAAGTCCTGTTTCTTACGACTGAAAATGCAACTTCCCAGCGGCAAGATCAGAGGGACAGGCCGGCACTGAAACTGCGGCTCAGCCTCCTCACTGGGAGGGAAGCACACTTGCGCAAGGTCCCCCTGCAGGGACCTCCGACTCTAACAGCTGCTCTTGTGTCAGGGACCCCTGAGGCCGGCCCGAGGTCTGGGAGCTGGGACAGGAGCGGGCACTGCGGGAGGGCCCTGTCACTGCCACCTGGCAGTGCTGCACAGGAGGACGAGGTGGAAATATGCTTCCCAAGGAGAGACCTCACCAAACAAGAAAAGAAACCTATAAAGAAAGGAGATCAATCTGGACTGGTTTTCCTTTCCTTTCCTTTTTTCTTTTTTTTTAATCCTCTGTGGTTGGAACTTGTACCCCTACTACCTCAAGGTAATTCTTACTCAAGAAAATGAATAAAACCCCACTTCAACATTCTAGTACTCTTCGACACAAGTGAAGGAGGACATTCACTCCAATGAGATTCATAGCAACTCCTCTCAGTTTGAAACACTCCTTTGCTTGTTTTGTTCAGATAAGGCTGTGGTTTTCTTTAACTTCCCTTTAGCTAAGAAGGGTGTCAAAAACACATCGTTTTGGGGGTTCTTACTTCCCAAATTCTGATTCTTGCAGACAACGATGCCCACCCGAAAGGCAGTCCTTAGCAGTCCCCTGTGGGCTGCCCAGGCCATGTGCGTACCCTGCCGGGAGGGCTGACCCCACAGAGGCCCTGGGAGGTAGGCTTGCCCTTGCCGCCCTCATTATAGCTGTCATTTGTCACCAGTCAGGGCAAAGTCCAGTGCCAGATCCCTTGGGTCAGTGCCACCCTCACTCCCCATCAGCTGACCTCCTCTCCTCCTCCTTGGAACTGCTGAAGCCCTGTGATCACACAGCCGGCTGAGTGGACTGTACCTGGTTATCTTACGCTCCCGCCCGGCCGCAGGGGGCTCAGCGGCCCCTCATCTTTGTACTCTCCTGCTTGCTTCAGGGTTTAGTCCCGAGAAGGCCCTGCTACAGGCTGGGGGGGCTCCTTTGCTTACATCTTTCAGGACCCAGCAGAATTAGGCGTCCCCGAAAGTTGCTTTATTTGACTACCACTCAATATTTCATTCTAATGGATAACACGTTCTAACACCAGCACTAGAGCTTAGAGGTGGAAAGGTCGGACGAAGGACCACCCTCTAACATATCTTGAAGTGAAAAAAAGTGTTCTTTTGAAAAAGAAGCCCGCCAACCATACCTTCACGTTCAGCCCTGCTCTAACCGCCACTGGGGCAACCTGCTGTGTGTCGGGCTCTGTGTCAGGAGGGAAACGCGGAAGAGACGGTACTGGCCCTCATGGAGCTCACCGTCCGCCAGGGAACCAGATGACGTGGGCGTCTCTATAGCAACACCCAACTCACTGCGGTCCAGATGCTCAGAGTAGAAGCTGTAGGTTTTCATAAGGTGAGCATTATGGAGTTTAGCTAGGCTTTTCCGAGGCAGTGGTGAGGACCCCGGAGATGAGAAGAGAGACCCACTGAGATTTTGATTCTCTCATACTGAATACGTTTCGCTACTTATCCGCTATGACTGAGAGAGACTGTGTGCCATCTCTCTTGGGCCGATGGATATTTCAGAGGACATGAATGGAATCCGCACGACGCGTCTCACGTATTATAAACGTACGAAGTGGTACCATATCTCGAGTGGGCAACAGTCTCGTAAGCACCTGCACTGTAACACGTTCCCTGGGCAGGGATGGAAGACGTTACATACGTGGTTATGAGCATAACATGACCCTTCTTTCACGTCGAGTCCATCCTCCAGGGAAATTCAACAATGGGATTCCCTGTTTAAAATCCTGCACTGTCCCTTAATGCCTACAGCACGGAAGCAGAGGTCCACGCCCCGCTAAGGACCACTGGGAGGCCTCCCTACTTCTTCCCCACGTGAGGCCCCTGCCCCAGCAGTCACTCTCCGCTCCAACCTCACCCACCTGCGCTTCCCCAGACCTGATGCGCTTTTCACCAGGCCACATCTTTACAAAGAGCACTGGCCCCCGCCCTCCCACACTGGCAATCGTTCAGCAGCATCGGAAGATTTGATTACAGTTGGCAAGAGCTGCCCCTGAGCCTGGCTCCGCACTGGGCTCTGCACCACGTGCAGGCAGGAATCGCTTGCCTGACCTGTCTCCGTAGTTCAAGAACCTGGCCCAGTGGTTAGACTGGGCAGAGCGGACAGCTGATAACTGCTGGATGACTGCAAGGAAGGGAAGACGTGACTGGAAGCGAGGAAGTCAACATTTGTCAAGCCCACGCTTCTCCTCCTCTCGTCAAATGCCAGCGTTGGCTCAGTTAGTCCTGTTTAACTTCCTTGTCCGATTTCACCTGTGCGTCCCATTAAGCATAAACTGAAGGGACACCTTCTAAGCTTGGGGAGGGCTCAAGAGAGACAAACTTGGGAAGTTTTTTTCCCTTTTGATTAAAAAAAAATGAGGCCAATATGACAAAATTTCACTATTTGTTAATTCTGCATATGGGTGTAATATGAAAATCTCTGGTTAAGAAGAAAAAAACAAAAAGAGACAGAAACGCAATAATGCATACACTTATTTTTAAGATACTAGTAGGGTTTGGGGTGGCATCTGCACGGGGTGATGAACTGGCAAAGGTGCTTGTTGAAAACTAGTAGGAGTGGATCGTGAAGAACTAAAAATCCAGAAACTTAATAGCAATAGTAGAAAAGGTGGCAAACATTTCTATGGCCGTATGTTAGAGTCTTACTAGACTTTAATGGGGGATGCACATTCTTTCTTAGAATATTCTTTGTTTTCAAAATAGATGGACTACATTTCTTATCTTAAATAACTCTCACTAAAATTCCTGAAGTATTTGCTCATACCAGAAAAAACTCAAATCATCATTTCTCTTTTCGTTGGTTTGGAAAATTACTAAGTTTCTTAAATGCATTAAAATCACATGACTGAGGTTTAAATAACGTATAGCACATCTAATTGAAAAATTAAGCATAAAAAGGTTTTGTTAATTCAAACTATCTTAATGTTACTAACAAATAATTTTTTTTAAAAAATAAATTTATTTATTTAATTATTTTTGGCCTCACTGGGTCCTCATCGCTGCACGTGGGCTTTCTCCAGTTGCCATGAGCGGGAGTCACCCCTTGTTGCGGTGCGCGGGGGGCCTCTCACTGGGGGGGCCCCTCCCACTGTGGAGTGTGGGCTCCAGAGCGCAGCCTCAGCAGTTGTGGCGAACGGGCCCAGCTGCTCTATGGTACATGGGATCCTCCCGGACCAGGGCCCGAACCCACGTCCCCTGCATCGGCAGGTGGACTCCCAACCACTGCGCCACCAGGGAAGCCCCAAATAATATTTTAGACAGTGTCTAGCCTCCAACTAACCAAGAGATTATATGTAACTATACACTTGTAAACGTTACTGTAAATGTCTTGAGGTAAGAACAACATCTTTCTTCTCTTTTACAGTCTCTCGAGCACCTACCACAAAAACTAGTGAGAGTACGGGAATAATGCCGAGCGGGATCTCTGTGTGTTAATGCGGGGCAGTCTGTAAGGCCGTTTCAGGATAATCAAGAAATAGAAAAGATTTAGAAAAGTCAATGAATAAGGAGGCGTGTTAAAAACAACCTCTCATGTATTTACATCTTTCATAACAGAGCCAAGAAGAAGTAAATGATATTTAGAACTGATACTGACATCATGTTAACCTCGCTGGTGTCATTCTGGGAGGATCAAGGAGAATGATTCATTAAACAAAACAACCCTAAAGACTTCAATTACACACATTCACCTTGTTATAATTTTTTGACACTTTTTTCCCCTCAAGTGTCAAAACTAAGAACGATTTCACCTTTAAATACTTTCTATCGTTAACGGCTGCTCTGTTGAGGGATGTGACCTGGGTTCTATCAAGGAAACAGTAATATAACAGAACTTTATTTCTTTTCACCTGAATTTGAGAGTATTAGTTTAGTTTTTAATCTGTTATGATAAATGCCTTCCAAATGCTGAGTTACTCGGCCTTAGTTTCTAATCGTGGGGCTAACAGTTTTTTGGAAATCCGCTAATGGAGGCGGAAGAGAACTGTGGCTCCTTAACCCATCTCTGAACCCTAACGAGTTGCTCAAAGGATGAGTCTGAGCTGCGAAGTTAAGGGCGAGGCGTTGGGCCGGCTCGTCAGGCATATTCCATTGGCTTCTCTCACTTGTGGTGGCCTAACCCAGAGGTGCCAGTGGGGGCCCTGCCCAGAAACCCCTCCTGGGTTCCAGAAAAAGTCAGGAAACATACAGCTTTGCCACAGAGACCGAGTGCCTTGGGATGGACTGGCTTTTGCTGGCTCTGGGAACAGGGGATGGGGAAAGTGCATGGGGTGACTTGCTATGAAACACTGACCTTGATTTGCTTTTATGAGAAGAAAGCAACATTTGCAGGATGAAATTTAAAAGGGTTGTTACTGAAGTGCTCTCAACTTACGAGCTTAGATTTTCAAAAACTTTCTAGTGTGAAATAATTACAAACTTCTAGAAAAATTTCAAGAAGAGCACAAAGAACCCAATTACTCTTCATCCACATTCACCCATTATTACTTTGCCACAGTTGCTTTTTGTCTACACACACACACACACACACACACACACACACACACTCCCATTTATTTTTCCTGAGCCACCTGAGATTAAGCTGCATACATCCTGTCCCTTTAGATCATCCTATTTCCTCATTTCCTCTAATCTACAATACATACAATATAATTTCAGAATTGCTGTACTCATACCACCATGAAAAATAAACCCATGAAGAGTTTGAGGTTTGCAGTTCTTTTTTTTTTTTTTTTTTAAGCGGGCATATTATGTTCAAAAGTTACCGAAATTAATTTTCCCTCTCCCTTTTGATTATATTATTCACTTAAGATACAGCCGGAACATTTATTTCAGTTTCCTTTTAGTTTTATGATTGTCCCCACTGTTGATTTGCTTTTTCAGTATGTAAAACATTAACTTGGTTCCTAAGTGAAAACCATACAGAGAAGCTCCCGGTCCTTCTGCCTCCTTCTCTCCCAGCCTCCGTAGTGAACCAACTTCAGTAAACATGAAATATCACAGATTTAAAAATAAGTGATCACAATGCATTTTTTTTTTTTCAAATTATGCCTTCCTCAAACTCATAAGCACCACAGTAGCCAATAAAGGGCCCAAGTATCTATCACTGGTGTAGGTGGTGGTTTACCTGATATCAAAATCTTTGTATTTATATGCTTGATTGCTTTCGAGCTTCGTTCACCAAAACTGCTTGGAGTGTGAAGCGTGGGTTTGGGGTAAGTACCAGGTGTTACTGATTACCTGCTCCTCCGAAACCTCTAGAGGAGGGGACGCTTGCTGCTCAGACTGCAGACCATCCTGATAGTTTATGTTTCGTCGCTGACGTAGAGGAGGGAAAAGACGGTTCCAGTTGATCATTCCTCCCTAAAAAGAGATCAACGCGCGGCGATCAGACACGGGCGTAGCAGAAACGTGGTGACGCATTTCAGAGCTTTCTCTGGCAACGCGGTCACAGCTGCAGACTGGCAATGAAACGTCACACGGACCTGCTGTGTGCGAGCTCAATCAATAGGCTAAAATCGGCAGCCTGCGGTAGGCGCACAGAGAGCAAAGAAGGTAGCAGGTACTGCCAAAGGGATTTGTGCAATTTGACTCCAGAAGGCAGTGGAAGACACACGCAGTCACTCCCAACCTCAGCCCCGTGGTGTCCCCACCGACACCGCCCCAACTCCGCTGGACTCGGGAAGACACGAGCGGAGGCTAATTCAGGGCAGGCAACCAGACACCTGGAGCTTCCTTCAGCAGCTCTTGAAAATGTCGCTCCTCCCCCTTTCTCCTCCAGCTCCTCTTCTCCCTGTTCTTGTTCTCTTTTAAAATTTGAGTGAATTCTGAGCAAGGTCCACAGAGGGAGGCTGCAGGTGGAGATAAAAGCCAGGTTGGGGGACAGGCTCGGGAATGGAAAGGTAAACCTTACACGCAGGGACAAGAGGTTCACTCCTGTCCTCTGTGTGGCTTTATGGATAACTTCACATTGGTGGCGATGTCATTTCTTGCCTTTTCTACGTAATCAATGAAAAAAAGCCGCTATGTGAAGAAAAAATGTGCACTGCATGATGCTTTTAAAAAAAATCGACGTTTTTTTTACCTATATGCCACCTTTTAAATTTATCAACTTAAATCTGTTTCTAGACGTCTTCTAGTTCTGGAAGATTTAGAGACTAAGAAAACCTAAAATTTTTCCTATTATAATATAGGAAAATTATAATACCTAAACATGCTAGATAAAATTTAAAGATATTTCATATGCATAGCTGAACATACAGGGAAGATGGAGGCCCCAAGGTGGCAGAAACAAGCTCTGGAAAACCAGGGCAGTAAAGAAGAGAGGATGGGATGCAAGGGGGAGCACATCCTGCTAATCCAGAGCTACTTGGGTTTTATCACCTATTTGGGTTCAGGAGAGGAGGCCTTGGGTCTGAAAGAGGCAGTGACTTTAAGCTCATTACCTCCTTAAAGGCACAACCTCAAATGGCAGCACCCCCAGTGAGACAGGATGAGAAAAAAACCAACCAAAGAGCAGATTTTCCTGAGGGAGGGAGCAGGAATCTCGGTCTGCCTGAGAGCTGAGAACTGCAGGGAAATTTGGGGTTCAAGTTACATCATATATCTGCTCTAAGAACCCATCGAAAAGTACATAAAATTGGTTCTGGGATCGGAGATGGATACACCTAAGGAGCCAAGCAGAAGCAAATCTAAAGTTATTCTGGAGAGACTCTCTCTCATCCTGGAATTAGATGAATTAGATGGGATTCATAGACACAGCTCCAGTGGGGGAAGACTCGGACCCCAAACTACAAAACCCATGAGGAAAAAACCCATCATGAGCAAGAGTCAGTGTGTACCATAAATAGGGGGATTAGATCCCCAAGGACTTAAATTTACAATATTCTGAAAAAAACTATAAAATTACAAGTTTTGAGATGACTGATACAGAAGGAGTTAAAGAAGAATAGGACACTATAAAAAAAAGACAGTTTTTTTAAAAAATAGGGAAACTAAAAATAGAGATATTATACAGAACTGTTCTGGAGAGATACTGGTAGAAATAAATTCAAATATATTAATGATCACACTAAATATACACTGACAAACTCACAAGCTGAAAGGCTGAGATTGTCAATTTTGAAATCTCTCCCATTCCCCACAACCCAACAACAGACTAACTGAAAATATAAAGACATAGACAAGTTAATGTAAAGAGATGGAAAAAGAAATATTAAAGCAAACTGATGTTGCTATATTCATGTCAAATAAATAGACCTCAAGGGCAAAAGAGGCATTATTAGGGATAAAACCACTAAGATACGTTGATATTATTTATATATAACATGACAGCATCAAAATACAGAAAGTAAAATTTCACAAAATTACAAGTGAAGTGGAAACATCTAGACATATATTTAATTTTTAGCATATACTGATAGATCAAGCAGACAGATAATTAATAACAATATAGAACATAAATAACAAGTTTGTCTAGATGGACATATATAGCCTACACTCAATTTTTAAAGAATATACATTCTTTTCTGTTATAAGTAAATTATTTATTAAAAAAGTGACAGTGCACTAAGTCCTATATGAAATGTCTGCAGATACCAAAACATAAATATTATACAGACTATATTCTCTGACTACAATGCAACTAAAAATAAATATCAAAATTATAATTAATATAAAACAAACAAAAATGCAGATATTTGAGATCAAAAATGAAAAATCATAATGGAAGTTAGAAGATATCTAAAGGTGAATAAAATTGAAACTACTACCAATCAAAGCTCGTGGGATATAATTAAGTAGTTGATGTAATTTTAAGATATTGAACTTAACGAAAATGAAGACTGAAAATTAAACAGTTAAATACAATTCAAGAAGTTAGAGAAGGTAACAGTGGTCTAAAGAAATTGGTAAGAATGAAATACAGAGCAAATGTTAATAAAGTGGGAAACAGAGACACAACAGAAGGAATCAATGAAAACCCAATGCTGACTGTTGAAAAAGTCAAATAAAATGAATAAACCTGATGCTCAGTGAAAAGACAAAGAAAGAAGCACAAATTATATTGGGAATAACACAAGGAACATAATGACAGATATTAAATAAGGATACTTTACTTGTGCTAATAACTGATGAAATAGACAATTTTCTAGAAAAATATAACTTGCCAAAACTCAAGAAGGAATAGAAATTGGTAATCAGTTTTTAAAATTGTTCAGGAGCCTCGACTAAAGCTGCACATACGTGGATGCCTCAGCAAATTCCACTCCTGGACAACATAAATGCAAACACATGTTCACCAAGGGCAGGGACCAGAACATTCTCAGCAGTGTTGTTTGTAAACCTCAAAAGACTGGAAACTACCCAAATGCCTATTAAGCAGAATGGATACATTATAGTATGTTCACATGATGTAGTATTATATAGCAGTTCAAATGAACAAACTACAGTTGTATGCAACAATATGGCTAAATCTCTCAAATAAAATGTTAAATAAAATAAACACCAAAAAGTACATTTGTATGATTACTTTTATATAATGCTAACTTTTCTGTATGTTATACTTCAATAGAAAGTTACAAAAAGAAATAGAAAACCTGATTAGACTTTTAGCCATTAATGTAATTGAAATAATACTTAAAAATCTACCTACCAAAAATCTACAGGTGAAGTCTATGAAAATTTTGAGGACCTGCCATCTAACACAAGTTGTTCTAGAGAACAGAAAAGAAGAAGAGCTCCCCACCTAATTTTTTGAGGCCATATAACGCTGTTTCCAAAAATCAGAGAAGGCTATTATGAGAAAGAAGAATTATAAAACAATCTATTTTTCATTTATGGACAGATGCAATAATCCTAAATAAAAGATTAGCAAACTCAATCCAAAAATGTTCAAAAAAGATCATCATCTTATCCATTATGATGTACTATATTAGGATTTATCTCAGGAATCTTAGAAAATATAGTAATGTAATTCACACATTAACAGATTAAAGGAGGAAAACCAAATGCTCACACTCAACAGATATAAAAATAATTTAATAAAACTTGATGAAGAGACAAGAATGCCTATTATCACCTGCATTCAACACAAGTCATGGCACAACGAGGATGAAACCAACCACTTGTGAAAGAAAAAGCAGAAGGATGGAAAGGGAGAGACTGTCATCACACATGCTGGCCGTCTACTTAGAAAATGAGAACCAATGAGCACAAAATAAAAAAACCCAGTAACATGCCTTGCCTGTGATCACTGAGAAAATATAAGTGCAAAAAATTCCTATTTACAAAGAGAAATAAAAACCACTAGGTATTTAGGAATTAAATCTAACAAAAAATTTGTAAGATCTCTATGAAAAATGGTAAACTTGATTGAAGGATATCAGAAGACCTAAATAAGTGGAAAGACAGCACATTCCTGCCTGGAAGACTCAATACTGTCATCTTTTCACACTCTGCCAATTCCAGGCTGTAGCAGAGACTGCTGGTTGACTTTCAACATCCACATTCCCTTTTCTTTAAAAATAGGACTTTTTTTTTGGGGGGGGGGGGTGACGCACACTTAGTACATTTCTCAGCTTCCCCCACGAGGGCTCAGTTCTGCCAATGGTATGCAAGCAAAAAGGGCATCTGGTACCTCCAGAAGAGATCTCTTTTTATTTCTTTTAAATGAATTAAATCTTTTTTTTTTTTTTTTTTTTTTTCCGGTACGCGGGCCTCTCACTGTTGCGGCCTCTCCCGTTGCGGAGCACAGGCTCGGGACGCGCAGGCCCAGCGGCCATGGCTCACGGGCCCAGCCGCTCCGCGGCACGCGGGACCCTCCCGGACCGGGGCACGAACCCCTGTCCCCTGCGTCGGCAGGCGGACACTCAACAATTGCGCCACCAGGGAAGCCCCTAAATGAGTTAAATTTTTAAAAAAAATTTATCTTATTGAAGTGTGGTTGATTTACAATGTTGTGTTAATTTCTGCTGTACAGTAAAGTGATTCAGTTACACATATATTCTTTTTCGTATTCTTTTCCATTATGGTTTATTACAGGATATTGAATATAGTTCCCTGTGCTCTACAGTAGGACCTTGTTGTTTATCCATCTTATATAAATTAGTTTGCATCCGCTAATCTCAAACTCCCAATCCATCCTTCCCCCATCCCGCTCCAGAAGAGATCTTAAAGGGGGGGGATGCACCCTTCCTCATTGTTTCCTCCTCCTTCCTGGAGCCCAGGCAGGCTGAGGACAGGGCAAGAGCCAGAGAAAAGGAGCCTCGCGGCGCAACTTCATGCACGGGCCCCACCAGCTCGGGGCCTATCAACGTCTGACTTCTTCTACACGAGACAAACTTCCGCCTTGTTTAGGTTTCTGTGATTTTGTTTCCTGTCATGTGGAGCTAAACCTATTCCTAATGGGTATATATTTAAAATTCACTGCGCGCGCTTGTGTGTGTGTGTGTGTGTGTGTGTGTGTGTGTGTGTGTGTGTGTTTTGGTTGAATGAGACAACCTCAAGGGTCAAAACTAGACCTGAATATTTTCAAGAAGTATAAGGGAGGGGTTTTTTTTCTACTAGTTATTAGGACTTACTGTTAGACTACAAGAATTAAAATAGGATGGTATTAGCACATGATAGGTAAATAGGGCAAAGAAACAGGAGAGACAGTCAACAAATCAAAAGTAAACATGGACACTGGTATATGATGGAGGAAACATTGTAAGTCAGCAGGAAAAAGACACACCACTTAATGAACAGTACTAGGACAAATGGTTATAGAGATGGAAAAAGAGAGGACCTCGCTGGCGGTCCAGTGGTTGGGACTCCAGTGCAGGGGCCATGGGTTCCATCCCTGATTGGGGAATAGGATCCCACATGCTGTGCAGCATGGCCAAATAAATAAATAAATTTTAAAAAAGAGATAAAATTTGACCTTTATTTCATATCGTATACAAAAACAAATTTATTTTATAATAAACCCCACAGGGACTTCCCCGGCAGTCCAGTGGTTACGACTCCGTTCTTCCGATTCACGGGGTGCGGGTTCGATCCCTGGTCGGGGAACTGAGATCCCACACGCCGCGTCGTGCAGCCAAAAAATAAACAACAACAATGTGATTAAACTAGCCAAGATGACTAAATATAAAAAAATAATAAAATAAAATAAACCCCATAGATTAAAGATTGAAATCTGGAAAGCTAAACTGTTAAAAATTTTAGAAGAAATAAGTGACATTCTTTATGTTGCTGGGATAGGAAAGGATTTCTAAAACAAAAATACAAAGGATCAATCATGAAAAAGGATTGCTAACAATTAGTACAAACAAGAACTTTTGTATGATTAAAAAAGATAAAGCTAGAAGGCAAAGTACAGATTAAGAGAAAATGTTTGTAACATATAACTGACAAAATAGTATCCAGAATATGTAAAGAATCAATGAGAAAAAATAAATAATACAAGAGAAAAGCGGATAAATGTATATGAATAAACAATTTACAGAAGAGGAAACCCTGAGTCAATGAACATAAGAAAAGATGTTCAAGCCCACTAGCATTAGGAAATTCAAATTAAAACAGCAATAAGTCATTTCATACCTGTAAGACTGGCAAAAATAAAACGTCTAACAATACCAAGGATACGGATGATGTGAAGGAAATGGGAACTCCATATATTGTTGATGAGAGTTTAAATTGGCTCAAACATTTTAGAGAACAATGTGTCAAGATCTAGTAAAAGTGAGGATGTCCTATGATCTAGCAATTTCATCTCCAGGGAGCTATGAGTGCCTAATGGGGCATTTATGAGTATATTCTGTGAAGCACCGATTATAATATTAAGTAAGCAAATGTAAAAAATTCAACTGTCCCTAAAGAGGGAAATAAATTATTAAGTGGTTCTATTATATATGTGCAGCTAGAATAAATGAACTAGATCTAATGGATAAATCTCAAAAATACAATGAACAAAGAAAGTTGTATAAGAATTTGTATATACAATACCATTTACACAAATTTTTAAAATATTTAGAATAGTATACTATTTAAACTATTTTATGGATAGTTTACATATACATAGTATATAAATATAAATATAAATATATATATATATATATTAGTGGTGATTCTGCTTCCCAGGGGATATTTGGCAATGTCTGGAGGCATTTTTGGATGACTTGGGTTGCGGGGGGGAGGTTGGGGACAGGATGGTGGTGCTGTTGGTATTTAGCGAGTAGAGGCCACGGATGCTGCTAAACATCCTATAAGGCACAGGACAGACCCTGCGACAAAGGATGGCCTGGACCAAAATGCCCACAGTGTCCAGGCTGAGAAGCCTTGCTATATACTCACAGGTGGTGAAGATACAAACACGCACCGGCAGTGGATACTATACAAAAGCATCAGACACGGAGCGGTGGGGAGAGGAATGAACCTTTGGCTGATTCTGTAACATTTTATTCTTCAAAGGGAGTGAGAGGGTAAGATAGGCAAAACAAAGCAAAACTAAACCCCAAGCTGTGATAGTAAAAAAGTGCTTAAAAAGCAGAAAGTTACAGGAGCTCTAGGTTCTGGGATGTTTTGACACTAATCTTCTCTTTCTGTAGGTTCAGCGTGAGCCTCTGCAAACAGGAAACACTTCCTTCACTTTGTCTTCTTCAAAAGCAATAACCACATATTCAAAAGAGGAAGAAGGAAACAGCTTGCATTTTGAACAGCCATTTTATGTTATTAGGTGTAAGGAGATTTTCAAATGAAGTAGAATTTCTTGTGAAATTAATAACTAATTTTCCAACTGAGAGCAGTAAGCGTTTGTTAACGGTTCATCAAGTGGAAGTCACATGGAGTAGAACTCCACCTCTAAAGGCCTTGGCGGGTTTCTGAAGGGACGATCAGGTCAGGCAGTGTCTATACCGAGAAGCCTGGTCCGAAGAGCCCCCCAGGGTCCTCTGGGGCACTTGCAGCTCCCAAGGGAGAGAGGAGCAAGGTGCATGGTCTGGTCCTCGCTCCCGTGGCGCTCCTGATCTCCTCGGGGAAGGCATGACACCCAGAAAGGGAAAAGCCAGAAGCAGGCAAGATGGTCTATAACCAGGAAGGAAGCCACAAGGCATCAATTAAAGGGCATAGCCAAAGCTCGGGGGCAGAGCTTCAAAGAGGATGGGGGCTTAGCGGAGTTTTAGAGGATGAGGATGATTTCAACAATGGAGAGGAGAACCAGGCATTTTTGTCAGTCTGTTCAAAGACAGGGGACTGAGAATGGGTTTATTCCTACTTCAAGGGCCAAAGCAATGCTAAGGAGAAATAACAGAGGAACAAAAAACAGAGGATGCTGAGTGACTGAGAGCAGAGTCTCCAGAGCCAAAGTACATGGGTTCAAATCCCAGCTCTGCCACTTATTATGTGAACTTAGGCTTCAGCTTTTTTTTTTTTTAAACTTCTCTGAACCTCAGTTTTCTCATCTGTATTATGGGAATAATAACTACACTCACCTCATAAGGATATGAGAAATAACTGAGTTAATATATGTAAAGCATTTAAAACAGAGCTTGAAAACTTCTAAAAGCTTATTACATATATATTAGCTATTATTACTATCCAATATTTGCATTGTATCTTACAGCCCTGGAGAGCTGCACTGGGGGTAAGATTTGCATGAAATTCCCCAGGTGGCCAGCACAGCTCTCGGCTCAGTGCAGCCTGAGTTGAATCCCCAGCAAAGAATGATTACAGAGCAGAGCAGGCACAATGAATGTGATGGTTTAGAACAATTAAAATTCTTTCCAAAAGCATCCTCATCTTATTTTTAAAAGGTCAGTCACTGGGAAAAAAAATGCATCCTTTATTCTCCATCTTCGGTGATCTGAAACCCTTTATCAGAGTGCTAGGTTCTGAACTGTAAAGCAGGCGGGGCCGCGTCCATGGCGCTGTCTGTGTCGTTGGGAAGGTTCTGGGGGAGGGTACGGGTTCATCAGGAAACAGTGACATGACTGCTTAGCGGTACCTGCCTTGGGCACAGAGGAGGCGAGGTGGCACCTATACAGGAACTACTAACCCTGCTATAGACCACGGCTGTCCAGTATTTTCCACATCATGGCACACACAGAAAGATATATTTGTGTGACACACAGGACAGAGAAAGCTGCATGCAACCAGCCTGCCAGCTTCAGGCCCTTCCCAGCTGCCCCAAAGGCTGAGGGGATCAAGACCTCATCGGGCCATCTGTGCCCGTGACACAGTGTTCGGGAAGTTCCGCCACAGACCCTAAGGAAATACTTGTACATTTAATGCGAGCGATTTACACTGGGGACGGGCTACCATGGAGTTCAGACACAGAGGAGACCAGATTGTTTCAGGTGCATCAGTTAAGGTAAAATCAACGGAATTATTGAGTGTCTACTCAAGTACCTGGTACTACCTGAGGCCATGAAGCTAAAAAGAGAACTAAGACAATGTCTGAGCCTTCTCGAAGCTCCCAGTCTGGTATCCTAACCATTAAATTGCTTTCTCTTTTTCTTCCAGGTTGCTCGGCACGCCCTCTGCTTGATCAGTGGTGCCTCCTCCGCTCTCCGCCCGCCCTGACCCCTGGCTGCACCGGGCCCTACCGTGCCCCTCCTGACACCCCTCTCTGGCTCCTGTGGAATCACACTTTCTCGGTCTTTCAAGCCGTCTGGTCCCACCCTGAGCGCCCCTCAGAGACGCCTTCTCCGGTTCACGTCCTTTATACGCTGGTGTCCCTTAAGGTTCTGTTAGGATTATTCCTCTTCTCTCTCCACGTCTGTCCCCAGCTTCTGGTCTCCCTGCGCGTGCTGGAGACTCCAGCAGGTGCTGCCCCTCAGAGCCACACGACCAGCTCTCCTGGCGCCTCCCCTCCGGTGTTCCCGAGACACGTCAAATGGAGCGCACCCCCAACAACACCCACTGCCAACCCCGCACCTCTTCCTCTGTCCCCAGTCTTGGGGAGTGACATCAATGTCCATCCGCAGCACAAGCCAGCTCACCAGGCTCTGGTAATTATAGCTCCTAAATACCTTTGGAATCCATCCATTTCTCTCCACCCCGACTCTCACTGTCCTACTTTAGATCGCCATCAAGGGCGGGCATGGCTTCAGAGTGATCTTCCTGAGATACAAATCTCATCATGGCACCTCCCTACTTGAAAACTCTTCAAGGGTCCCCCGTTGCCTTTTCATTAATCTTAAAATACTTCTCTTTCTTCATTAATAGCAATCGCAAAATCACTACTTGGTAACATACTTTTATAAAAAAACGTTTTCCAAAACAGAAAAATAATTAATGAGAAGACTGTCATTATTTCCTATTTTTGTAAACTTCTTTTGTGTGACTTAAAACGGAATATAGTTGGATTCCCGTATCTGCTTCTGCAGTCAATTCTGTTACACGCTACTCTGGCTTCTGAAGTATATATATAAAAAAATCTAGCCACGTATAGATATATAGTTAGAAAAAAACCGGAGTATATTAAGAGCCTTTTCAGATAATCGTAGCTATTCTTCTTTGATACTACTCAAGCCCCTACTGGTTTTAGGAGGCAATTCAGGTTTCTCACCAGGGCTTGCCAGCCTCTTGTTTACCGTTCCAATGGCCTCCCTCACCACCCTGGCCCCACATTCTCGACTCCTGCCCGGAAGGCTTCTCCACTCCCCCGAGTCCGGGGTGAGCTGCTCCTCTCATGTACCCTCACACCTCACTGCACCTTTGCAAGGACAGCACTTGCTACGTTACGCTTCAGTGACGTGCTCCCTGGTAGGACTCTCACAGCAGGTGAAGGCTGAGATTATTCGTCTAGTCTCTGCAGACCCAGCCTTGCCTGCCACCTGGCATATTCAAGTACGTAAGAAATATCTGCTGAATGACTAAACCGTGGACAGATACACAGCAAAGCATATTGCTGAGATAAGTTCTATGGGATTTTCTTCGGCAAAGACCTCACCGTTTGTTGTAATACAGGCCCTAGTGTCAGGATGGACAGGGCGGGAGGGGATGGCGCGAGGAGGCTCAGAGAGCAGAGCACACCACGTGGCTGACGCGGTCTTTAAGGGCACGAGGCCCCTTCTCCCTCTAACACAGGAACCAGTCGTTTCAAAGGACCACTGCTGAGAGACTGCAGATGGGGACTCCTCGCAGAAGGGGGCGTCCGTAACGCACTGGACGCTGCTGAGGGCCCCTTGGCGGCCACAGCTCGCAGCGTAACCGTGGATACGCTTGGCTTCGTTCCTTTATCTTTTACGCGCAGTGCACTGCACTGGGGCCAGGTAAAGAGCGCTGTGACACACAGAGAAGTGACTAATTTCCTACGGCCCTGGAAGAGCTTAGCTGAGTTGACCCAACAAAGGCACATTAGAAAGTAAACAAGAGGCACTGAAGATGCAGCGTGTGACTAAGGGCTACGTGAGAGGTATCTTATTAGACTTAGAACTAGCAAGAAGCACTACCAACACAGAGGAGAGGGACATTGCCAGAGGCTGCTGCCATCAGCGATAGCTTCATGGCAAAACCCGGAAACAAAGGAAAAGAAAGAAAAACAAAACAAACCCCATTACCGGCACCACGCACGCAAACTAGCAATACATTCATCACACGGATGAAAGATGGAGGGGCAGTCAAGGCCGAGAATAAACCCCATCACATGCGTGGAAAGCAATCCAAGGGTCACGCCCTAGGAATACGAACAGTAGAAGCGCGCGGTAGATGGAAGCTGGCCACGTCGTGCGAAGTGCCACGTCCTCACGTTTGCACCGACGCCGTGGAAACGCCATGGACGCCATTAGAGTATCCTTCTGGGCTGCTGGGCAGTGAGCAGTCTTAGTAGATGCTGGGAGAAAATAATCAGCTAGAGGGAAACTAGATGGTGACTTGAACACAATCCCAGGCTAGTTTTACAGCTCTCGGTTCCACCTTTTCTTTGTGGTTTATCGGCTAGTTTGGGGGGCTCAGACACTTTGTATCGTACTATCCTTCTCAGCAAAACACAAAGCAATTTCTACCGCAGTGAGGTCAGGAAACAGCAGACACTGCTGCTCTCTGCCGTGGCTCTGACGGGCGCCACGGCATTGTCTGTCCGCTCCATCGCTGGGCTCGGAGGGCTGCGGCCACAGGTGCTGGTCTAGGGATCGAACTGGGGAGGCGGTGAGGAGGCATCCAGAGAGTCTACTCTCAGGAATCTGTGCCACAGCCCAACACGCAACTCAAAGGCTCGGCCACTGCTGCCCCCTGCAAGGAACACTCCACTGGTGCACGCCACCAGACGTGCGTCCTGCGTCCTCCTGCGTCCTCTGTGTTGAGCCATGACTTGTCTCTTGACAGGCCGGGGCCTCCCACCATTTCTCCCATTTCTCCCAAGACATGGGTACGGTTTTTCACAACAGGCAGAGGAAAGGACTCTGGAGGAAGAGTAGCAGACTTCAGATTCTCCCGGCAACGGGCTCCCCGCGTCCGGGGGGCGAGGAAGGAGGGTGGTGCTGGGAACAGGCTGAGCCAGACGATGCTCACGTCCGCCGCGCCTCCCCAAGGCTGCCTGACTCTCCTCTAAGGGACCTTCTCCTCCAGGGACAGTCAGGATCAAAGGTGGCCCCACCTTGTGTGGGGAGGTTTGCTTTTGATTTTGGTAGAGGACGGGGACGCTCTGTCTCTTGTGAGGAGGAGGTGGTGGGGAGGGACACTGCGCCCCCCAGGTTGGGGGCGTCTGCTGTAGGAAGATGACACCTCTCTCTTGCTTTAAGGCTTTTTACTATCTTAATCTGATTTACGTGCTTGTGAACACTGAACACGAGTTAGTCAGAACTGCACAGGATAAGATACAGCTTCCTTGAAAACATGAAGGAAAGAGCCCCTTTTGGCCCGGGGATGACCTATGTCTGCGTTACATCTTTTGTTTCCTCCCTTCTTTGTCGGCCAATTTTCTAGTCATTTCTTCTGCTCCTTAACCTTAGCTCTATGCAGCAATTACTACATAAAAGTCAAAATTAAAATCAGTTCTGGTACTTGCTGCCAGCAAAGGTTTGGAGAGAAGAAGAGGTGAGACTTGTGATTAAAAATGAGACTGGGAATTGCTCAGGATTTCCCCTCTTTTTACCTCTCCCCCCTCCGAGCGGTCACTCATTTTCACCCTTCAGCGATCACCTCTCACTCCCTTACTCGTCCTTCAGCCAACACTGGGCCAGGGCGGACAGCATCGCCTGAAAGCCCGGGGACCCTTTCGGACTCAACTCTCTCCCCGATAAATCAAATCTGGCCATTTCTCAAGTACCGCTGACTTTTCCCTTCAAGGGGGTCTGCCACTGTTTAAGTCTTTGTCGTCCCCCTCTGAGATCAAGCCAACAGCCTCTTAGATGACATCACTGCCACTAATACATGCCTTGGTTTATGGTGCTTCCCAGATACTGCATTTGTTACAAACGCAAGGTCTCTGGCAACGCTGCACTGAGCAGGTCTGTTCTGTTGGTGACATTTTTCTAACAGCATTTGCTCACTTTGTGTCTCTGGGTCACATTCTGGTAATTCTCGCAATACTTCAAGCTTCTTCATTTCTACCGCATTTGTTAGGGTGATCTGCGATCAGTGATCTCTGACGTTACCGCTGTAATCGTTTGGGGGTGACAGCAACACCAGGGCCTTATTTTAAGAAATTACACAGACACCTCAACCTTCAGCACCCACCGCCCTGATCAGTCGGCGGCCGTCAGCATCGAGGCGAGACCCTTCACCAGCATAAAGATTACGACTCCTTGGGCTTCCCTGGTGGCGCAGTGGTTGGGAGTCCGCCTGCCGATGCAGGGGACACGGGTTCGAGCCCTGGTCTGGGAAGATCCCACGTGTCGCAGAGCAACTGGGCCCGTGAGCCACAACTACTGAGCCTGCGCGTCTCGAGCCTGTGCTCTGCAACAAGAGAGGCCACGACAGTGAGAGGCCCGTGCACCATGATGAAGAGTGGCCCCCGCTCGCCGCAACTAGAGAAAGCCCTTGCACAGAAACGAAGACCCAACACAGCAAAAAAAATAAATAAATTAAAAGATTATGACTCCTTGAAGGTTCAGAGGATGGTTAGCATTTTTTAGCAATAATGTATTTTTTGATTAAGGTATACACATTTTTAAAGATATAATGCTATTGCACACTTAATAGACTACAGTGTGGTGTAAACATAACTTTTACATGCACTGGGAAACCAAAAAATTGGTGGGAGTCACTTCATCGCAATACTTGCTTTAATGCGGTGGTCTGGAACCGAACCTGCACTATCTCCAAGGTGTGCCTGCATTGTCTCCATCCAACCCGCACACCATGGCGGGTGAGTTGTGCATGAGTTACCCCACCAAGGCCTTTCACAACACCACTGCCTCAACTGAAAATCTTACTGCATCACATCTAGATTATTCTGTCCTGTTTTGAACGTCCTCCAAAACCAGCCTCATCCTAAATACTTCTTACCTCTTCCCTGCATATCCTTCCACTGACTGTGTCCCTCACTTATGCAGACCACATTTGCTCCAATCGTGTCTCTTACCTAAAATGCCCTCCCTTGTCCCCTATGACCATCTGCCGCCCTACAGGTTTGTACAGGGTCCAGTTCTTGTTTTGTGCCTCTAACTGGCTTCTTTCTTGACAATCCAAATCCTTACTGGTCTCCCTGTCCACTGAACTTCTACAGAACTAGGTCAAGTTGCCAATCTAAGAGAATGTAACACTGAGACTAGGTTTCCTCATCTGTAAAACAGAAAACTGGACTAGATGATCCTTAAACTAAAAATTATTAGTTGCTTCTTCCTAATCAGTATATTAAAGAATGTCTTGAAAGCCAAGCAGTTCTCTCTCAAAAAGAGACCTTCACTGTTGCAGCAGAAGCCCAGTGGCCTCCTGCCAGAGCTGTTGCGGGAGGGATGCCCAGACAGATACTGGTCTAGACACCCTCCATTTTATAACCTCCAGTACTGCTTATGAGTGTTACCTGCACTGATCAAGGAGCTCTAACGCTCGAGCATCTCTAATGATCAAGGATCCTTGAGCAACCACCCCTACTAGACGGCAGCGACGGACAGCTCACGAATGAGGAATGTGGATTTGTGGAAGTGAAGTGCTGACTCTCACAGTGGTCTCTCACAGCCCAAAGCCCACGCTCTGAACTACCAATGAAATCTGCACCTGCACCCCTCACCCCACCCTGGGAATCCAGGCACAACAAGGGTGCATACACCACCATCACTTAAAAGAGTATGATTTTGGGGGCTTCCCTGGTGGCACAGTGGTTGAGAGTCCGCCTGCCGATGCAGGGGACGCAGGTTCGTGCCCCGGTCCGGGAGGATCCCACGTGCCGCGGAGCGGCTGGGCCCGTGAGCCATGGCCGCTGAGCCTGCGCGACCGGAGCCTGTGCTCCGCAATGGGAGAGGCCACAACAGTGAGAGGCCCATGTACCGCAAAAAAAAAAAAGTATGATTAAAAAAAAACCTTGGTATTGCTAATCTGTGCTCTAATCTCATACAGGAGATCATGACTCATGAGTCTGAAAATTCCTGTACTCCTGCTGCTTTCTTCACAAAGCCACATCTGTCACCCACAGCGAAAGACTGCAGGGTCTGAAGCTGGGGTGGGTTCCATGAAATTCAAGGCTTCTTGAGATGATCAGAAGGAGTTTTCCTGAGACACTCACAGGTAGTCCAGGGGTCTGTCCTGCACTAGAATCGTATTCTGGTTTTAAAACCCACAGGGATGGCTTTTTTTGAGGAGGAACAATTTACAAAATGATTATGGGGACACTTTTTCTAATATTCCCCTGTTTGACATTATGTCTGCTTCAAGGTACATCTCTAAATTCATTCATGGTTTTAAAAAGTGATTAATAAGTGAGAAAATAAAAAATTATGAAAAGAATTAGGATTGCTGATAACTTCTATCTCTCCAAAATACCAAGGATGTCATCATCGTTTACTTGTTTCCTTAAGTACCATGAGACTATACCACACTCTTCTTTCTCATGAAGACCAAGGCGGAATGGAAAATAGAAATGATTTTCTCGAGGTCACTTAATGAGTCAGCCTTGGAAAGGGATTAGAATTTATATTGATCCTATCTTTCTGTTCTGACTTTTGTCAAAAAGGTCAGTATGACCAACTACAAGAGCACCAAAAACATAACAGTAGTTTCTGCAAGGAGGTACAGGTTGAGATAAACAGCTTAGCTTTAACTTCACTTGAAAATACAGTTCTTGCACCTAATTTTCATTTAATTTGCAGATTTTTATCAACCAAGCACTAGTAACTTATTCTGCACCTGATACTACACACTTCATACTCATAAAAGAAAAAAGTCATAAAAGAACTAACTCTAACTGATTAGATTGCTTTGTTGACAAGGCAGCACAGCAACTTGAAAAGGATGGTTTTTAAATCAAATTGCACCCAAACGTGAAAGAGCAAAGCTAAAAGGAAAAGTGCTGAGAAGCATGCCACATGCCCGTGTGCTGTCTTCAAGGCTGCTTGGGTTCATCTTGGCTGAGAACATGCTCCCTTTGGACTCAAGGTGGACTCCTTTGCTACACACACACACACACACACACACACACACACACACACACACACACACATACATATACACACACACACAGAGGTTTTCAGGGCTCCACTCCTGACACACTTTCTTGACCCTCCATGGCTGGGCAAGGGGCTTCTCCTAGAAGAGAACCCGTGACATTTTGCTGTAACTGTCTCTTGCTACTCTCAGCTCGGGGAGAGGAAAGATTGTGCTGTCTCGTCTGCTGTGGTCCTCCCCAGAGCCTGGCTGAACACTCAATAAATCTTGTGGAAAGGACGTTAATGGAAACTCAGAGGTGAGTAAGCAGCTTCCTCAGAGACCTAGCCAGATGAAGGGGCGGTGACAGACACTGGCTCCGTGGGGTGGCACCCGCCAGGATGAAGGACAATCCGACATGCTGCCACATGGACAAGCCCCAAAAACGTGAGGCCATGTGAAAGGCACCCAGCACAAAGGACCCAAAGGTACGTGACTAGATTCAATGTCCAGAATAGGCCAATCTAGAGAGTCAGAAGGTAGATGGGTGGTTGCTCAGGGCGAGGTCATGGGAAAAGTCTCTTTTTGAGGTAATTCCAGTGTTCTAAAATTCCGTGTGGTGACGGCGGGATAACTCTGTGAGTACACTAGATAATGCACCGAATTGTACTCCCTTTTTTGGCCATGCCGCGCAGCTTGCAGGATCTTAGTTCCCCGACCAGGGATCGAACCTAGGCCCTGGCAGTGACAGCGTGGAGTCCTAACCGCTGGACCACCAGGGAATTCCCTGAGCTGTACTCTCTAAGGAGATGAACTATATGGTATGTGAATTCGATCTCAATAAAGTTATTAAAAAACTTAAAAAAAAAAATGAGAACCTGAGAGCACTTTTAATACACTAAAAATATTTTACTAAATTAAAAATCCTTGATTAATAAAAGGAACTCGCATGATTTGCAAGGCAGATGTGACTCATAATAATGTATATGTTAGATGTTACCTAACAACGATTGCTGGGGTGGATAAAGAGAAAATTTTCACAGCCACAAAATGCTTCTAAGTGAGGGTGAGAGAATACACCTCACCCTCACTTAGAAACTTTGCTAACGATTCAACCAAATACTGAGAAAATAACTGAAATGCACGTGTGAATGATGGTGAGCTGCTGTAGGCATCAACATCTTCTCTCCTTGCAGGTCAGATAAGCTGCTCCTTACTGCAAACAGAGGTGATAATCGATCAGGAAACACGGGCAGCCGGAGGAAGTGAGGAGGTAACGAAAAAAACGAGCACCAAACGACTTCACTGCTTTGTTGACAAAATTCCCACCTGGCTTAAACCAAGCATGACGAGCTCCTAGTGGGCTTCACTGTAATTCTACTTCTAGAGTAAATGGAGGTTTTGCAGAAATACCTTAGAAAGTCTTATCACCAAGTTTATGTTGTGGTGCATGGTGGCATTATCACCATTAGCTAACAGAGAGAATGGTGGTCACACAAGTAACAGACGATCACAGCTCAGAGAATACAGACTTCCCGGGAAACAGAGCTGCTTGGAAAGCTGCTGGCCCCATAATCTTCTAGAGCAGGGGGTGGGCAAAGTTCTTCTGTAAAAGGTCAGGTAGTAAATGTTTTAGGTTTTGAAGACCAATAGGCAAAATCAAAGATATTACGTAGGTGCTTACAGAGCCACTCAAAATGTAAAAACCATTCTCAGCATCGGGTTTGGCCCATGGGCCATATAGCCTACTGATCCTTGTTCTAAAGGTTACAAGTTTTAAAGAGTAGTAACTATCTGGTTAGCTCCTAAATCAGGACTCTCTCTCAAACTTCCTGAGAGCCCAAAAGCAGATCCCCAATGCAATCAGAATAACGAATATTTGACAGATCTTTCTGGTATATCAAGTAACTTTGCATAAATTATTTTATCCGCATGACAACCCTATGAGACTGTGCACAGATCTCCCTGTGAACCCAGGGTTGATTCCTTAACTGCAAATTCCTTCCCCTTTTCATTTATATTCTGCTTTTCTATCGTGATGGCATCACGACCAGCAAAGATGGGAATCCACGCTAAGAAGCTGCAGAGGCTCCTGCAGCAACCCTGCTGTTCAAATGTTCATCATTACAGGGCATTTCAGTGACTGTTCTGGAGATGTGAACGCACAGAGGCTCGCAGAGCTTGACTGTGGCCGTGTCGTCTCCTGCAGTGAGGACAAGCTGCCTCACCACCAGAACGCAGAGAATCCTCACCACCTCCTGACTGGTCTTCTTCCTCCAGTATCAGCTTTCTCAAGGGTATTCATGTCACGGCCAAAGTAGTCTTACTGACTTACTTATTTGGTTGCGTTGGCTCTTAGTTGCGGCAGGTGGGCTCCTAAGTTGCAGTTCGCGGGCTCCTTAGTTGTGGCATGCGAACTTAGTTGCGGCATGCGTGTGGGATCTAGTTCCCTGACCAGGGATGGAACCCGGGCGCCACCAGGGAAGTCCCCAAAGTAATCTTTATTAAAGACAAATCTGGGGCTTCCCTGGTGGCGCAGTGGTTGAGAGTCTGCCTGCCGATGCAGGGGACACGGGTCCATGCCCCGGTCCGGGAAGATCCCACATGCCACGGAGCAGCTAGGCCCGTGAGCCATGGCCGCTGAGCCTGCGCTCCGCAACGGGAGAGGCCACAACGGTGAGAGGCCCGCGTACTGCAGGAAAAAAAAAAAAAAAAAAAAAAAAAGACAAATCTAACTTACTCTTCTGCCTAAAGCCTTCACTGACTCACTACTTCTAGCAGGACGAAAGAAAAAAAACTCCTCGGTGTAGCACAAGACCCCGGATGTCCTGGCCTTGGCTTTCTCTCCAGCCTTTCTTTCACTGCTTCCTCCTTACGGAAGCTCTGAACTTATGCAAATACAATCACTTGAGTTCCCACAGCTGTCTCAAGCCCTTGTGCTTTTTCTCACACGGTTCTCTAGTCCTGAAATGCCTGCCTGAGTGCTGGTCTCTTCCAGAGTCCCCTCAACCACATAGGGCTTTGCTGAGTTCCTCAGGGAGAACCAGGACTCTTTTTGCTGGTGCAAACTCCAACAGAAACCTAGCACTTCGTATTGACTCATCTCTCTTCCCCCAGGGGCTGCAGGCTTCCTGAAGGCCAGGGCAGCACCATCTTCTCCCTCAGGGCTGCACACTGCAGTGGAACCAAAAGAGGCACCAATAAGTGCAGCACACAGCTCCTGCCCTTCAAGAATTCAAATGCTACTTGGTGAATGAATAAAGCACAAACCCATGAAAAGTTACGTAACAGCCCCAGCAGTGGAAAATGATCCGCAGCTTCTAGTACCAAAATGACTCGGCAACGTCACCGACCATGGAGCCAGCAACCCTGTTGGGGGCGGGGGGTGAACCTGAGAGCAAGAAGCTGGTGGGCGTGGAGTCCACGTGTGACTGACACGCCGCCGCTACAGCAGTGTGCAGAAGAGTGGGAAAGCTCTGCCGTGGCGGGGGATGAGAGCTGGAGGCAACGGACCGGGCGTTATTATGTCGTCTACTCAGCCCTCATCACAACGAGTCCATAAGCCAGTCAGCCAAAAGCTCCTGCGTAGTGACCACCGTGGAAGTGTCCAGAAAGGTCATGTCACTGTTGTGCCTGGTGATGCACTTCAGGACACCGTGCGGTGACCCCGGAAGCTCCGGATGAAGCAAGGTCTGCAGAGCCATCACGCTGCCCACTGCCCT
The DNA here is from genome assembly GCF_026419965.1 of Kogia breviceps. NCBI lineage: Eukaryota > Metazoa > Chordata > Mammalia > Artiodactyla > Physeteridae > Kogia > Kogia breviceps. The sequence goes on along the minus strand of NC_081325.1, from coordinate 68,383,013 downwards.
TCAGAGCGCTGGAGGCTGTATTCACCGCAGAGCATGTTACAACGGCTTCAGAAGTGCAACGTCAGAGCTCTCTTTCGAGAAGCAGGACGTGACTCCCGTGGCGATGTCCCAGGATGAGGCTGGCCGGCCAGGGCAGCAGCGATGCTTGTCCGCGCTCTGCTTCCAAAGCCTGCGCTACTTCTTAACGTGGTGTGTTCCCGCTGAAACTCCTTTCAAGGGCGAGCCAATCCTGGCTGCCTCTTGTGACCTTCCCCTCCTCACTGTCTCTGCCTGGCCTGTTCTGGGGGGTGGGAGGGTAGCCTCTGAATCTGCTGAGCACCCCCTCTCGCATTCGTCCTGAGACACTCCTCTCTGCACTGCTGTGCCACTGAACTCTCCCGGGTTCCTCCCTGGAATTCCTTTCTTCCTCCTCTCTGCTCTCCCTAAACATGGGTCTCGGGCTGTCTTCAGTGGTTTGTGCTCTCAGAGGATAGCTGTATACTTCCCAGCCAGGACGACTCACCTGTATTCAGCTGGCCTCGGTACATTAAGAAATTCTGTAAATATTTATTATATACATATCGAGTCACTAATTCTCCGAATGTATGGGTGCCTACCACGTCAGGCATTATTCACACATTAGAGACACAATGGAAAACACACCCCCCCCCCGACACAGCACTGGCACAGACGGGACGTGAGTCAATGGTGAGGGGTGGGAGTGGTGAGGTCAGGAAAGACGCCAGGGGCTCGGAGGACGGACAGAGGGTCAGTGCTGCCCGGGAGGCTGGAGCGGGCTTCCCAGAGGAGGGTATTTCAGAAAGTTTACTCAAGAGTGAGCAAGAGTTAGGCAAGCAGAGGCTGTGCATAGGGTGAGATGGGTGCGGTGGGGAAGTTGGCACAGGGGAAGTTTGTTGGTGGCAGAGGGAAGGGTAGATGAAGAGGCAAGAAGTGAGAAACAACACGGGGCTGAGATGAACTGTGAACAGTTCAGCATGATTAGCCCGAGGCTGCTGGGGGCCGGGGGAAGGGACGGGCTAAAAAGCAGGCAGGGGCCTTGTGTAGCAAGAGTGAACTACCTTGTAGGCTCGGCAGGGCCTCTGAAGGGCTTTGGTGAGAGGGACAGTCAGGTGTACATCCTCACAGGGCTCGCGCTGGGGGCTGGAGTGCGGGCCGGGGCCGGGAGAGGGAGGCGGTCGCGAGAAGGTTTTATCAGGGGAGTGACCACGGTGGCCAGAAGTAAGGCAGGGGGTGAAGAGAGAGGGAGTGGTGGGTTTATGGCGAGAGGGCGGACTCTCTGGGGTGCAGGTGAGGGAGGGGACACGAGGGACACGGATGCACGAGGGAAGAGTCCAAGGGGGAAGCCACAGTGTCCTGGTTTGGGCCTCTGGGTGGAGGATGGTGCTTTCCATCAGGGAGGGAGGGAGACGGAGAAGCCGATTTAGCAAAGCAAGGGTAAATGTCCGGTGCCTGTGGAGCAGTCAAGCGGAGACGCCCAGCAGGCAGTAGGATATTTAGGTCTGGAGCCCAGAAGAGAGGAGGTCTAGGCCATAGGTCTAAGTCTGGGAGCCATGAGCTTAGCACAGAGGGGAGAGCCATGGACTGCGAGTGTGCAGGGGGAGAGATCAGCGGGCCGGGCCTCAGGGGACAGTGCCGGTGAGGAGCTCAGTGAGGAGCTGGCCATTATCCCGGCCAGGCATTCACAGAGCCGAGCGCTGGACTTCTAAAATCTCCTGTTGGTCTTTTCCTCCGTGGTCTCTCCTTTCTCCACCCATCTCACATGCTGCAACGAGAGGAATTTCTCTGAGATACCTGTCCTACCTTTACAACTGACTAAACCACTTCTGACAGCCTCCAATGTCAAAATCCAACCCTGCCGTCGGGTTGAAAAACACCTCCCTCGATTACAGTCGCTGTGTTACTTCTCTATGTCACGAGGTACCCTACCACCTCAGCCCCCCATGTCTCCTCGAGGCCTTCCCCTTTCAGGCCTCCTTCTCACCGCCACGCCTCCCTCCCTCTGGCTGGTCCTCTCCTCTGGGATGAGCTGCCTCATCCTCTCCGCCCGCCCACATCCCGCCCATCCTCTAGTCCCTGAAACCTCCCCTCACAGTATCAGGACCCCCAATGGCGCCTTCCTGGGTGTCTTACTGCCCTGCGCACTCCCGTCTATATTTCACCGTTCTTGGATGTTTCTCCAATTCAAGTGTATCTGCTGAGCTCCCTGACGTTGATCACAACGGGAAAGACTTGTTTTTCACTTCTTAGGGGCCCACCGAGTCCCCACCAGTCTTGGTCACTGTCTCCATAATGACCACTGGCTGACCGCGACTGCAGAGCCAAGTGCGGACCACAGGCGGGTAGGCGACAAGCAAGCGCAAAGCAGCACCTGCCAGGCAGCGAGACAGAATCCGACAGAAGCAGGCAAAAGACGTACAAAGGAATCACACTCGAACAAGACTTCGGCATGATTTGGGAGTGCTTGAAATTAAAAACTGCAAACAGATCAATCTAATGTACAGTAATTAGGAACTGATTGGTTTTTTGACCAAATAAATTCTGGGTTCTATGAAAAACATGTGAAAAGCCACGGTTTGTAAACAAGTGGGAGACTTATCTTAAATGCAATAACAGAATTTGAGAAGGCCTACAGTAAGATACAAGGACACTGAAATAATCAAAAAAGATATTTTCAAAACATAGAAGATGGAAGCACAAGTTCTAACTTTGATTGAACACTAAACGTGGCATTGAGCTTCCTGACAGCTGAAGCAAAAAGGAAAGGAAAAAAACCAACACCACCACTCACTCACACACACACACACACACACACACACACACACACACACACACACAGAGGCCCTGGAATCGGACACATCTGGGCCCCTAGTCTGCAGCCCTGCCGCAGCTGTGTGTCTCTGGGCAGAGAGGCACCCCCGAGCCTCAGGGGACCCGGAGGAGACAGCTGTGTTTCTTGAGAACGACGCTGGGGAGAAATGATGAGGGTACGGAGTAAGCCCCAGACTAAAACCCATACGCTCTTCTCTCCAGCACAATGAGGAGTCTGCGGCAAGAGCCCAGGGGCTGGGATTCTGAACTGTGGGCAAGACTGACCTTGGAAAGCGGAAGAGCCTGCCACGCAGCGGGGAGAGCCACAGACCAAAGGACGTCACTTCACAGCCGCCCAGCTGGAAGGCCCTCTCCAAGAGGGCGGGGGTTTTAGTCTGTTTCAGTCATGGATGCTTGGGTTGTGCAACCCGGCAGATACTATGGTATTCAAAGTATCTGTGGTGGGGCCGACACCGGGGGGAGTCCGCAGCGAGCCACAGAGGACCACCAGGATGCGATGCCCAGGGCGCTGGAGCAAGGGCACGCGTACACAGCGGAGAATCACACACTTTCGAAACCCTGCTGCTGGACCCTGGGGGACAGGAAGTGCCTGACCGCGGGCACAGAGTGAGCACGTGGTCAGAAGTGTGAGACCTACCAAGTTCTGTGGTCAGGTGGGACCAGAGACAGCCATCGTCCGACGTAAGTGGTGTATCCAGGGTCAGCACGAGCGGGGCAGGGGGCGCAGGCGAGCTGCACGAGCAGGTCCGCCAAGACCACCGCGTCGATAACCTCTGCTGCATAAAAAACCCTTCCCCAGTTCACACCTCCTGCTACATGGGGGTGGGTCCCTAACCACCAAGTGACAAGGAGGAAAATGGCCAAATTCGGTTCATAGATGGGTTGGCTTGGTACACAACTGAAAGCTGAAAAGCTGCACTACAGCTCCACTCAGGGGTCACCCTGAAGGACAGTGTTGGGGACAAATGCTCCCAGTGGGTAGAGCTTGGGCAGTGCATCTGGTCGTCCGCTTTGCATGGAAAGAGGTGGCCTGAGGTAATAACACCTAGGGACTCACCGGACGTGGTGAATGAGTTGGTTGGGTGGTCAGGGGGTGGGAAGGTAGGGGACAAGGAGGCCTGGGAAGAGTCATTTGGGTCCAGCCAAGGAACAGGCATGAAGCGTGACATCTAGGTTCCGATGTTTACTGTGAACATCCAGCACAGAAGAGAGAGAGAGAATGACTCAGCAGACCGACGGCAGCCAGCCTCCGTCACCGGCCATCCCAGGGCTGGCGGGTGAACAGAGCAGCCAAGACGGCCGGGGAGGAGCCCCACTGCGCATGGGCCCCACTCTCTAACGTGGACTTCGCTTCCAGAATAACAGAGAGCAGTGCTGAGCCCTGATACGTACGCCACCATCCATCAAGGAGAACCGACAGTCACAGAGCCAGGTAGACTATACTGGGCCCTTTTTAATCTGGAAGGGGCACCGTTATGGGCTGAAACGTGCCCCCCGAAAACTCATAGGCTGAAGTCCCTGACCCCCAATGTGACTGTATTTGGAGACAGGGCCTTTAAAGAGGTAATTAAGGTTAGACGAGGTCATAAAGATGGGGCCCTCATCCCATGGGACTGGTGTCCTTACAAGAAGAGACACCAGGAACATGCAGGCACCAAGAAAAGGCCATGTGAGGACACGGCAAGAAGGTCTGTGAGCCAGGGACAGTCCTCACGAGAAACCAACCCTGACGGTCTCTTGACCTTGGACTTCTAGCCTCTAGAACAATAAGGAAAAATCTGTTATTCAAGCTGCTCAGTCTGTGGTATTCTGTCAGGGCAACCTGAGTTGACTATTGCAGGCGGCAGTTCATTTTACCTGGAACTGACACATCTTCTGGTTGTGGGGCTGCCTGCTTCTTCTGTCACTAAGCACCAGCTCTGTGGGTTGACGGAGGGCATGAGGTACTGACCAGGGTTCCAGAGGACATCGCATCAGACCACAAGGCCCGATTCCAGCAAAGAGGGCGCGGCAGTGCCAAGACCACGGGATACACTGACCCTCACACAGCACGACCCAGGCGCTACCAGCTCGCCAGACCAATGGGTAGCCAGGTGAGGGTGGGAGTGAGACGCCAACCTGGAGGTGGTACCCGCCAAGGACAGCGCTTGGGGCTCTGGTGTGCAGTACAGACCCTAAGTCGACAACCTTCACGCGGGTGCTGTGTCCCCAGGAGGCAGAACGCACGGCTCCTGGAAACAAGGGACGGAAGGAGAAGTGGCCCTGATTATCCCCCCTCAAGGTGACCCACTTGGGGCATCTGCGCTTCCCGTCCCACAACTCTGGACTCTGTGGCTTACAGAGCTCGGCTCACAGGAAGGGAAGGCTTCCGTCGGGGACAAAGCAGGAATACCGTTACATCTTAAGTGACAGCTGTTGCCCGGTCAGTTTGGGCTCTTGTGCCAAAAGACCGGCCGGCAAGGGAAGGAGTCACTGTCCCGGCAGGAGTAAGTAGTCCTGATCACCGGGAAAGGCTATGGCCACGGGCACACAAAGGGGAGGGAAAGGTCACGGGCGGCACTCGGGTGATCTGCGAGGGCATCTCTTGTACTTCCTCACCTAGTGTCTACAGTAAACAGACAAGTGCGGCCCACGCAGCTGGGAGGGGCTGGGGGACCAGGGACCCCGTAGGGATGGCAGCATGTGTCACTTCAGCATGTAAGCCTTCCAGCCAAGGGTGGGGACTTCTCAAGTGGACAAGAGACTAGGGAGATGGTCACCAGTGTATCCTCGAGACTGGCTTCAGCAGAAGGGGACGCGCGCGGTCTGTCCTGCTGACCTTCCTCTCGAAGGTTTCTCCTGGGAAAAGAGCACCACTGAAATCTTGGAGTTGTTGCTCCGAGAACTTCAGCAAAACAAGAAGATCCAAGCAGCACGAGGGGCGGATGCTCTGGACGGATCTGGACGGGGTCTGCGACCCGGATCCTCCCCCTCCTTGAGGACCAGCGCTCCATCTTCCTGCTGCCGGGGTGCAGGTACCTGAGGGTCCTCAGTAACAGCTGCTCTGTGGACGGCACGCCTCTGGGGAGAGGCGCCTGCAATCCGCGCCAACACCTTTCTGAGTCCGGGGTGACTCGGAAGCTCTCTCGCAACTCCAGGGCGTGGGCGCCGTAAGCTTAGCTCGGGCCTTCTTTGTGCCTGGGGCTCGGAGCCCCCCTCTGCTCTTTCCCCACCACGGCCCCAAAGATGCTCATCCTGACGGGGTTCTCCGATCCACTTCACACACGAGAGACTGCCTGGGGACACCAACCTCAGAAACACAACCTCTCACTTTGCTCATGAGCACAAGACCACAGCTACCTAGCAGGGAATCTCCCCCCAGGTAGCCTGAAGGGACCTCAGTCAATATATTTCCCGTCGCCTGCTCTTCTGATGTTGGTGGGGTGGTGCTGTCATTGATCTCTCGCCTTAGCTAAGCCAGAAACCTCGGAATCATACACTACTTCTTTCTCTCCCTCAAAGCTCTGTCCGTTCTATCAGAAAATATTTATACTCATTATTACTCCGTTTTTTGGCACTGGTTATTCTGAGTTCTCACACATTTCATTCTTCCCTCTGTTTCCTCAAAGGATCTACCTCTTCCTCCTGCTAAATACAGGCTTAGCCTATAGCCTACATTCATCCTGGATGTGATTCTCCCACAGGACTCACCTCCCAACCCTACACACTTAATCCATGATCTGCACCTGCAGCTCTGACCTCTCCAAGAGTGATGTCTGTCCTCCAAGTTCAACTACACCAGGGGCACCTTTATTGTATGTTCCAGAGTCACCTCAAATTCAAATACACCTGTAGGGAACAGCCTTCACTTCTCTCTTTTACCTGCAGACTCGGCCCATTGAGAAGGGGCCCCCTTCTTCCCACCCCAGAGAGAAACTCTGGGACCCACTTCTCCACTGACATCCAGGGACATCACACCTGATTTCACTTTCCAGACCACACACAATGAAGACCTACTTCTCACACGCAATGCAGGCAGGAGATCAGGAGATGGCAGGAGAGAAGAGAACTCTCTCTCATACCCCAGAGGGTAAAGGGGATGGAGACAAGAAACGAGGAACCCAAGGCACTGGATCACAGAAGTGCCAAAGAAGGACCAGGTATGAGGTTTCAGCCTGACACAGAGTAACCCTGGGAAGACCGGTGTGGTGTTGGATTGTTTGGCTAGAGCGGTTTTGGTGGATAAATGCTCAGTCTTTCTTTACGATTAATGACAAGGCTAAGAAAACACAGCATTTATCTGATCTACTTGTTGGTTGTCCCCTTGAAAATTTTCTTACCTTCATATTCTCTCCATTTCAACCAAGGAAAATCAAGAAGTTTGACATTTGCTCTTCAGTCCAGAGCACACAATAATAAGCATTTTAACAGGAAGACACTGTGGCTTTTACAAGATGATAAAAACAGATAAATATCCCATCTTGTTAACTAGGTTGGTGTTTCTCTAAGAAATCATGCTTATCTAATAGAAGTGGAGCAAGAATGTCCAGTTTGACCAGTCTTTCAGCTGCAAGTTACTTTTTTTTTTTACCTTAAAAAGAAAACACTAAGCATAGCCACTATCAGAGACCTACATTCCACCTGGAAACATGTCAAAGTATCTATGATACAATGCATAGGAATGAAATGTAGACTCTACCACACATACAGTCTCAAAGGAGAAGTTTACACAGGCCCCTGAGTATTTCTGAATTTTCCAGTGTGATTATTATCGTTTACCTGCTGCTGTCTTTGCCGCCTCACTTGTGCAAACTGTGACAGCATCAGCTGCCGGTCCAGCAGCTCCATCCTCTGCTGTCTCTGAATGTCTACCGTGGCCCCCATCCCGATTCTGGCCTCGCTGGTGGGTTCTGAAGATGAGAAGATGGGCTCAAGTGTCCAAGAACAGAACTTTGCCATCCAGCTGGGGACGCAGAGCACCTCATGAACTTGTAACATTTTGCTGTTGTAGCAGAGCCCGGAGATCTAAAAGAAATAAGAGTCCAACCGGATTGCTGAAATGTCATAAAATGTTAAAGAACATATTTAACATAGAAATCGATAACCGCAAAACACTTCAGATGGTGTTTTCCTTCACTGTTGTAGTGTTAGGTGATGACCAGAACTCCTATCAGGTTGCAGGATACCAAGCAGCACAAACCAACAAAAAACTGAATTTACTCAGTAAACAAATGTGTTTTTATTAAGTTAGAAGAGATAGCAAAATCCTAACTATTTAACACTCAAAGTACTGGTACGATATTTTAAAAAACAATGTTGTCTTTTAAAAAAGCGCCATGAAATATTTGATTATCTAAACACTTTCACACTGTACTAACTGTGGTTATTCTTATTGGCAGATGGCCATCAGAGAGAGAGACTGCGAGAAAACAACTTTGATATTCGATGATGTGACCCAGCATCAATATCAAACATGTAATACATTTATCAGAAAATAAAGATTACCTAAAATGTGTACAGTGTTTTAATAAAATTTGGAAGTATTTTTCCTAGATTTTAAAATCCTTGCCAATAGTTAGCAATTAACAATTCTGTTTACGAATAAGGCTATTTATCATCTTTAAGGCAACTTATATGGTAAGAGAAGTCTAAGGAGTCTCTACGGTTTCCTAGGTAAAAATGAGAATGGCTATTCCTTTGTTAAAGAGAAATCTTTAATTTTGTGAATTTGATTCTTAGCATAAGTTATTCATACCAAATTAGAACATATTTGACAAATTTCTGTCTAATAAGAGAAAAGTACACTTTAATGTTTTACTAATAAAAGTTAAATTAACTAATTAGGCAAAAATTTATTGAGCATCTGCTCTATACCAGGTGCTGTTCTAGGCACTTAAAGTACAGCAGAAGACAAGAGAAATAAAGCCCTACTCTTCCAGAGGTAACCGAGATCAATACGGAGACTGGACAGTAAACAAGCAAACACACAAAACAACTCCAGACGAGACCTATGAAGGAAATAAAATAAGGTGACTTGGAGCAAGGACCTTCTTTAGGTCGGGTGGAAGTGACATTTGAGCAGAGTTCTTAAGGATAGTGAGGTGCCAGTGATTTGATGAACTGGAGGAAGAACGTTTCAGGCAGAGAAAACAGCAAGTGCAATGCAGGAATGAGCTTGGGAGTATCCATTAGAAATCTTAGCGGAGCTATCAAGAGGGTTGTTGGATATAAAAATCTGGAACTCAAGAGAAAAGTTTGCAGAGATAAAGATTTGGGAGTCAGTGGTATAGGACTGTGTTTAAAGCAACAGGTCTACAGGAGATAATGAGGGCGGGGGACGTATTACAGAGGAAAGAAGAGGACTTAGGACTGAACCCAGGGTACACCAGCATTTTGTGGATGGACAGAGTAGGAGAAGCCAGTAAAGAAATCTGAGAAGGGGCTGCCAGTGAGAAGAAGGAAAACTAGGAGAGTTTGGTACCACTGAAGCTAAGAGAACCGTGTTTAGTCAGCTATGTCTAATGTAGCCCAGAGTTCAAGTAAGACAGAGAGAGGAAGATGACTGTTGGATTTGGCAAAATTAAGAACAGTTTTGGTGCAGTGGTAGGAGCAAAAGACCCACTGGAGGAGGTTGAAGAGTGAATGGAAAAGGACTTCTGGTTTCAAATAATTTCTATGCTACTTCTCTCAAAAATGGTACAAAACAACAAAGAAAACAAAAACAGAAACAAACTTCACATTCACTGGTGAACTGTGAGGAGTTCGCCGAGTTCCAGGAATTACTCAAGGTGATGAGGACGATTGATGACAGAACAGTACATGAATTAAACACTACGGTTCCAACAGCTTCCTTTGCAGGGAAAATTGATGCCAGCCAAAACTGTAAACAACTTCATGAGTCTCTGATGGCGGCTCATGCCAGTAGGGACTGAGTCATAAAAAAACTGTATAGCTCAGACCTCATCAGTAGTAAAACAGCTCCGAGAAGAGAGAGAAAAGAATTTGGACAATTTAACATTATTAAAGCAACTTAGAAAAGAACAGACACAGTTGAAATGGATGCAGTCAGAACTGAATGTTGAAGAAATGGTAAATGACAGGAGCTGGAAGGTGTTTAACGAACGCTGCCGAATTCACTTCAAGCCTCCAAAGAATGGATAAAAAGATACTTTTTTTTAAAAAAAGGACGGGGTCATCTCATAAGAGTTAAGCATGACAGACATCAACATGGTGGGCTTCCCAGGAAGATTTCTGAGCCAACAGTCCAAGACCTTTTGTTGATTTTAGCCCCACTTACCCAAGACCTCAAGTATAAATAATTCTGATAATTATGGAGAAATCAACTACTATTTTATACTGATTCTGTAAAAAAAAAAAAAAAAAAAAGATATTTTGTAACTATTAAAATAATTTTCTGACTCAGTGTACATAATTATTTGATTATTTTCCAAGTTGAGGCAGTAAGTTCTTGTAAGAGAATTTAAATACAATTCCAGTATCTGGAAAACAAAACAAAAAACCCTTCACATTTACTGAAACTAGAAAGCATCTGTAATCCTCAACCACACCAACAAAATGGAAAACACATTGAGTAGTTAGAAATACTTAGCATATGAGAAGGGTAAATCCAAATGAGGGAGAGGGTCCCCCTGCCCCCCCCACTCCCCCCACTCCCCCCGCCAGAGACTCAGGGATTAGAGGCACCAGGTGCTGTGAAGGTGGGAGCGAAGTGGAGGATCACAGAACTCTGTGCAAGAAGCAACCCCAATTCCTCCCCTCACCCAGCAGAGCCCCTATCTACCCTCTCCCTTCTCTACAGGGAGAAGGTAAAAGCTCTGCAGGGCCTGCATCAAAGAGGCTCTGGAGTGGGTAGAGCAGGCCAACAGGGGAGGCCGGGGGCTCTACACGTGTGGACTTCATACAGACAGAGAGGCCTTCCGTGTACGTCTCATAGAACTTCCAGAAGAAGACAACAGAGGAAATATAGGAAGAAGGGGACTATATTTCAAGAGATAATAGCGGAGTTTTCCAGAATTAATAAAGAATATAGATACTCAGATTGAAAATGCAATAGTCCCAAGATGGATAACATAATGAAATTTATATCTAGATCCATTATTGTGAAACAGAGAAAGAAATCCTTAAAAGTGTGAACAGAAAAGAACAAAAGAGTGTAGCTCATTATACAAGGGTAAGTCACAACCCACAGCAGTCACCCACTGACAGCGCACCCTGAGGAGAATTCAGGGTGAAAAATCCAGAGGAGGCACTCTGTGCTTTAGATAAACAGGCCCCTAGAGGGCTAGATGCATATCTCAGGAAGAATTTCAATGACCCCGGATTCTTGCACCTTCACATACAAAGAAAAGCACTAAAATTAACTTGAGATTCTGCTCTTTCTGATTGGCGGTAATCTTAGACTGAGATGTATGCTTGACTAGATGTATTTTAGAGCCAAAAAATTCATATTTGTTATACTGGCGCCTCCCCTATTTCGTTGGAGCAGTTCCTCAGAGCTACGGCCCAGGCTATAGTCCTCAGTAAGACCCTGAATAAACCTTAAACTCACAACTCTTATGTCGTGCGTTTTTCCTTAAGTCAACAAAAGTAACCAGAGGTCAAATACTGACCGCCTCGAGGAAGGAAAAACAATGAACTGGGAGCGGACAACAGCAGCAAAAGCAATGAGATACTCAGGAATAAATTCAATAAAAAATATATTAAGGCCTTTATAGAAAACTAAAAAACTATAATAAGGGACATTAAAAAAAACCTCTAGTAATAAATAAAGATATCATAACATCACATCTGCGAAGGGGAAGATGCAAAATTGTTAAGACATCCATTTTCACCATATTAATATATATATCCAATATAATACAAAAGAGACTCTTGGGGGTTTTTGGTTGGAACTTAAATAACAATCCTAAAATTTGTATGGAATATTAAGGTTTAAATTTTTAGAAACATAATGTTGGGAAAAAGAAGTTGGACCCAAAAGATTGCATACATTATGATTCCACATTGTAAATGGATCAGTCACGTGGGAAAACCATAAAGCAAAGCATGGAGGTGATGACCATCTGTGCCAAGAGAGCAGTCACGGAAGGGAGGGGCACCGAGGGCTCCAGGGGCCAGCGGTGCTCTGACCTGCCTAGGGTTTTACGGGTGTGTCCACTTCATAGTGATTTGTTTGGCTTCATGACGTTTATAGTTTATGCACATTTTGGTGTGTGTTATGTATCACAATAAAAAGATTTAAAAATAAAGAATAAATGATCCAGAAGAGTCAAGATAATTTTGGGGAAACATAATAAGGCCTATCAGATTTCAAAGTATGCTATAAAGTCTGAGTAATTAAAACAGTGTGGTCTTTATGTAGAGCTACTCAAATCGATGTAAGGAGCAAGAGCAGAGAAAAAGACTCGAGTACACGGCACCTTGTTCACAGCAGAAATGGGTGCGTTAAACGGGAAAAAAATACACGGGCCACACATAAGGATAAAGACAAAACAGCTCTCCCTTCCTGACACCACACATAAATTCCCAATGGATTAAGGACACAAATATAATTTACAAAACTGTAAATCTTTCTGCACAAAATACAGAAGGAACATCTTTTTGGCACTGGGATGAGGACGGATTTTTAAATAAGAAACATAAAGCCCACACTATAAAAGAAAACACACATTCATCTACTTTACAATTTAAAAGCTACAGTGGGGGACTTCCCTGGTGGCGCAGAGGTGAAGAATCCGCCTGCCAATGCAGGGGACACGGGTTCGAGCCCTGGTCCGGGAAGATCCCACATGCTGTGGAGCAACTCAGCCCATGCGCCACAACTACTGAGCCTGCGCTCTAGAGCCCACAAGCCACAACTACTGAGCCCACGTGCCACAACTACTGAAGCCCACGCATCTAGAGCCCGTGCTCCTCAACCAGAGAAGCTACTGCATGCCCGCGCACCACAACGAAGAGTAGCCCCCGCTCGACGCAACTAGAGAAAGCCCGTGCACAGCAACAAAGACCCAATGCAGCCAAAAACAAACAAATAAATAAAATAAAAGCTACAGTGGGCCAAAAGTTACCATAAATGAAGGGAAACACAATAAGAGCCTGGGAGAAGGTCCTTAGGATTCTTGTCCTCAACAAAGGTAGCGTCAGAACATAAAGAAACTATCCATTTGTAAGAAAAAGACAGTCAACCCAATTTATAAAGCAGATGAAAAGGCAATTTCAGAAAAGGAAATTCCAATGTCCAAACAAACACATGAAAGGATGTTTATCCTCACTTGCCTTTAGAGAATTGCAAATCTTAACTGAACAATGTTAAATATAATAAAAATTAGCAAAAATTGAAAAATCTGGTTTCAAGTTTTCATGAGGTTGAGGGGGAATTGAGAATTCTCCCATAGTCCTGAGGGAAGGCAAAGTGGGCTGACCACTGGGGAGAGCAATTTGACAATACCCAGCAGAGCTGCCAAAGGTATATTTCAGGAAATTCTCAATTGCAGAGCTCTGTGTAACAGCTAGGGAACAGTGTCCCAGGAGAGGAATGGTTAAAGAGTGGTTTATTCATCCCACAAAATACTAGACAGCAGTTAAATAAACTCAGTGTACATGTATTAATATGTTTCTAAAAAGGTATTACATATTGTATTCATCTTTTTGCAAAACTTCAAAACACAAAATGCTAGTATTTACTGTTTATGGACACATACTCAGGTAGTAAGTACAGAACCATGGAGTGTGGTTTCTTCTGCAGCAGGATGATAAGGGGAGAAGGAAGGGGAGGCGTCGGGGCAGCACTCTCTGTAACAAATATATATATATGTAATAAAGAAAGAGACAGGAAGTAAATGTGGCAAAAATATATAATGAATTGGAGGCGAGGAAGTAAGGATTCCTTTTCTGAAGATCTGGATAAAAAGGAAGATAGAAAATGGAGCTATATAACAGCAAAATCACACTGATTTAGCTGAAGATAGCAAAATTTTGTTATAAATATAACAAACTATGAAAAAAAATTGCTCAAATCAGAACTGTGAGATTTGAATTAAGTGAAAAATTAAACACTTGTATTTTTTAGTCTCAAAGCGATTGCGAATTTGTCCACTTGTCCACAGTTGTTTTAACTTCATGTTTTTGGAAAATGTTGGTGTATTTGGAAGCTGTCATTAGGCACACATACACTGACCCTTTTATCATAATAAAGAATCCCTCTTTGTTCTGAGTAACACTCACATAGAAATCTATTTTGTCTTATATTAATATGGCTATTTCAGGTTTCTATTTCCATGATTAATCTTTCTTCATTCTATTTCAACCCTTTTTTGCGTCTGTGTTTAAAGTGTGTCTTGTAGACACCATATAGCACTTTCTTACTTTTAAATCCAGTCTGACAATCTCTGCCTTTTGATTAATGTATTTACCTATTCACACTTAATATACTTACCTTGACATAGTTGAATTTTGCTGTTTGGTTCTATCTCATTTGCTTTTTGTTCCTCCTTTCTTACTTCCTTTTGTGTTAAGCAAATATTTTTTAGTATTTCATTTTAATTTGTTTAATGGAATTTTGTTAGCAATATCTTGTATTTTTTCTTGTGTTTGCTCTAGGGATTACAATACACACATAAGGTGCTTAGAGTTAATACTGAATTACTTCGATTAAAATATAGGAAACTTCAAGAGTATAATTCCATTTAACATCACCCCCATTCACTGTGCTACTTTTCCATCTTAATTGTATTATACCTATATACGTTATTATTTATGCTTTATGAAATCATATACCCTTTAAAGAAATACAGAAAAAAATAACAGCAATGTATAATTGTTGCCTGTACTTAAGGAGCTCACAATTTAGTAAGGGGGCGGGTTCTTAATGGGGGCGGGTTGGTTGGTCATAGATTCCTTCAGGGAATTGATGAAGGCCGAAGATTTTCATTCTCTTGCCCGTATCTATCCCCTCACCATCACATATACAGTTATGAAATTATGTGTTCAATATTAGTAGGAACATCCTATGAAGAATTAGGACATCCTACCCAGTAATAAACAAATGCACTACTGCAAATTCTGGCAGGGATAAAGTAGGGCTTTTGTGCTCACTGGCTTAAAGTTCTATTCTAAGGGTTACTTATTTGAATGCATGCTCTGGAAGGGGAAGAATTTTGGTTGGTTTTGATCACTGTTTGGCCTCTGCACCTAGAAGAGCACCTGCTGGGAGAATCGTGAATGAATGAATAGTTCAAAAAACCCCCAAAATGTCATCTTAGATTCTTTTAAAGAAAATTGGAAAGGTGCCAGTAGACACACTTTTTTGGTCCTAAGTTCATATTTCCCATGTGACAAAAAGGTAGAATTCACCTGTCCATGCCTCTGATACATCAGCATGACCTCAAGCTGTCAAACAAATAAAGTGCTACTGTAAAATGTTTCAGGTGGTGAAATTAAAATTCGTATTTTAAGGCAAGAGAAGAAAAATTTAAACACAAAATTTTCTCTGCCCATTTTTTCCTCCTCCACCTCCTTTAGTGTGCACATGTGCATCTGCATTATGTGTTAGCCAGACCTCCTCTACGGCAGAAATACCTGCTCAACCACAAAGATCAGTCTTTCTCCTTCCGGCGCCACTATGTAACTCCTCAGATAATAACACTCCTTACTCAACCCTGCAAATGGTCACAATGACCCATCACTTGCCTTGTACACGCAGACACCTTAGGTGAACTTCACGTACAATGCCAATATATCATTTTCCTTAAAGACAGAGATTGGTGCAGAAGAGACTGGTCAGACGACCTGGGGAGATACTGGGCTGCACCTTAGCTCTCAGCTTAGATACTGACTTACGACCTTATTAATTTTACTGGCTACATTACTTGTATTCTGCCTATTTTACAAGATTATTGTTTTTTTGCATTATCAAATGTGTGGTAAAATACATGATGATTAGGTGACTTGAAACAACTGACCAAATAGACAGTCCTACAAGATCAATGATTATAACAGTGTGACTCTATATACGGGAAGAAGCAACAAGAGGGAACCAGTTCCCAGACCATAATAGACTAGTAAGGCAGGAGGTCCAGAGGCTTTCGGCTACTGTTAACAGGGCCTAGTCCAGTAATAGCACTGAGCAGCCTATCAGTGAAATCCTCCTCTGACCTGGGAATGAGCATTCCTAAGCACAGTGGGAAAAACTGGTCACGAAATGCCTCCCAAACCGTAGTCAATACTAAGACCGAAAGGGAAGGGACTGTAGATTAAACAAAGTTGCCCACCACCCAGTTCTCCAAGAATCAAGTCATTAGCCACTGCAGTCGCTGACCTACAGCAGCACACTCTGAAAGGATTTCAAGGCGAAGTTCAGGATGAAGCACTTTGTGCTCTGGGAAAACTGACAGAACTGGCTCTTAAGACAGTTAGATATTTCAGGAGAAAATGTTATAAACTTAGTTTCTTGCGTCTCTGCATACTTAGAAAAGCACTAAAACCATTCACTAAGGTATCTGTTCCTTGCAAACAGCAGTAACTTTCTACCAAGATGTGTGCTTGACTGCATGTACTCCTTCGTCAAAATCACATGTGTATCGGCCTCCCCCTCCTCTCTGCGGAACAGTTCTCAGAGCTCTCTGAAAGACTGTCTCCTGGCCTATAATCCTTGGGTTGCCTCAGATAACATTTTCCTTTCTTTCTTAGACTGACTATTGATTAATTTTTTGGTCAACACAGGTATTCACACAAAGGATTAAAATATAAAGGGCTTTAAGAATTGTTTCCTATAAATATTTGATAATCACATCACCCTATTCTATGAGAAGATGGGGGATAAGATAAGCACATTAAACTTTACCTCTCACATTAAAGTTAATGCACATTACAGTTATACCTCATTACTACCAAAAGCCTTGAGAGAGTATCACTTATTTATTATACTACCTTACATTTACACATTACTTTTAACTTTAATTTTCATTAACTCATAAACCCTTCTTATACCGGGACTTCTGAATGAGAGTCTTCTTGAAATCCACAGAGTCTGTGAAAAAAGAGGCTTTAAAAACAGACCACCCGCTGGGATTTGCAATGTCAAGAGGCCAGGGGAAATTCTAAGGGAGAGGTCTGGCAGGCCCTCAGAGCCCAGAAGCCCAAGGTCAAGCTGAGAGGCCCACTGACAAGGGATGCAGCAGTGGCAGTGATCTCGGGCGGGCCGGGATGCTCAGATACAGTGGAAATGAGCAAGCGGGCTGTGTCCGCGAAGGGCAGGGAGAGCCGCAGCCAGAGCATTCAAGCAGCGGGAGTTAGTTGGGAATCCCGGCCAGGTAAAGGGCCCCAGAGGTCAAGCAAGCAGAGAGCATTCCGGACCTCTTGCAGTTGAAAGTCCAGGCCAAAGGGGATAAAGAACTTAATTTGCCGGGTGGAACCATGTGAAACTCCCCTGATTACAGAGAGCAAACCTCAACTGTCCTCTGGTCTTGTTTAGTGTTAGCATGAAACCACAGCCAGCAAAGGTGAGAAACCATGACCTGGCACCAGCACTCGGGTTTCTGTTGCTCTCCTTCTCCAGTCCGCTGTGGCTGAACAAAAGCCCACATGGCAAACGACACTGCCAGGGTCCTGGTGAGCCGCAGTCCCAACGTTCAAGCAACCTGTCATCTGATGGGACAGCGGGACAAACGCAAGGAGCCGCGTTCCCGGGGGACAGCACTGCCACCACAAGATAGAGGAGCCGACGGAGCAAAAGTGCCCTTGTATCTGGACCCCTCCAGGCACACTTCATATTCACTCAGGTCCTGAGGAACCCAGGCCCACTGAGGCCTCACGCATTCATTCAACACGTATTTACTGAACTTCTATAAGGTGCCAGGCTGTGTTCTAAACACTGGGACACAGCAGGAGGCAAAACAAAGAAAACCCTTGCTCTAACGAACCTTAACATTTTCCTGTTCCTTTTCCTTCACTGAAAAACGCTAAAGAAAAAAGGAAGGAACTTTGGAAATTACTCATTTTATTACGCAAAGAATATGTACACAAGTTAGAAATGCACAAAGTTAGTTGTGCCATTTGTGATTAGTTATGAAATGACTGTTGTTTTCATGACAGAATCATGTGGCTTTAAGCACTTATTGAAAGAGTCTTGCTATCTTGTTCTTCGTCAAGTACAAAAGTGATTCAGATGAATTTCCCATAGCCCTCTTTTCTTTTTCAATATTATTTTAAAGTATCTATTTAAACACTGGGTATCCTTCTGATTCTTGAAAAGTTGAATTAGAATAGGAACAGAATTAATTAAACTAATAATACATTATTTGTTTCTAACAAATTGTCTTAGAAAGCTGCTCTAAGCTTTTCCTTTCAGAAAATCATGCGTCAAGAGGATTAGGTTAACTGCATAAAGCAGAAAACTGCAAATAACAGTGACTTAAATACAACAGAAATTTATTTCTCCCTCATGTTAGAAAAGCTCCAACCATCTTAACTGCATTCCAGGCATGGGGAGAAGAAAATGAGGAAGAACAAAAGGACAAAAGGCTACACTTTAAGGAGCCTTCCTAGGAGTCCCACCAAGATGTGTGCTTATAGCTCAGTAGCTAGGATGCCAGGATTTAGTTTGATAGCCATACCTAGATGCAAAGGAGACTGGAAAATGTGATCTTTTAGTTGCAGGCCCTGCTGCCTCAAATAAGATGAAGGTTCTGTTACGAAGGAAAAAAATACATTGGGAGACAGCTAGAGTCTCCAGCACATGGGAAAAAGCCTTAATCAAATGCTAAAATGTAAATACCTTTGACTTTCCCTTTCAACAAGGAGATCACCCCCCTTTAAACTTATATTCACTTTCACAAACTGATTCAACAAACTAAAATTGAGGGGAAAACAGGCTTATGTTAAAATTTGCTTCTTACATCGGACTAAAAATAATAAGTTAAAAATGAATGTAAAGATCAAGAACAACTTACGCATTTACAAATAGAGACTCAACAGGGAAAAACGAAATCCCTTTTTAAGACCAGGGGCAAGGCAAGGATGTCTATTCACCACTCTCATTTAACATTATACTAGAGGTCTTAGCTAGTGCAATAGGCAAGAAAAATAAAAGGCACAGATTAGAAACGAAGAAGTAAAACATATAAACCAAACATATTTCCTGATGACTTGATCATATATGCAGGAAACCATAAGGAATCCACAGAAAAGCTACCAGAAACAACAAATTCAGCAAAACTACAGGATACAATAGCAATATACAGAAATCAACTGCGTTTCTATATACAAGCAACAAACATTTGGAACAAAATAACTCCATTTAAAATAGCATCAAAACCCCACAAAAACTTAGGAATACATTTAATGAAAGATGTGTAGGGCCTGTACATCGAAAATTTAAAAATTAAAAAGGGGAATTAAAGAATTACTAGAAAAATGTAGACACATATTATGTTTATGAATTGGAAGACCCAATATTGTTAAAATAGTTGTACTAGTTATCTATTACTGAATAACAAATTACCCAAAACTCAGTGGCTTAAAACAATAAGCGTTTATTATATGTACAGTTTATGTGGGTCAGAAATCTAGGGACTGCTTAGTTGGGTGGCTGTAGCTCAAGCTCTCTCCTGAGCCTGCAGTCGAGATGTCAGCCTACGTGCCTTCACCTGGGACTCCTGACTGAGGCTGAAGGACCAGCTTCTAATGTGGCTGAGAAACACAGCTGGCAAGTCAGTGCTGCTTGCTGGCAGGATGCCACCATTCTTTGCCATGCAGACCTCTCCACAGGGCTGCTTCAGTACCCTTGTGACACGGCAGCTGGCCTCCCCAGAAGGAGTGACACGAGAGGGAGCAGGATAGAAGTAACGTGTCTCATATCATCAGCCCTTTGGAGTCACACTCCATCCTGCCATATTCTAGTCATTATAAGTGAATCGCTAAGTATAGCCCACACTCGAGAAGAGGGGAATTAAGCTCCATCTCTTGACGTATAAAATAATTTGCGGCCATATTTTAAAATATCAAAATGGCAATCCTTCCTAAGTGATCTATAGTTTCAGTGCAATCTCAAGCAAAATATTAACTGTATTTTTTCTTTTTTGAAGGAAATTATAAGCTGATTTTAAAAGACATATGGAAAGTCAATGTTCCTAAAATAGCTTAACCAGTTTTGAAAAAGATGAACAAAGTTGGAATACTTATGTTACCTGATTTCAAGACTTACCATATGCAAAAGTACTCAAACAGTATGGTACCGGCATGAGAACAAACATATAAATCACTGAGATAGAAAAGAAAGCCAAGACTCAGACCTACTAGAGAATGGACTTGAGGACATGGGGAGGGGCAAGGGTAAGCTGTGACAAAGTGAGAGAGTGGCATGGACATAGATACACTACCAAACGTAAAACAGATAGCTAGTGGGAAGCAGCCGCATAGCACAGGGAGATCAGCTCAGGGAGATCAGCTCGGTGGTTTGTGACCACCTAGAGGGGTGGGATGGGGAGGGTGGGAGGGAGGGAGACGCAAGAGGGAAGAGATATGGGAACATATGTATATGTATAACTGATTCACTTTGTTGTAAAGCAGAAACTAACACACCACTGTAACGCAATTATACTCCAATAAAGATGTTTAAAAAAAAAAAAAAAAACAGACCCACACTGGTCAATGGACTTTCAACAAAGGTGCTAGGGTAATACTCAAAGGAGAAAAAAGTCTTTTCAACATTGATGGAACAATGCTAGATATCTGTATGGAAAAAAATACATCTCAACCCTTAACTTCACAAATGTTATACTCAAAGTGGATCTTAGACCTAAATGTAACAGCAAAAACTATTAAATTCTAGATGAAAACATAGGACAAAATGTTTGTGACATCAGATTAACAAATATTTCTTAAGATATCAAAGCACAAACTATTTTAAAAATTGAAACACTGAATTAATCAAGTTAAAACTTTTGCTTATTGAGTCATAGTTAAGGAAACAAAGAGGCAAACCACAGACTGGTATAAAATTTTTACAAAATATATCCAACGAAGGGCTTATATCCAGAATATAAAAAGAACTCTTTTGATTTAATTATAATACAAAGGTAACCCAACGAAAAAGTGAGTGAAAGATTTGAACAGACACACACAAAGGAAGATATACAAATGGCTAGTAGTCACAGGAAAAGATGACCAAATCACTAGTCATTACAGAAACACAAATTAAAACCACAAGATATAATTAC
Source organism: Kogia breviceps (assembly GCF_026419965.1). NCBI lineage: Eukaryota > Metazoa > Chordata > Mammalia > Artiodactyla > Physeteridae > Kogia > Kogia breviceps. The sequence goes on along the minus strand of NC_081325.1, from coordinate 68,361,969 downwards.
ACGCCACCTAGAATGACTGAACTTAAAATGACTGACAATGCGAAGTTCTGGCAAGGAGGTGGAGGAACTGGAATGCTCACATACTGACGGCGGAAATGCAAAATGGCACAGTCACTCTGTAAAATAATATGATACCATATATTTTTCATATGATATAAATTCTAGCAATTCTACTCCTAGGCATTTACCCAAGAGAAGTAAAAACATATGTCCACACATAAATGTGTACATAGCTCTTCACAGCAGCATGAAAAAAATGTTTAGGGTGACAGGACTGTTTTCTATCCTGATTGTGGTGGTTACAAACTGTATACAATGACCAAAATTCACCCAACTGTACACCTCAAATTGGTAAATTTTATTGCATGTAACACTTTAATGAACAAAAAAGAAAAAAATTTTTCATAAAAAAGTAAATGTGAAGATCTAGAAAGATTAAGACATTTCTGGATACATAATTCTCCGCTTAAACTTTATAAAAGAGGTGGGGGCTCCCCTGGTGGCACAGTGGTTGAGAGTCCGCCTGCCGACGCAGGGGACACGGGTTCGTGCCCCGGTCCGGGAAGATCCCACGTGCCGCGGAGCGGCTGGGCCCGTGAGCCGTGGCCGCTGAGCCTGCGTGTCCGGAGCCTGTGCTCCGCAACGGGAGAGGCCACAACAGTGTGAGGCCCGCATACCGCAAAAAAAAAAAAAAAAAAAAAAAAAAAAGAGTTGGGATTTTCGGAGACTAAAACCAATCTTTAGCAATAAAAAACTTCTGATACCTTAAAAATATTCCAAGCTAACATAAACTAACATAAGACTTTCTGATAATATGCTGTTGTTTATAATGAATATATTCAAAATCTCATGCATTGATTTTTACCATAGTTCTTTACCAGAGGTTAAAATCAAGATATAGGAAAAATATCAACACAATCAGCTGCAAAGAAGAAGGAACACTGGGCATTTCTATTAAAAAAAATCAGTTTAAAGAGATAATCAAAACTGATTCAAGACTTTCCATCTCCTGATAGGAAAACAATGTAAAGACCCTGTGAGAAAATGCTCTGCGGGGCAACTGCCATGTAATCTACCAGTAATCATCTAAAATGAAAATGTATGCGTGTTCTTCTTGCTAACCTCTTCCTTATCTCCATTTCTTTTTCCTTTGACCAGCAGCAGTACTGACCCAGCTTAATATGTTTTATACTATCCTTTACGCTTTCTCAGAGCCATCCTTTACTTCGTCTTCTTGTACATGACAATGCCAGAAACACACAACAAAGAGTTTGCTGAAGGTGAGGTTTGAGCTGCATTTTTTTTTTTTTTTTTTTTGTGGTACCTGGGGCCTTGCTGCTGTGGCCTCTCCCGTTGCGGAGCACAGGCTCTGGACGCACAGGCTCAGCGGCTGTGGCTCACGGGCCCAGCTGCTCCGCGGCATGTGGGATCCTCCCGGACCGGGGCACGAACCCACGTCCCCTGCATCCGCAGGCAGACTCTCAACCACTGCGCCACCAGGGAAGCCCTGAGCTGCATTTTTAATCCATCATATGGAGGACCAGTTAAATATCTTTGATGATATAAGAAAAGTACAGTATAGTACAGCTATAGATAGAATTCTTCATAATAGGGAGAAAGCAGAGGCTGCCAACGGGATAAAGTTTTCTTGGATATTGGTCGGCCCACAGAATTTTTAACGAAGGCTGCAGGAAGTTGCTGTGGATATGTGTCTTTCAGCACCTCTGGGTACTTTTTAAACTTCTTCATGACCAAGATCTCCCTCCAGAATTGTGCCTCTGTTGACGATGATCAGGGCCTCATCTTCGTGGTGTAGTCAAGGGAAGATCTAAGGACAGGTTTGTACCTAAGTGTCTTGTGGTTGAAACAGACATGGATGAGAGCCTTGAAGTGTGCAGTGGAAGGCACTGAACCCACTGGACTGCCAGATCACCTGGCCTTTGGTCCTGGCTCTATCAACCATCAGCTGTGCAACCTGAACTTCAGCCTCCTCATCTTGCAAATGGTAAGCCCAGGCTCTCCACCACCGTAGAAAGCGTGTCAAGAACCTAGTAAGGCAGTACACGTTGACAGCATCCTAACAATCACAAAGAGTTACAGTGTTTTATTTCACAGAAATAATTATTTTGATAATACTGAATTTTGAAACTCAATAATTAGTTATAGAATAAAGATAAAATGCCAGACATTTTGCTAGGCACTGGGGATTATAAAGTAAAGAATAATGTATAGTTTCTAAAATGAAAGGGCAGACTCAGAAAAGGCTTCAGAGTGAGAACTTAAATGAATAAGTTTTTTCTAGGAAAAGAAGGCATCTAATGGTGAAGGAATGGATATAGTTGGAAGAAACTGCATAGTTACGCAAAGCCACCTCTTAAGAGCACCCACACATGGGCTTCCCTGGTGGCGCAGTGGTTGAGAGTCCGCCTGCCGATGCAGGGGACACGGGTTCGAGCCCTGGTCTGGGAAGATCCCACGTGCCGCGGAGCAACTGGGCCCGTGAGCCACAACTACTGAGCCTGCGCGTCTGCAACCTGTGCTCCGCAACAAGAGAGGCCGTGATAGTGAGAGGCCCGCGCACCGCGATGAAGAGTGGCCCCCGCTTGCCACAACTAGAGAAAGCCCTTGCACAGAAACAAAGACCCAACACAGCCATAAATAAATAATAAATAAATAAATTTAAATTGCCACCTCCCTCAAAAAAAAAAAGAAAAAAAGAGCACAGACACCAAAGCTCCAGTACCTGCATTTGAATGTTGTCTCCCCTACTTATCAGTTATTCTTGGCAAATAACTTAAGTTCTCTGTGCCTCAGTTTCTTCATCTATAAAACGGGAACAACAGTTCCTACATCATCAGGTTTTCAGGAGGACTAATTAAATAATATTTGTAAACTGCTTAGAAAAGAGCTGTGTTAGTCTGCTTTCTCTAGGTTATACTGTGGTAACAAATTATCCCAAATTTCAGTAGCTTATAACAAAGGTTTATTCCTCACTCATCTTACATGCTGGCCACAGCCCTGATCCATGTGTCTTCCTCATTCTGGGGTCTGGGCCGAAGGAGCAGCTTCTATCTGTCACATGCTTTTCTCATGACAAAAGGAACAGAGCAATGGCAGAACCACACAATGGTTCTAAAAACTTCTGCTTGTGAAGCATTCATCACTTCTGCTCACGGTCCAGTGGCACATGTAAGTCACAGAGTAGAGTCTGATGTTAACAGGGCATGTAGAGGCAGGCCCTGCAGGGAGGGGCCCGTAGAGATGGGCAGCAAATATTCTCAACAAACAAAACAGTTGAACAAACAATATAATCTTCCACAAGTGCCTGGTACATAGTAAGTGCCATGTGTTTGTTAAAGAGAAATAAGTGATGGCACAGAATCCTGAGACAGCGTGAAATGTCAGGAGGAGCAAGCTGCTCAGTGTCCCTGGCGCCCAGGGTCCACAGGGCCGAGAGAGGGACCTGAGGACGCCCAGTTTTGAAAGCCTCTGCAAGGTTTTTGCCTAAAAAAAGGTAAGTTAGTAAAAGGTAAGTTACAGTAATGAAGATTTTATAGCTATATTTTATGAGGCACTCCTCTGACAGTTTTATCAAGACATTGGCATGATTTCATCTGTTCTGTACTGAACATTTAAAAGTCTACTAGTCACTCCCTGTGTAACACTTGTCTAATAAGACATTCCGTCAGCCCTGGACTGAGTTGTAATTGTCATGACAAGGCAGAGGACAGAAGGTTTCGGGACAGGGGAAGAGGGCACAGAGAGGAAGGGAGGGAAAATGGGGGGAGAGAGAAGGTATGAATGAATCAATGAACGAGAGAGAGAGAGCTGTACAATGGACTGATAAGCACTCAATTTGGTGTTGGGATTGTAAATACTGTTCTATAAGAAGTTTCGTGAAAGCACCTTCTAAACATGGCTTTTCTTAAGGATCCACTGTCATCTTCTACTTCTACACTAGGTTCTTTCGCAAGCCCAACCCACCTCACAGCTCTCACCAGCCTTGACCTCCCTCTGCAGCTTCTGTCCTCATTTTCTTTTTATAAATTTATTTATTTATTTATTTATTTTTGGCTGCGTTGGGTCTTTGTTGCTGTGCGCGGGCTTTCTCTAGTTGCGGTGAGCGGGGGCTACTCTTTGTTGCGGTGCGTGGGCTTCAGTAGTTGTGGTGCGTGGGCTCAGTAGTTGTGGCCCACGGGCTCTAGAGCGCAGGCTCAGTAGTTGTGGTGCATGGGCTTAGTTGCTCCGAGGCATCTGGGATCTTCCTGGAGCAGGGCTTGAACCTGTGTCCCCTGCATTGGCAGGCGGATTCTTAACCACTGCGCCACCAGGGAAGCCCTGTCCTCATTTTCACTGAACTGCGAGAAGATCATCTGAGTCCCTGAAGTTCAACTGAAAATCTTGGGCATCAGATGAGTTACCTGACCTGCTACACTGTACCCTTCTTTTGGTGAATTGGGAAAAGAAATCTAAGGGAAGCAAGAATAAGGAAGAAGAAAAGGAAGCATGAAGAGCAGAGAAAGACATGAAAAGCAGGGCAAGGCTCAGAGGACCAAACTCCCCATCCTCATTCAGCCGAGACGCAGGTCAGGGCTCGAAAACTTACTCCAAAGAAGTTCTGAGTTCCATAGTAGATTATGCTAGTTCCATAAGCTTTCTCCTTAATGATATACCATGCCTTGGAAAGCCCATCAACATAAGGTTCTGTTCGATGCTTCTTCTTTTACAGTTACCATAAGACAATGTTTTATTTTTTGTCTTTAAAACTCTTGTTGGGGGAAGAGAAACAGACAAATCACAGCCCACAAATGAGCCATCCTGACTCCTTCAAGGTTGCTCAACTCTCTCCTTCCCCAGCTTCTTTGACTTACAAACCCTAATAAGACTTCTATAATCTTGCACCATCGTGAAGTTTTTTGTTTGAAAAGCTTTAAAGATCCTCACTGCCTACAGATAAAAATACAAACTCAGACCACATCCAAAGTCCTAACGAATCTGGTGTGAATCTACGTTTCTAATCTTGTTACTGGGTAGGACAGATTTTCTTTCACACTAAAGTTGCTTGATCACAAGATAATCAAAGTCTGACATACTGTACGGAACAGGTAACAAACGCAGGAAATGACTAGATCGTAAATGGACAGGTGGAAGGAGAGAAGCCTGGAGTCTGAGAAGTACAGGACTTTCTGTTCATCTGCTGTGAAACAGCTTGAAAGAGGACCAAATGATGATAAATATGTGAACTATAAAAAGAGAAAAACTGGCAAAAGCAGGCTCCTTCTATTTTAATCATGCTAGACTCAGCTCAGGCCCGAGATGTCGGCTTTTGAGAATTAGGGTCCATCCCAGGGGTAATGACTCATAACTATGATTCATAAGATGGAAGAAAATGAGGAAATGCAAGGATACGGATGGCCCAAAGACTTTCTGCAGAACCACAAAAGAACTTAAACAAAGTTCGATAAGAAAGTAACGTTTTCTTTAAGGAAAAGAAAGTATTAATGTGTAACAAGACTGGAGGAACTGTGGACATATAGAGTGGCCTCAATTTTTGAAGGTCTCTCACCAAAGATGTGAAGAAGAGTCGTTAGACATGAGGTGTGAACATGATGAAAGTAGGTGTATATTAACATTCTGAAGAACTCACTTACACTGAAACATTTCACTTGGCTACTACAGCCAAGCTTTCCAATGACAGTTTTGCTAATTTCATGAAAACAGTCGTATTTTAGATATTAAATGTTGGTGTTGGGACTTCCCTGGTGGTGCAGTGGTTAAGAATCCGCCTGCCAATGCAGGGGACACGGGTTCGAGCCCTGGTCCGGGAAGATCCCACATGCCGCAGAGCAACTAAGCCCGTACACAACTACTGAGCCTGAGCTCTAGAGCCCGCGAGCCACAACTACTGAAGCCCACGCGCCTAGAGCCTGTGCTCTGCAACAAGAGAAGCCACCGCAATGAAGAGCAGACCCCGCTTGCCACAACTAGAGAAAGCCTGTGTGCAGTAAACGAAGACCCAATGCAGCCAAAAAAAAATGTTGGTGTTAAAAGCCAGAATTGTCAAAGGAAGAACAACGCAACATTAAAACATGTATCAATGGGACATGTGAATACAGTTAAGTCCCCTACATACAAACAAGTTCTGTTCCGAGAGCACATTCATAAATCCAATTTGTTTGGGAGTCCAACAAAATTAGCCTAGGTACCCAACTAACACAGTCGGCTATACAGTACTGTACTGTAATAGGTTTATAATACTCTTCACACAAATAATACATGAAAAACAAACACGAAAAATAAAGAAAACATTTTTAGTTTTACAGTACAGCACCTTGAAAAGTACAGTGGTACAGTACAACAGCTGGCATCAGGCGCTGGCATCGAGGGAACAGGCCAGTACCAGCTACATCACCGCTGCTTTTACGCTTGCTTCTTGACATCCTGGGCTTGAAATAAAGATTCTGTACTACTGTACAGATACTGTATAGAGTACAGTACTGTACTCTATACAGTACCGTACAGTAAAGTGCACAAAAGCACAACCACTTGTAGCGGATGCACGCACGTGATAATGTGCGCCAGACACGTCAACTAACTTGACTGGACATGCGAACGCACACTGCCATCTTTGAAAGTTCACAACTTGAAGGTTCGCATGTAGGGGACTTACTGTAATCTTAATCTTTCCGTAAAACCGAATGACGCTTATCCTTTCTGGCAGCAGCTGGAATCCCTGAGGGTTCACAAAACAGAACTGTGGAGAGACAGCTGTCCTAGTCAAATTAACTCATTACTGCTCCTCATAAGCTAAACACACTTCCCCAACCCCCCTCCACCCAGGAAAAATATTTAGTCTTTATTCTTTTCTGTGACATCACTGAAGACAGAAAGTGCACTCCCACCTAGCAAAATACTGCCCTGATGTAATTTATCTCCTCCTCCTCTTTTAGTGAGCGGGATATTTGTAAGCTATGTATTCAGAAACATTTCTAATCATGAAAGAATGGGTGACACAAGGAGAGAGAAAAACCAGCCTAAGCAAATATATCCACCAATAACTAAATAAAATAAACGCAAAGTTGGCAGCTTTTCAGAAGAGCATGAGTAAAGGTTTTGGTTTCTATGACAGCAGATAACACATGACTTAGGTTTATACAAATGTCTTTTTATTTAAAAAAAAAAAAGCTCTTTCTCTTAAAAACACAGATTGAAATAAAATTACTTCCTTACTACATATAGTATGTTAGGAGAACTATTGGTTTCAGAGCTAAAAGGTGATTATTTTATCAACAGGTCTTCTAACATTCCTCCAAAACACTGAAAACCATCTGTGCATTTCTTTCTGGTAATAAAAAGTTTATTTTCTTTTTAGTATTTTATTTAGCATAAAAACAACACCCACACACACAGAAACAAAAAAGGGAAGTTGCCTGATAAATATGGGGAGAAGAGAAGTCAGTTGAGCAAGAGACATCTGGGACAAGCTGTGGCTTTGTGAATCTCAGAACTCGATCCCTCAGTCAGTGGTGTGTAAACCAAATATTCTCAAATAATTTTAATATCCTCCTTTATAATTATCCTTATCTAAAATACACCATAGTATATTAAATATTTCATAACAAAAGTATGATTTTTCTGGAAAAAGTCAGAAACAAAATATTCATTAAATTCAAAACAAGCACTAACATCTATGCTATAGCATGAAGGAAAACTGGTGTAATTATCCCTGATATTAATCGTCTTAAGTAAACATAGTATCATCTACCTATGGTGGAATAATAATAAAGAACAAGGCTGACATGAAGATTTATCAGATTTGTGTAATGGTAGGAGGTCAGTAATATTAGTTGAATTAGTTACTATAAAGTGAAGATTCAATTGGCTCAAAGGTGTTTACTAATAGTGGGATTATTCAAATGCCAGCTACATTCATCTGGGGATTATATTTCAAATACTGAGCAATTCTATTCACTCTTCTGAAACTAGGAAGTTTACTGTTAAAAATTTGTTAAACTTCTGATTCCTTTAAAAAATTAAACCAAGCACCTTACCGCCACCACCTGTTAAGCATCTGTACAAGAAAAGACTGATCACAACACACCTACTTGAGATTTTTAAAAAGACTAGAAAGAGATGAAAAATGCAACCTCCAGTTCTAGAGCACTGAATGTCACAAAGTGAAACTTTCTGAGGTGACAGCAAGAACTTATTTTAAAACCAGGAATCTGAAAACAGAATAAAGAAAGAAAATGGGATGCCTTAAAACAAATGAGTCACATAAGGAGTTATTAAAGAGGAGTTCAGATAATGTGAGCAAATCAATTAACAGTAAACTAACACAATGAAATGTAACACAATAAGGTACTTTTCAAATTTCTGAATGCTTTAGGAAAATATCCAAAAAAGGGCTCAAGATTATCACTGCTAAGAGAAACAGAATGTTATCATGAACAAAAGAGTGAATTCTCATGCTGCTTTCATTATGAAAGCAATGAACTATCTATTGTCTGCAGGCTGGTTAAGTACCTGCCAATCAAGCTGGCAGTTCAAGTGGGGATGAGATTAGACCGGGCAGAGCCCGGCCACTGTGCCCTACAGGATTAGTATGACCCCAGGCTGTCCTTTAAATCACTACAAGTCTTAAGGGTACCAGGTGGCTCAGATGGCTTGAAGACCCCACAATGGAGTTCAGCTCTGCGGTCCTGAAGCAAATCTGGGCATCTGAGAAAAATGTTTAGGGAGGGGGGAAACAAAGTGACCTCAATCCCCAGAATTCTGGCTGGACGTTGTGAGGAGTGAAGGATTAAGTTGTATATAAAAAGAATAAACATAGAAAAGGAATGAAACAAAGAGCATAAAGGAAGGAAAGAAGTGAGCAGGCTTAAAGTAATGACCCAGTGTCTCAAAATACCATTCACCCAGGAAACAAGAATAAGCAGTGATAACTTACTTTAAAATGTCTGCAGTGGAATGCAGTTATTCCCAAATCCTTTCCCTTTGATGTTATACATGTTACTATAAATCCAGTCTGTAATTTTCTTAGTCTTTTCCAAGAAAGAAATTGAAAACTATATTTCACATGTACTAGTTATAAACTTATTTTTAGATAAATTTGAGAGTTCAAATTTAAGCCATGGATGAAAAATAAAGCTCAATTTTATGCTTTAGATTCATTTTCAATACCTCATAGAGTTTATTAAAATAAACTTATATACTTATTAAAAGAAAAGAAAAGAAAAGAAAATACAGCTGGGTGGGGACGTGGGAGATGAAGGCGGTCTGGCACACAGAGGAGACGCCGCCCTATTCCTTCTCTGGCCACACACCCTGATGAATCTTCCATCAGTTCCAATCCACCTGACTTTCCACTTAACCTTATTTTTCCCCTTGTATGACCATGTCTCTTTCCAAAACAAGCAGAATATCTCTCACTAATTCTGGTAAATCCAACTTCTTCATTTTCTTTTTCTGCCATTTTCTCCTACTATGAGTTCAACTACTAAGTAATTTAAAAAGAACACTGACAAACTCAGCTAAAATTTTCATTAAAATTACCTTGAAAACTGAGACAAACTGGCTTCTTGCATCTCAATTATCCTTGCAACTGGCTTTTTCATCACTAAGGAAGTAGCTTTGAGATGCAATCTGACACCTGAAGACAACTAAATATGACCCATAATCTAAATATGACATTTTCCCTAAAGTTTGTTCAGAAAAGAGGGGGAGTTGAGGGAGGGGGGAATCACACTTACAAGTCCACTTATGGCTACAATCCAGATGTAGGAACCAGAGGTGAAAAGCTATAAAAGAAAAAAAAAGGCAACTAAAAATGAAATTCAACTGCCAGTCACAGCATATTTATTTTTACATAACTACAGCCATTACCATTTACGTTAAGTCTTAATTATACATATGTTAATATAAACAAACAGAAAATTAATAAATATCAATTCTGTTATATAAAAGAAAACAACATACTAATTTTTCTTTTCTTTTCTTTCTTTTTTTTTATACCAAGACCTAACTCAGCTTTTCAATAGCCTAAAACAGATTGGTTGAACCCAGCCCACTCCCGTGCAAAGAAAAATAAGTGAAATTCAAGCATATTCTTAATTACAAATGGACATTAATTGGCTTAAACAAAGTAAAACACTATATAGAAAGAAATTATTAGCATTAACAACATACAAAATATGTAGTCACTATCCAATGCCTGGTGTTAAGTAATGACATGTAATATTAGTTTATATAATTCTCTCATTTCAATTTCTTGTTATTGCTACTCTAGTTTTAGATGGAAGACATCTACCAGCATACAGGTCCATGTCCAATGCTGCTCCGCTTAACTGCTGATACTCTCATTCCAGTTTACCCAAGAAAGAGCAAACTAAGTAATGGTATCAAAGTTCATTAATGGCAAAAGCAGTTAGAATTGGGTCTCATGAAAGGTCTCATGAAACCTTTGTTTTCCAAATCATTTACATCCAAGGGTGTGCTCAGGGTTTAAAAAAATAAAAAAGTCACAAGACATCACAAAGTGTTCCTGCAAGAAAGAAAAGATGTGTAGCCTAATAACAGGATATTACTGGGACGATTGGTGAAACTTGAATAAGATAAAAATTTGAATAAGATTGTATCAATGTTAATTTCCCAATTTTGTTAACTGAACAATGGTTATATAAGAGAATGCCCTTGTTTATAGGAAATATATAGGGAATAAAATAAAGTCACATATATAGATTAAAAAAAAAAAGACTTTGTAGCTTAGTGTTTGTTCACATTTAGACCTTTAGATGGGGAGTTTAAGCACCTCCGCTTGTAGAGAAAGAAGCGGGTTCACTGCTGACACAATGAAAGCCTCAAAGTGGTGCCCATTTATCAAGGATACACAGAAAGAAAGATGCACAGAAAGAAGACAAAGGTAGGAGATGACAAAACACAGGTAAGAAAAGAGTCTGACAAGCTGTGCTCTTGTGTCAGCTAATGCGGAAATGAGCACTGGCTACAACTTCAAATTTAACCCCTTGACCTAAAATTTAATCCTTTGATCTAGCACAGATGCTTGTCCAGCGTGAATGACTGATGATAACAAGGATGAGAATTATGTGGAAAAATATCTTTCTGTAGTCTTCTTCTAAAAGTGTAGGGAACAATAAAACAGCTAATACTTTCGCAGCACTTACTGTATGCTTTCTCTCACAGCTGGGCTCCTTGAGGGCAGGTGCCACATCTCATGCTTCATTTTATCCTCCACAGCCCCCAGCACCGGGCATTACATGACTGGCTCTTGGGCCATGTGTACTTAAACGACCCTTCACAAATATTTTTGCTCTACTGATAATGATTAAAGTCATTCATTCACTCATCCGTTCATCCGTCAAAGTCCCTGGTTTTAAGAAGTTGTTGAGTAAGAGACAGAGGCACAGAAACATGTGTGAAGGTCCAGAGGGGAGGGATGGAAAGAGAGAACAGAAGTTTCGGGAACAAAAGGTTCATGCTCATGTCAAGGTGGGGAGGGGTAGGGGCTGACACGGAACAGGCTAGAAGATACCCCCCTGGATGCCATTCATGCTAAGGACTTCAGATTTTATCAAGAAGCCAGGGGCGTCTCCACCTCTACTTTCTGACACCAACTTCTACCTCACCAACAAAACACAACACAACAAAACAAACAACCCACTCACAATCTCAGAAAAGCCAAAGGTGGCAGCCATAGAGACATAAATGATTAATTAATAATAGGAACCAATTGACTTAGTTCTTATTATCTGTTCAGATTACCCTAAAAACTCAATGCTATAATCTCTAATCCTTCAAATGACCCTGTTGTCCCCACTTTATAGATGGGCTCAGAAAAAGTGACAGAGAAAGAAGATAATTACCAGAGCAACTAATTAAACCAAAGTCTACGTGGCTCCAAAGACTTTCCACAATGCTCCACTGAATTCCTACTCCGTAATTAATAAAACAATGTTTTTCACCCTAAAAGACACTCTATAACTAGAGTCAACAATGAGGCCTAGAGGCTTCCGTAACTTGATCCAAGTCTCAAGGTAGTGTGTGCCATGTCAGAAATGGAACTTGGGTCTCCTGCCCCCCACCCAGGGTGCTCTTCGACCGTTGCATTCTGCCTTCTGTTGTAACATCTTAAAAAAAAAAAACAAAACTAAACATGCCACAGCAAATCCTAGTAATAAGAGTAAAATGTGGAAATGGGCTCTTAGGTTATATGAGCATTCGGGAGGATAAGGGAGACTGTAACGTTATATAGGTTGAGAGATGAAGAATAAACACCTTTCATGAGAAACGGCTGTAAAATGGTTAGGAAACACCCACCCCAGATGAGTCACTGCTAACACAGGACAGCAGACTAGAGAAGTTAGAGGAAATGCTGAAGATTAAAAGGGGAGGGAGAAGGGCATTCTACAGTGACACTGGTATCCGGTTCCACGTGCGTGGGGTAAGGAATGTTATGAGCATACGGTGGATCAAAAGGCCAAGCTACACATGGTACCACAGGAAACAGCTGAATAAAAGTTTACATCAAAAAGTGTGAGAGTGAAAGAAAAGTGACAGGTACTACAGGTTGAAAACTGAAAATCATATGTATCTTCTATTACTGCGCCTGGAACCCAGCAGAGAGCAATCAATATTCATTGAATATTGGTGAAGATAATCTTTTTCAATCTAAGTCAAACAGCCAGTCCTCTAATGGCCTTCGTGTCAAACCATCTAGTGGATGGTGACGGTGCAGTCAAGCCCGTGCAGCGCAGGAGTTATGAAGCTGGCAAAGCATATCTGGTTCCTGCTTCAGAGCTTTATTTGTGAGACTCTATTCAATAAATTAATTTTGACAGTGGTTCTCCACTTTCCACCTTTTGATTGTTCTCATTTGTTTCCACTTCATACTACGATTTTTCAAAGATACTTGAACGCAATTGTACAATGAAATTAAAATATTTTCCACCGATACAAATTACAGTGAAAGCTCTTATCAGATTTCTAAAGGCTATGAAAGTATTCTACTATCTTATATACCTTGACGTTCTTGTTCTGTAACACTTCCTTTGAACATTTGATATAGATCAAGAAGCCAAACTTATGGGAAAAAAAACACACTGTTCTCAAGGAGATCAAATGAGAAAAAGACCGGAAAAAAAAAAAAAAAGAGAGAGAGAGAGATCTGGTTAAAGAAACATGAACATAAAAATGCATACTGTACCTGTAGTCCCAATATATAAATCAGTGTCTTGTTTGTGATGGACAACGGGCCCAGAATATGTGCCACCTGGACTCTCGGGATGGAGCAGTAAAATGGTACAAACAGAGCAAACACAGGTGCCAGGCTATGCAAACAAACAAACAAACAAAAATCACTATGGTGTAACACTCAATTAAAAATACCAATGGTAAGTGTATATTTGAAGTAACTGCTTATCATTTTATTTCAGTCTGAAAGCATGGTCTTAGATACGCAAGTTGGTTTCTATACGTACATCACATCCCAAATAATTTGTACATATATATAACATTTTATGAGACCTCTAATTATCTAACCCTTGTCGACCCTCCCAAAACTATTGCAAAGAGGTGTTTCAGCATCTACTAATGAACTGTCAGCACTGTGAGAAAATTTAAAGTTGATGCTATGTTTTCTTCTCATGAATGACTTGAAATCTGATGAAAGAGACTAGATGAACCAAAAGCAAGAAACATTACATTTCATCACACAGTCAAATCCAAAATCTTCATCTCAGACTCCGTCCAGTTACATTTCACTCCAGCACTTGACATGGCTCGCCGCTCCTGTCCTCCCTTCCTCAAATTCCTTCCTGCTTTTGTCTTAAACCCCGTTTCTTGCTGGTCTGCCCATGTGTCTCCCACCACTCCTCTCCTACCCTCTCCAGGGTTCCATTAGTCTTTTCTTCTGGCTCCAGTCTCTCCTGGTATAATCCTAAGCCCTTCTACGGCTTCAGCTAAAAAAATGAAGTGCGTCCCCAGACTGTCCGGCTGTCCCCTCACCTTGGCTATGAAACTCGATTTGATACCTTCGACTTGACATATTCAAAAGTCACAAACGTCTTTCTACTTAAAGTCTTGTTTCCCTCTAATCCATCTGCTAACACTGCCAACGGTATTGTCTTCCCCAAACACAACTCTGATCATGTCACACCCTCGTTTAAAACCCTTCCTTCCACAGGATGCCAGCATCCGAAGAGGAAATTCAAACATCAGCACGAAAGAGCAAAGTCCTGCGATTCTTTCTTACCAGTGTGCTTCCTTGCAACCGTCCTTCTCTCCCTTCCCCTGATCTGGCCCAACCCCTCTCACCCCCTCCCCGCCCAGATGCTCCCCGGGCACCTTAGGCTCTGATGAATATTCACTGACACAGGTTATTGTTTCAACACAAGAGTATCCGTTGCACTTTTCTGCTTAGGAAACTTACACTTACGGTGTATGACACAGCTCAACTCCTCTTCCCAGAGATTCCTCCACCCTCCTGCCGGTTAGCTGCTCTCCATCACCCTCACAGCTACCCCAGTTTCACTGTTTGAGCGAATCTGTGTGAGAGGCAGTGGGCCAGCCACAAGCAGCTCCGTCCACATCTCTAAGTAAGAAGCAGCCCCGAACCTCAAGGAACTAGAGCTCCAGGACGGCGGACTCACATTCCTAGGAGGGCGAGGCGGGAGACGTGAATGAGGCATGTGGTCTGGACACACACTTACACCCATTCTTCATTAAACTCACAGCTTAATTTAATTACCTTTATTTTCTCATGTTTTGGATAAGTGGCATCGTACAAAGAATGACTGCCTTGACCATAAGAAAAATGCAAGAAATATTTTCCACTTCCACAAAGAAATGTTCTCACTGTCGTATCTGTGGAAACAACAGGTCCCTCTCGTGCATTTTCCCATCTTCGATAGAGGATGTATTATTAAAAAAAATCATTCACTGTCCTCTCGATTCTATTCAAAACCAAACCAAACCAAACCAAACACATGTTGAAGATGTGATAAACGGCAGCATCATCTGCAGGCAGCCGTAAGAATGTAGTAAATGCTAGAAGCGGGAAAACCCCAACCAGTGAACAGCTGAGCACCAGGCCCTGGTCAGGACTGGAGACCTGAAGATGGGTAGGATGCAGCCTCCCGCGATCTCGTAAGGACATGGCAGGGACACGGCCGCAGAGGTCTGCGGACAGCTTGGCAGACGGGTCTGGAATGCTTCACTCCTCGGCCCTCCTCCTGGGCTGAATACATCCCAAGGCAGGGAAGGAGGTACACCCTCGTGGTTATCCCAGCACTGGACCCAGTGCTTGGCACAGGAGAAAAGCTCATTAAATGTGGGGCAATGAAACAATTCTTATTCTTGAACAGCTGTATGATCTACATCTTAACTAACTACGTAGGGTTTTAAAAAACATCTCCCATTAGACGATTCATTTTATGAGAAAGCACCACGTTCTAGTTAGCGTTGCATCCCCCTGGTGCCTAATGTGGACACTTACCCGTAATCCACCGGCAACATTTGTTAGATTAAAAGAAAAAAGGTTAACGAAAGCAATTTTAACAGAGGGTTATTTAAATTGTCGTTCTAAATATCAGTACGACACACAAACACAGCTGATGAAGCAGCTGTGCATTCTTTTCATTAAAAAGAACAACCTAATCGCTCCTGGGCTTAAAATCCTGCAATGACCCGCCGCCAGCCAAGAGCAAAAGCCAAAGTCGTGACGAACACACACAAGACCCTGCGTCCCCCACCCAGACCTGCCTTCTACTCCGTAACCTCCCCTACTTGCTCTCACTGCTCCCTGGACATAGGACCGGGCACACTGTGCCCCGGGGCGCGTGCCGCTGCTTCCCCCTCGCCTGGCCATCTTCCCACAGACAAGTGCATCGCTCACTCCCTTACACCCTTCAGGTCTTCACTCACATGGCACCTTCTCCAAGAAGCCCTCCCTGACTGTAGCCTGCGCCCACCTCACAGCCCCGCCGCTACTCCGCCCTCTCTCTTTCCTCTCCCCACAGCACCGATAACCTCCTAATTTACTACGCGGCTTATTTATCATCTGTCGCCGCGGCCAGGAGGGAAGCTCCACGAAGGCAGGGATCTCTGCCAGCCTGTTTGCCGCTTGCCCTCCGCTCTGCAGAGCCACGCCTGGTACACGGTAGCTGCTCAGTGAGTACTTGCCGAATCAATGGATTCCTCTTTAAAATGGTAAAACCACCGAGCAGAATTTGTCTTTTGTTCTAAAGAGCTCCTTTGCTTGTTTTGTTGGTTTTAATGGGATGAAAACATACAGTTTCACAGATACACTCAAAATGTGTATGTCTATGGCCTGTTGGTCTCTTGGTAATGATAAGAAAACTCTATTTTGGTTGCACTTGAGCTTCTCACTACAGAACACGTCTTTAGGTACTTACCTTATAGAAGGTCTTCTGTTTACATTTAGCAATAAAGTGTAAAGAGTGAAGCTATAATAAAAAATCTGAAGCAGAGTTCTTGCTTGAGTTACATTCCAACGTAAACTAAGAAATATTGATAGGAATTTTAATGACCCCAGCTCATATATTATATACCAATAGAAGAAGTTCCAAAATTCCTTAGAAGTTATTCATCACTGTGTAGTTTTAAATGATGACTAAATACTAACCCACATCTACTCATAACACAAAAGCACACATTTCAGACCATGGTTATACACGTTGTTTTGTAGAAAATTTCCATTGCTATTTCTATACGCACTGAGTGTTTTTAGTCACTGACCAGTTTTTCTCTTTTCCTTATTTTATGACAACATTTGTTCCTTATACTGGCAACAATAACTCAGTTTGACCTTTTCGTATTGTGAACAGCTAACTTCTGGAAGTCCTATCTGGCTTAAGCATATAGGGCTGAAGTTCAGAAAGGAGGAACACGGGTTATAAAGAAATCATTCACTAACATCACTAATAATAAATTTATTGAGTATCTACTCTCTACTCACAACTGTGCTTGACAGAACAAATAAAATAGTAGAAACTCTCAGTTCGGGTCACAAACGTCCATCTTACCTCTTCTACAGAAAAGGACACGGACTGCACTTTTACAGTACAACTAAAGAAATCCTGGTAACTTTCAACAATGAAAATAAGGTTTGTGAGCTCACGAAATTATCTCACACTAAACCTCAACGGCACCCCAGAGGACAATTACCCTATCACCTCTTCTTTATACACTTGACTACTCTAATACCAAAAAAAGGGGAGATCCAGATTGCTAGACCATTTACTTTACCT
This sequence comes from Kogia breviceps, assembly GCF_026419965.1. Classification (NCBI taxonomy): domain Eukaryota; kingdom Metazoa; phylum Chordata; class Mammalia; order Artiodactyla; family Physeteridae; genus Kogia; species Kogia breviceps. The sequence continues at coordinate 68,344,684 of NC_081325.1, read as the reverse complement.
AGATTTCATGATATAACAACATTTTACTTAATAAAAACTATTTCAAAAGCTAAAAACCAAAACCCCACCAGGATGGCTTTTCAACAAATTGAAAAACTTCTTCTCATCAGTGTCTTCTTCAAGGATTCTTCAATCCAAGTTTTAAAGGAACTAGTTCTAGAAGATTTTATCACATTGATCCACCAAATCATAAAATCTCTGTGTTTTCTCCTCACAGAATTATTGGACTAGGAATTGTCTTGGTGATCATTTAGTTCAATACTTTTATTTTATATAATGGGGTGGAGACCCAAAGAATTTAGGTGAGTTGTAGCTCTTCTGTTTGACAAGGTTTCTCTTCAGATCTTCAGCACTTTAGAGCTTATAAGACCCTAACAAGCCTCTCAACGGAATAACACCACTGAGAGGCTAAAGGTCCTCAGCCACTTTGACAAAATCCTGGAGTGGAAGGGCCTCTGAGGTCACAGGGTTACAAATTCCTACCAAATGATTCAATTCTCTCTACAACATCCCTCAAAACAGTCATCCGGTTTATGCAAGCACCTGAATAACAGACAACATGCCATTTTTTTATGATCTCAACTTTTTTTTTTTTCTTTTCTTTTTTTTGCAGTACGCGGGCCTCTCACCGCTGTGGCCTCTCCCGTTGCGGAGCACAGGCTCCGGACACGCAAGCTCAGCGACCATGACTCGCGGGCCCAGCCGCTCCGCGGCACGTGGGATCTTCCCGGACCGGGGCACGAACCCGTGTCCCCTGCATCGGCAGGCGGGCTCTCAACCACTGCGCCACCAGGAAAGCCCTGATCTCAACTTTTGAGATCTCCTTTCACATTTTGATTTGAAAGCTGTCTGCTAACCTCCTCTTACAGGCCTTCCTTCTACTCTCTGGAGTTAGGAAGACTGACACATACAATCTAAACCCTTTACCATGAGAGCTTCCTAACACGTGAGGATAATGATCACGACCCTGCCAAGCCCAGACATGCTCAGTTTATTCCATCATTTCTCCTAAGACCTGGTATCCAGACCCCTCGCCACCCATGCTCTAAGGTCATCCGTGCCCTGGTAAAACGCAGCCTCCTGAGCTCACTGGGAATGGCCAGATCATCTCTCTTGTTCTGAGCGCTCTATTTCCATTATTTTAGCCTGCAAATCAATTTGCATTTTGATAGCCATGCGACACTGTTGGTTTAAACTGAGTCCATTAAGACTCGAAGGTGAACAGCACAGGTCTCCTTCATCCTGTGCACGAGAGGCAATTCTAGCTGTAGGAGGCCCCCTTCAACTCTTCCCTTGTCATGTATGTGTCCATGCAAATCAGCGATCCAGTCAGTTGGTCTCCTGGCTGAAAACACTAACTAATCACTGTACACATGCAAAAGAGCATTTTTCTCCACTCACCACAGAAATTTCTGTTTTTCTCATTAAGCTGTTGATAAGATACAGAATGAGTGAACTACTCCCTGCACCAAGTTTCCAGGCAGACAGAATTGTCAAAATTGACATTTTTTCCCCTCAAAACCTTTAAAAACTCACACTTTACACATAATATGGATACAAAATCATCAATAACTATGATTCTTTTTTTTTCCTGGTTAAGGTTTATTGTTTCAGTCTCTTCCAAAGGATTTTTTTTTAAACTTCAATCTTTATAGAAAAATTTATAAAGTTCCATAGATATCAAAAATTCATAAATTCCAAGGGGTTTTTGGATAACTCTTTTTTTAAAAAAATCACTAACAGAAAAATTTCACTTCCTATTAAAAAAAAAAGTGCACGCGCACACATGAGGCTAACTGATAGTCACCATGCTCAGTCACAGGGCGACAGAAAGAAGCCACCACCATAAAAGGATGTCTGCACAATCTCCCTTAAAACACCGAGCCAAGGTTAACCTATTTCAGTTGGGGTGAATACTGACTGCTACCACACAGAGGTCCCAACAAGGCACTAAGAGGTAAGTACCAGATATTCTGCTTTTTCAACAACATCTTGTGAGTTAAGAAAAACTTTGAAACCCTAATTAAGGTTTAAGGTAAAGGTAAAGAATCTATTCCAAAAAAAGCTATAAACATTTCTAACAAAGATTTTATCATTAATATAGTTGAGACTCTCTTGTGACCGGCAGTTCTAATAAGCTGATACTAAGCTGGGTGAAAGCAATGGATCATGCTAGAAATATCTTTGCCAAAAGACAGGGCTTACTTTGTACTTCTGTGTGAACTCACAGTTACAAAAAACAGTATCAAATATTAATCATCAAATACTGCCAGTATTTCAGGATACTTTATGAAGGAAAGGAACAAAGCTATTTTAAAATGGAGTATTCCTACACTTAAATGTACTGTACTTATAACAAGTTATACAGCACAATTTAAAATAAAAGAGTTAGTACATGTTACTATTTGACCACATATGTAAGTACATAACAGTCTTGCCTATATTTCTATTATTTCTCTACTTTTATACTTTCTATTATTTCTCAGGATAGAATCCCAGTAGTAGAATTCCTGGGGCAAAGGGTATACATTAAAAAAAAAAAAAAAAAAAACAACTTCAGATATAAATTGATATTTTTCAGTTTACAAAAACATTTACCAATTTACTCTCCCACCAGTGACAGTCTGGGCCTCACTGCTTCTCAGCCAACATGAGTATTTTAATTCTAAATATAAACTATTAATCTAATAAGTGAAAAAAGAATATCTCGTTTGCTTTATATTTATTTGATGATCAGAAAGACTAAACACATCTCCGTATTTTTTTCTAGAACTTCTGTGTGCCTAAAAAATATCACAAAACAATGAATTATATGCAGTGAATTGCCAGTATGTACGTCCAGGTTGGGAATGGAGGTAACAGAACCTTGGTAAAATATAAGCTGTGCAGAGACTTCCGCTAAAGGAGGGTGTTTTGTTTTTTTTCTTTTGAGGTGGGGAGGTAGTCTCACTTTAAGTACAATATAGTGTAGTGGTTAAGAGCATGGGCTCTGGACTGAGGCTTGAACTGGGGCTCCATTATTTACCAGCTGCGTGACTCTGGACAAGTTACTTGTCAGGCTTCAACCGCTTCATGTGTAAAATGGGGAGTAATCATACTGCCCAGGTCTTATAGCACTGGCTCTCACAGTAAGCGCTGGAAGACTGCCTGTTACCATTCTCTTTTCCCTCTGCCTATTAAACCATGGAAGGATGAATCCAATACGCAAAGTTTCCTTGCCCTATCATTTCTATGGGAATTATTTTTCTTGAACTTATTTCTAGATCTTTATTTTACATAAAGACTTAGTCTATGGATGATTATATACCGAACTGTATTTTCTGTCTGGACTTTGCATTTGCTAGTATTTCAGTGCATGTTTCCTCTTGGGGGTTAATCATAGTTTTTGGACATAATACGGCAAAGAGCACACCGCTCCGGAAAGCATTCTCACTCACAAGGTTCACGTATCATGTGGTGGTGGGAATTCCTTTTATAAATTACTTTCAACTAGCTTCTGAGAGCTTTTCAGTAACATGACCAGTCATTTAATGGAATAAATATCAACTCAGGTCACTATATGACTTTCATTCATTAATGCTTTCCATAGGCATTTACTAGATATCTGTTGCTGGCCAGTTCTGAAACACTCTATGGGATAAAATGAGATAAAGCCATCATCCTTAAGAAGTTTACATCTAAAAAAAGAGCTCACCACCCAGGAAAGGAGTTTACCAGTGACAGTTTTCTCTCTGCTATGGGTAAGGGCCTCCTGGAGTTGTTAAAATGCCCCGGTTGTGTATGTGCTGAGGGTGTACAGTATCCTCCAGTCTGTGTGTCCTTCCCAGCTTCCCAGCAAGTTTGTAAAATAGTGGGCTTCAGTGTAAGATGAAATAACACACGTTAAAATCCTCTGAAAACGACAGAGGTAACAAAGATCCCTGTGGTATCTGGAAAGCCCAAAGAGAAGAATAAAAATATTTTGTTAAATATCTGCAAATATTTAAATAGCAGTATAAAAATAAATTAACAGCATAAGAGCTATCCTAGGTATTCACCATCTTCTCTCAGTAGAAATTTTAGTCCAAACTGTTTTATAGAAATCCTGTTAAAAATAGTAAAACTCTAAATTTATTTATAAAACTTTTACTTACTTTGAAATATGCTACAAATAAATTAATGAATTCCTTATTTATCAACATACTTCCCTCCTTCCCTTCCTCTTCGCATCTCCCTAGCCCTTCTCTGCCCTCTGGTTGAGACAGGTGTATGAGTTGGTATGCGTTAAAGTTTTGAGATGTCTTCCTATTTTAATTGTTTCCTACCAATAACATCAGATCATGCTGGAAATAGGAGCTAGGGCTAAAACATACTACACCGAATGTCATTTCTGGAGCCAAACTGCCTGGATTAAATCCTGACACGTAACAGCTGTGTCTTTAGGCAAGGCTCATAAGTGCTCTGTGCCTCAGTTTCACCAGTGGCAATGGATTTGGGAAAGTTTCGTGAGATTCAGTGAGTGAATATACATAAGGTGCCCAGGGCAGTGCCTGGGACACAGTCTGTGCTGAATAATACTGGTTACTATTATCAGTCAAACGTATCCTGTAGTCTGATAAGAAACTTTGAGGATCAAGAAAGCTGCGATTCTGCTATTCCTTAATGGATATTTATTGAGCATCAATCATGGGCCAGCTGGAGATGCACAAAATTAACAACACAGCCGCCACTCTCAGGACTTCACAGGCCAGTAGGAAACAGAAACCAAGCAAACAGTACAGATGCCAGTACAGAGGGCAGTGCCCTGGTGAGGACACCCCACGCTGCCTTTCTGTGGGGCGGGGGGAGGTGCCGTCGGGGGAGCAGGAGAGGATAAAACCAGGGAAGCTTCCAGAAGCTTCCAGCTTCTGAGAGAAGCCCTGAAGGAAGGCAGGAGCTGAGGATGCAGGACTGGGGAGAGGAGGCTCCAGAGAGAAGGAAGAGGGTCAGAAAGGAACAGGGCTGTGAGAGAACACAGGACATCAAAAGACAGCAAGGGTTGGGGCTTCCCTGGTGGTGCAGTGGTTGAGAGTCTGCCTGCCGATGCAGGGGACACAGGTTCGTGCCCCGGTCAGGGAAGATCCCACATGCCGCGGAGCGGCTGGGCCCGTGAGCCACGGCTGCCGAGCCTGTGCTCCGCAACGGGAGAGGCAACAGCAGTGAGAGGCCCACATACTGGAAAAAAAAAAAAAAAAAAAAAAAAAAAGACAGCAAGGGTCTTCCCTGGTGGCGCAGTGGTTGAGGGTGCGCCTGCCGATGCAGGGGACGCGGGTTCGTGCCCCCGGTCCGGGAAGATCCCACGTGCCGCGGAGCGGCTGGGCCCGTGAGCCACGGCCGCTGCGCCTGCACGTCCGGAGCGTGTGCTCCGCAACGGGAGAGGCCACAGCGGTGAGAGGCCCGCGTACCGCAAAAAAAGAGACAGCAAGCAATCTAGTAGGGCAGGAGCCAGGGGGTCACAGGATGGAAGACGGCTAGAGATCCAGCTGAAGAGGGAAGCAGACCCCGAGCACGAAGGAGACCCTGCGGCGTGACAGACGGCTTTCAGTTTGCCTGGGCGCCACTGAACGGCACTGTGCGCGCTGCAACTGCAACTCGGCGAAGCGAGGACGGCCTGAGGCAGGCAGAGCAGTGCGAGCAGCACGCGCACAGGCAGACGGACAGACAGAAGGGGGCGCGCGGAGGAGAGGCCGGGCCGGCGGGCTGCAAGCCCAGGACCTGCCGCCTGGCGGGAGGCAGCGGGGGACGAGGGCACGGAGGCCTGCGCGCCTGCGCGGTCCCTGGCTTGGCAGCTGTCCTGAGCGGGGACCCTGAGCGAATGATCTCATCTCTCCCGAATCTTGCTTATCCATAAAACAAGGCTATTTAATGTTTCTGACTAATTTCTATGAGATAATAGAGACTAAAATCAAAATTTGAAACTCCCTTGAACGTTAAGGAGAAAGGGTACATATTGCTTCTAGAAATATTTTGGATTCAGAGGATGATTATACTGACTCAGCCCTTCACTATAAGGCGTCTTTGTATGCTATGCAGTTGGTTACCCTACATACAGATCAAACCACGCCACAGGGAAGCACAGTATTTGGCTTCCTTACACTGAAATGAGTATTACGGTGGGACTGTTTTTTCTTCCAGTTCCTAAATACTGTGCCATAGATTTCAAGGCCGTAGTGCTACCACCTCCTCTGTCTTCATCTCTGGAGACTTTCATACCATCCTAGTCAGTATTAAAGCTGCCAAAAGCAGCTTTATACAAGGATAAATACAAGGAATAAATAATCAGTGAAAGGTGAAAGAAAAATAGCCAGACTATGTAAAACCCCAAATGTGCAAGTGGGTGTTTAACCAGATAACACAAATGTCAGGCACCTTTCACTTTCCCATCGATTCCAACGTCCGTGTTTACAGAAGGTGAAGTGTCTGTAGCCGGTGCCCACTGGGTTCAGGACACAGCCGAGGCACAAAGAGGAAAGTGCAGAAGGGCCGATGCTGGGGTTTTTTTTTCCTGTTCTGAAGAAGCTCCCCGTGCGCTGTCCTGCACGTGACCCTGTGCAGACCTACTGGGAGGTGGGCAGGACCAGGCTGTGTCCTGGGGTCAGCCGCAGGGTCAGCCTTCCTCAAGCCAGAGGATGCAAGCAAGCGAGCTCCCTAGGAGACAGGGACGAGAGGCGCCCTCAGACACACTGACCACAGACGACTCAACTCCTGACACAGACACTCTGGCACGTGGGAGGTTCCATCTGAGAAAGTGGGGGCACCTGTCAGTGGTCACCCTTCTGGACAATCTTCCCTATATAGCCTCCCCCAAAATCAATCTTGGACACGGCTATCAACTTAGGACTCAAAGCTAGTGAAAAAAAAAAAAAGTATCACCTGATAGTGTAGGAAGATCTCTTTGACTAGGTTATCGGGGTGTGTGCTGGCTGTCAGAGCGCTTGAGAGCGGTGTAGCCGTCTGCAACGGCCATCAGACTGCACCAGCGGAGGGACACGAGGCTGGGCCTGTGCTGGTCACTGCCCGTCTGTGCCTCAGAGATGCCTGTTTCGTGCCCGCCTATTTTGCAGGCCAGTGGGACACTCAGCTGCTCAGGTGATGGTTGTTGAGTCACCGTAAAGCAGGTGAGAAACATGACTGGTTGGGTGCTAGGCCCCGGTACGTGTGACACTGGACCAAACTCAGAGGTCCCTGTTTGCTCAGCTTCAAGAACAATGAGGCTTTTTCAAGCAACTGACAAATACGTATAAAACTAGGTAACAGGAGGAAGCAGCAATGATTTCTTTCTTCCACGGGGTATGTTTGTCCTCAAAGGCAGTAAACAGGCTCAGCCTGCTGTCCTGATCCATCTGTGCTCGTCTGCTTCCCAGGAGACCAAATCCTTGTTGCTCCTTTGAGCCTGGAGCCTTCCTCTGCCCCCTCCTTTCCCAGTGACTTTAATCTTTCCACTCCAGAAATTTTCCCTCAATCTTACCCCTCTCTTCAACAAAATAACCAGAGGACAGTGCAGCAACAGAAATCAGACAAACAATGGGATCAAACAACAACGCCCATCATTTAACAGCAGACAAGTATCATGTGCATCTGCATGTCCATTCTCCGGGTTGTTTGTGAGCGCATGCTCCTGTAACTTCCTCTTTGGTGCAGGCCGCTGTGGGCACTTGGAGTCACAGCATCTCAATGTGTAAACACGCTCCTGAGCAGACTTCACCTCACAGAGAAGTCGCCTCTTACTAATGATCATGTCAGCATGACCTGACCCGTTCGATTCATTGCTAAGGCCTGAATTTAAACAAAATTACAAGAAGTTTAATCTCTTCTCACTTTTAAGTGTTGATGATTATTAAGCAAATAAATATTAGGGGTAAAGGTGACATTTCAGGAATCTTAAAGCTAAACACTAAAAGCCGGTATTCTAGCACTTACTAAATCTTTGAATATAATGAAGATTTTATTCTGTTTCTGCCACAAATAAAAGCTAAGAAAATCATTATCCAAGCAAGTAAACTGGGATTGCAGAAATACCCTGTGAAAAATCACAAATGCCTCCAAGTCGGTATCCAGGGTAAATAGTTCTAGAGTACCAATCACATTAGCTCTTAGTTTTCTTTAATACTTAATAAATGAGTTTTGAGGGGGCCTTTTATTTTTTCCTTTCTGTGGCTAGAAAGAACTTGACAGTTCATGTCACGTCAACATGTCTGGTTATGCAAAAATGACACGATAGTGTCTTAAGAAACACTAGCTACTCTGTTGGTGAGGAAATCAATTCTAGAGAAAAGCACACACAGGCCCACTTTCAAAAATGTAAGTGAAAATACTTCGGAGGATATTTTGCTGTGGAAAATCTTGCTGTTTTACACATGTCAGGATAATAGCAAAGTTAAAAGGATCAATATTGCATTACAGGGGCAAACCTGAGATAGCCTCCTTTGCTTATGAACAAAAATGTTAAGAGAACTGGCACCGATGGCCGCCCCCTAGCTCCTTGGGTGGAACCTGAATAAGGACCCACACTTCCCGCAGCCCAAGTACTATCTGTGCCCTCAGGGCAGAGCTTGCAACCCTCATTCCTGTCTCTCAGCTGTGAGGCACTGAGGACAACTTAGGGACATTGCACAGCTTTTCATCGGAAAGCATTAGGAGGAAATTATAATTATTATAGGTACAAGTAGTCTAGGGAAAAAAAAATTTACAGCAAACATTTCTTTATGCTTTTCTTAAGGCAATAAAATGATGAGCCATAGTATCAATACTTTAAAGTACAACTCAGTATATCTATCCTAAATACCATGTCAGATGCTGTTGTCTAATAATTATGACAAATATTTAAAATATAGTGAAAGAAAGAAAGGAAGAAAGAAAGAAAGAAAGCAGGAAAGAAAGGATTTAGCTATGGCTAAAAGAGGAAGGACTAGAAACAGTTAAAAGGGGCATCTGAAATCGCAAGGTTGGTAAAGGAGCACTGTAATGCCAAGAGCAGGCAGAACCCGGGTGTGTCTGCGAGAAGAAACGGCGAATACTGAGATAGCACCGCATTCAGACAACTGCACATTCCCCACATCAATCCTTCGGTGTGAGGTCCTCAGACACTAAAAGGTATCATTTCTGAATTTCTAGGATCTAGCATATAGAGGAGGCACTAAAAACAATTTTTGCTGAGTAAAAGAATGGAGTCAGTCAAGGTTCAGGAAAGTAATCCTGAATCCTAAAATGATTAAAGGAAGGGATAAAATAATGTTTCTGAGGGAAGATGATAATAAATCGGAACTAGCTGATATAAGAACGGGATAACAACAGTCAAGTATGTGAAAGTGGCTTCCTCTCAATTTGGAAAAGATAAAATGGACTAAAACTATAGCATTAATAACACAGGATAAGTAACAGCAAAGGTAATACACTAGAGCTGTTGCCAGATGGAATCAACCTTCCAGAGGTTACTAAATAGCCAAGAGAACACATTTCAAAACAGCCCAGACTCCCCTTCACTTGAGATCCTCTGGGTCCGCCCATTTGCACATCCACGTCGTGCAAGTGCCTTTCTTGGACGGACTCAGGGCAGCGGCGGGCGGCAGACAGCCCTTCCCCAGTCCCCCCCCCAGGGCTCTATGACTCAGCGTCCACCGGTCTGGCCTCCCACTTGGGAAGGCACCTCTCCTGGAGGAAGAGTCTTCCTCTGGAAGAGTCGTCTCCCTGCTCTGGAACGGCTAGACCACATGTGCCCCGGCTGTTTGTGTACAGGTGAGGATGGCCCTGAAGCCTAGACCCCTTTGAAACCACAAACTCTCAGTTCTTGAAAGGCAGCGTGAAGCAGCTGCCCCTGCCGAGGACTGGACAGAGTAAGAGGCCCGAAGCCAGGCTGGCAGAGAGAAGGATCCGGCATGACCCTTACCTTCTCTGACAGCGGTTTCCTTGAGTGGAGAGTGGGTGCGTGATGGCAACGCCTGGCTTGCAGGGCTGCTGGGACGGTTCTCCCAGACGTGACTTAAGGTAGGCACCTAGCGAAAACTAAGGCATAAATCTGAATAAAGAGCACTAGCTTTGAAAAGTATGTCAGAGGACAAGGCTTTTGCAAGTCTTAAGAGCTGAATTTCAAAACCGATTTCTTCAGATTAAAAAAAATTATTTACCTATTTACTCATTTCATAGTCAATTCATGTTTGGTGTTAAAAATTTAGAATATATGATGAAACTCAAAAATTACTTGTACTTGTGAATTATGTTTTTTGGCCTATATATCCAGGGATGTGTGTGCGAATGCAGGGATGTGTGTGTGAGTAGCTGCTTTTCCTACCCGCAAAGTGGCCTGTTGTGGAATCTGCTTTCCTTACTTAACATCATTCTCTGTCAGGAAAGAGGCATCTACATTGCCAGTTTCAGTGGCTGCACCGTATTCTACTATATGGCCATAAAATACTTAACCAGTTCCCTAATGATGGACATTTGGTTGGGTTGCAAATTTTCGCACTTAAAATTAACACTGTGTTAAACATCTTTTCCTTAACTTAAAATGTTCTGAAAACACTGCCTTTTGTGACTCTACTGGATGCTTTATTTCATTCAGTGAAGCAGCTGGGCATGCATTTACAACCGGTAGGCAAGGACACATTCTCTGATTCATACATTAGTGTAACTTTGCTAATCTCTACAATAATTAGTATTCAGATGGAGAATTAGCAGACTCCACAGTGTATTTTTTTCCCCACCATGTATTTTTTTTTTTTTTTTTTTCGGTATGCGGGCCTCTCACTGTTGTGGCCTCTCCCGTTGCGGAGCACAGGCTCCGGACGCGCAGGCTCAGCGGCCACGGCTCACGGGCTTAGTTGCTCCACGGCACGTGGGATCTTCCCGGACCAGGGCACGAACCCGCGTCCCCTGCATCGGCAGGCGGATTCTCAACCACTGCGCCACCAGGGAAGCCCCCCACCATGTATTTTAAAGGCGGTTCCCAGGAACCTGCTTTGGAAGACTCCTTGAAATAAAATTTACATGTTGAGATTTTCAGAAAAAACTTTTTCTCACAAAAATTAGAAAAATAAAGGCAGCTCTTGATGCCTGGTCCTGAACTGCAACCCGTGCCTGGAATTTCCACCTCTCCCTCACGTCCAGTCTCGGCTCCTGAAAGCCACTTCTCACACGAGCGAAGCCTTTCCCTACTAATTGGTTGAGGTTTTCCTACTTTTATTCCACAACTGCAATTTACACGATTTCCCTTTCAAGAATCACTCCATCCCTCCACCCCCCCCACAAAATATAAAGTCCATATTTATTGGTTTTGTTTGTTTTGTTTCCTATTTCATTAGTATCTCCAATTAATTTTATTATTCTACTTTTGGGGGGTAAACTCAGTTCTTTTCTAGCTTCTTGAGCTGCATATTTAACTTAGCTATTTTCAATTTTTTAAGAAATAAATGCATTCAAGGCTTTGCATCAATCTCGGGTTAACTCTTTAGCTGCATTCCACAGTTTCGTAGTATTTTTGTCCTTTGGTTGTAAGCATTTCAATTTTGCATTGTGATTTCTTAACCCATGAGTTCCTCAGAAAAATATAATTTTTAGATTCCAAGTGCATCCTTTACATTTTTATTTTTGATTTCTAACTTAGTTGCACTGTACTACTCAGAAGGAATGTGAGCTGCTAGCTAATGATTTTCTGAGAAATCTGAGACACCTCTCATGATCTAGTACATGGTTAAATTTACAGATAATTCTAATGTGCTTTCAGCACAAATTCTGTCGGCTTTTAAGTCATGTTGGGTCAATCTTTTTTTTACCTGTCATATTCTAATAAAAATGTGTTAAAATCTCCCATTATGGCTGTGGATTTGACCATTTCTCCTTTAAATTCTGTCAAATTTTGCTGTTACACGTACAATTCATGATTCTTTTTATGTCCTTGGTGAACTGTTCTTTTTAACTTGTGTAGCGACCCTCTTTACCCCTATTAATATTGATTGTGCCTTGAATCCTACTTTTTTCTGATGTTAACATTGCTACTCTGGCTTTCCACTGGTCGGGGTTTGCCTGGTATGTGTTTTCCCGTGCCTCTGCTTTCAAACTTTCCAAATCGCTTTGAGTTCCCTCTCTTCTAAGCAGCATACAGCTGGATTTTTAAAAATCCAAACTGACAGTCTCTGTCTTCTAATCGGTGAGTTCAAGCCATTTAAACTTGTTGTGATGCATTTCCTACCCTCTTGTTTTGTGTTTTCTACCTATCATCGTCATCCTTTGCGTTTTCCCAGTCTCCTTTCTTGTATTCCCTTGATTAATAAAAAGTTCTACTTCCTTTGTTGCTTCCTTTTGCTTTAGGTTGTATTCCCATATCTTCATGATTAACCTACCAACACTGCAGATAACGCACACCTATGACATTAGAGCAATCCTCTCAGAACCCTCCTTGTCCATCAGCATCACTGTTTTAAGATGGTTAGAACTAAGTTAGCAGAGCTCCAATTCTTTTAATATAGCAGTCGGAGATGTAGATTTGTAGTCACTGCTTTGATAAGGCTAGGGATAGAGTTCTTTCCTTTAACATACAGTACCATCCTCACTAGATAGATTGAACTTTTCCCTCGGCTTTGGTGACTTTCAGATTTGTGCATAGAGACAGACCTATCAGAAAATTATTTTTCTTCTAAAAACAACTTCACAGTATTTGTTGCTCTTCTCTTCCTTAGTTTTATCGAAGTTCAACCTCATATATGGAGTTTTCCACTTTTCAACTTAGGACTTGAAATTTCATCTTAGACATTATTTACAACAAGAAAAGAGTTGGAAACAATCCAGACATTCACCAAGGGAGTAGGTAAGCAAACTATGCATTAACACACTGTAATACTGCAGAAGATCTATCCAATGTCTATGTAAGATCTACATATATGACAAAAATATAGATTACACTGATCCATGAACATGGTAAATGAATAAAGCAGAACACAGAACACCACATGTGTAATGCTTCCTACAGTGTGTACATGTAGGAACACATAGTGCATGCATCAGTGAGGTATCTGCATTAATTTTAAAGTTTCCCCTTGAAGCTCTTACGTTTTTTCCCTTTTTGTTTCTTTTTCTTCTTTTTTTGTGGGGGTTCTTGTGGTCATCGTCTTCTTTTCTTTCTTTCTTTCTTTCTTTCTTCTTTTTTTTTTAAGAAAACCTAACAAAGGCCTTAGCTTGTTTCTCATAATTTTTGGGTTAACACAAATCAGATCACTGCGATAAGTTCATATTTCACTACATAAATGTGTGACTGATTTCATTTCCTGGCAGTGATACGCATTTGGTGGAAAAAAAAGTCCAACTGATATTCAATTTAAAAGCAAAGTTTTACACTTCCTGAAATGTGGGGTGCTTTACATGATTTTACTCTTAACCAGACGATGATTCAGAAAAAGGAAGGGGAAATTTCTGCCTCAAAAGTTGGTGCATTCCCTCTTCTCACAAAAATACATTTGCCCTATTTAAATGGTTCTATTTCCTTTGCCAGAGCTTTGCCCAAACCACCAAATTGTGAGAGTAAAAACATAAATTTTATTCTCTGTTCTTTCTGTTACTATATAGTATGTAACCACATTACGTATCACAGGTTTTAAAAAATTATATCAATCTTGAAATTTTAAAAGTTCGATCTACAGGAGGCAGTTTATATTGCTTTTAGTTAAATATGCTTTCAATTAAACGTGCCCTTCTTGGTTCTTTTAGAGACCTTGAACACTGCTGATGGATATAAAAATGGACAACTTTACTACAGCCTCTGCAGCTCCGTCAAGCGACTGTGACCTCTACGCCCACCACCGCACAGCCAGGGTCCTCATGCCCCTGCATTACAGCATCGTCTTCATAATGGGGCTCATGGGAAACCTGTTGGCCTTGACTGTCATTATTCAAAACAGGAAAAAAATCAACTCTACCACTCTCTATTCAACCAATTTGGTGATTTCAGACATACTTTTTACCACTGCTCTGCCTACACGGATAGCCTACTACGCACTGGGCTTTAACTGGAGAATTGGCGAGGCCTTGTGTAGGATAACTGCTCTCGTGTTCTACATCAACACGTACGCAGGCGTGAACTTCATGACCTGCCTGAGCATTGACCGGTTCTTTGCTGTGGTGCACCCCCTGCGGTACAACAAGATGAAAAGAATTGAACACGCAAAATGCATTTGCATATTTGTCTGGATTCTCGTACTTGCTCAAACACTCCCACTGCTCATAAACCATATGTCAAAGCAGGAGGCTGAAAGGACTACGTGCATGGAATATCCAAACTTTGAAGAAACCAAATCTCTTCCCTGGATTCTGCTTGGTGCATGTTTCATAGGATATGTACTTCCGCTCGTCATCATTCTTATCTGCTATTCTCAAATCTGCTGCAAGCTCTTTAAAACTGCCAAACAAAACCCATTAACTGAGAAATCTGGTGTAAACAAAAAGGCTCTCAACACAATTATTTTTATAATTGTTGTGTTTGTTGTCTGTTTCACACCTTATCATGTTGCAATTATTCAACACATGATTAAGAAGCTTCGTTTTCCTGATCTCCTGGAATGTAGCCAAAGATATTCATTCCAGATATCTCTGCACTTTACAGTATGCCTGATGAACTTCAATTGCTGCATGGACCCTTTTATATATTTCTTTGCATGTAAAGGGTACAAGAGAAAGGTCATGAAGATGCTGAAACGTCAAGTCAGTGTATCAATTTCCAGTGCCGTGAAGTCAGCCCCTGAAGAAAACTCACGTGAAATGACAGAAACTCAAATGATGATACATTCCAAGTCTTTAAATGGAAAGTAAAAAGGAATGAAATCTTGGATTTATAGCAGAGTAAACTGTATGACAAACTTTGCAGGACTTTTCTTATAAATCAAAATGATTGTTTAACTTCTAATTAGGATTCTTTAAAATTCCTTTCATTGGGCACGATTTCTCACCTCCAACTTGGAAGTAAATTGATATATATGCATTTTTTTACACTCGAGAACAACATTAAGCAAAGTCTTAATTTGTAAATGAAATACCACACCAAAAGGGAGCGTATTTTAATAACTCGCAGTGTGGAAAGAAAAGTTTTGTGTTAATGAAAAATTTAATCATTAATATTTCCTGCCAATAATTCGGCAAAAGAAAAAAAGACTGTTAAAATTGTATATTGCCAGTGTAGAAATGTTAATATTGTAACATATTTCTTTTCTTTTTTTTTGATAACATATTTCTTCAGTTCACGTTTCTTTCAATCTTAGACTTTATCTCCTCAGTGATAAGTTTTTTTTGTCTTGTTTTGTTCTGAGTCATAAATATTTGTTTCAAAAAACTCTTTTGGAATAAAGAGCTGGATGCTACAAAATGATGAGTATGTCCTTCAATGCTCACTGTCAACTCTCAGCAAAAGTTACAGGGAGGATAAAATTAGCAGTAGACGGATTTTGGACATTTTGGACATTTTGGACAGCAACATTATAACGATGATGGTGACGAATGCAAAGAAAGCTCTTCCCAAACAGCCAGCATAGCATTCAAGGGCCACTGCTCAGGAGTACGACAAGGACTTCATGTGGAAGGAGGCACCACTTGCTAAATTCTTCCTGAGAGTAAAAAAATATACAAATAGCCTTGGTTTTTCTTGGGTCCCTAGGGGATGGCTTCTTATCTCTACAGAAGTTGACAGTACCCTGTATCTGTGTCTCAGTGGTCTGGGTTACCAGGAAGGGTAGGGAGGACGAGCAGTGGGGTGTAGTTGTCGCTTTGCCTAAAGAAGATGGGGAGTAAAATGCAAAATCATAAACTTCAGAGCAGCCAGGATTCTTTACAACATTATATAGTTGCTCAAATAAACACCTTTTTATGAGTAGCATGACCTCTGCAAGTACAGTCACCCACCTGCCAGCTCAAATTTGCTTTATTGAATCCCCAAATTACCCCAATACGGTATCCATGTTAGCAATGATACCAGGTTTGATAATGGAACTAAAGAAATGAAATGCTGTGTCATGAGTCATACTTAAAGTTTTTATTAGGCTTTATATCCTGGAAATATTTTCTTTTAAAGTCTTCTCTTACTCACTTTCAACTTTTATCCTGTAAGAAAACTAATCTTAAGGGTTGATTCAGCACCATTTACTGAGTGCTTTCTGATCTGTATTTTGTTAATTTCATAGATAGCTAGCTGACCTTAAAAAGCCATTGTCAAAAACAGGCACTGGTCCTTGTTTCACCTTACGGAGACAGGTGAGGCCACAAGGATGCAAGTCAGGAACTTAGGGCCTCTCCTTCACTCCATCTGATAAACTTTTCCAAGTGAAGGAGAAAAAAGGGCAAAACACTAAATTTTATGCAGGGTGGCACTTATGTAGTCATTTGAGCTGGATCCCAAAAGAGAAACCATTGTGAAAGCTGCTAAAGGAAAACCAGAAACAAAGCTTCCTGAATTTCAGATCATCTTTATGGCACACTAGCTCTATGACTATGTTCCAGCATAGACTATTGCATGTATAAGCCAACATGCTGTTTCATAGCAGATAAGAGAGTCCTCTCAGTGCTAATGGTCAGTTCTTAAGATCCTCCAAACAAGGTAGTAAATACCTATGTCACTTGACAAAGGAATGACACACGCTTCTTTCTGAGTAGTTTTCTCCCTCCTTCTTCCACTATACCACAAGTCTGTGCAAATGATTTTATCCAATCATCAGTAGCCATATTGCCAAAAAGGTAAACTTTAAACCTACTTCCAATTAATCTTTAAAAAAAAAAAAGGTCTGTACTGTAGTCAACTCAGCTATTCGCTCTCCTTCAAAAGGACCTTACTTCCTATTTCATTCATGAAGCCACTGTTCACACACGGCCTTGGGGCACCCTCCCAGTGTCTTGTAGTATTAGTTGGCTTTAGGTTTATTTCCCGTGCATTTCCCTCAGGAGTAGGTAAACTTGGAGAACAGGGACAATGCTGTATAATTTTGTGTTCTGTTACAGAAATAAGGAGATGGCCTTATATATAATACATTATTTGAACACCTATAAATATTTTCTCCGTCAGTCAAGTGATATATTATTAACAATTTTAAATAATAACAGGTAGCTAGGAAAAATCATCTAGGAAAGCTGATAGTTATATGGCAGCTAACCATATTTACCTCTTCCATAATTTTATTTTTATTTCTAAAAGGATCATTTGATTAATTTAAAAAAACCTCTCAAAGCTACTTAATTTGAGTCAGTATAAACATGTAGACCCTTCAGTGATAGTACAGAATAGATAGTACAGAATGGTAAAGGTTAGATTTTAGAAATGACATCATGTATATTTGAAGAATGCAATAACTCACACAAATAGTCCATGCATTATGTAATGTCTTCCTTTTCACAATCTTGTGAAACAGGATGAGCAGATTGTATCACCCACACTTTATAAACAAACCTAAATTCAGAAAAGGCACCTGGTAAACTAGAGGCAGCATCAGGAACGTAACCCTAACTTCATATCCCAGCCATAAAAAAGACAGAACGGAATCACACAGACCCCCGAAAAAAGTATTACGAGGCTTGTTTCGTTATAGGCCAGCAGGTTAGCTAACCCTTAAATAGGACAAATAACCAAGAGTAAGTAGATTACCAACTCACACAGCACGTGGTACAGAGCCTCGCCCACAGAAGGCTCTCCGATATCCACCTAATTGAATAGCACCTGTTTTGTACTATTGCTAACAAAATACTAAAGCCCTACTGAAATATCTGCGAAGTTCTTAATTTTTCAATGAAATGAAAAGAAACCCTCTAAATGCTTAATTACATATGCTAGAGAATATGTAATTGTGTAATTGAAGACAAAGACCCTCTAAGACCCTGAAATATAAACTAGACACATTAAAGAACAGAACTAATTTCCCAAGAAGCCAATTTAAATCTAGATACAGAAATATGTTCTGCTTGAAAACAATTTTATATTTCAAGAGGCAAGGGCAGTGACTCCTACCGATCAGTAAAAAGTACCAGGCAATTGAAAAGAGGAAGCACTGACCTTAAATTAGCCTTTAAAATGGTCTATTTTGATCACTCTTAGCCCACTGTAATTTGTTATTCTTTGCAAAGCTAAAAACATTTGCTCATTGGCTATTCAGGTAAGAGTGAAAAAGTGAAGAGTTGAACTGGTGACAACACAGCCCATTCTTTTGAATCCAGGGAGGACTAAATGCACTCATGAGAACCGACGTCACTGGAAGTTTGTTTTACGTTAAACTCTGAAGAACTGGTCACTTAAAAAATAATCCTCAAACTTCTACTCAACTAAAAGCTCAATTAGCTGAGAAGGAATGATTACTGACCGTTTACTATGTGCCACTTTTTCGAGCACCTGACGGGCATTATCTCATTGAATCCTCATTACCTTAAGAGGTGGGAATAACTTTTTCTCCATTTTGCTGATGAGGAAACTGGAGTGCCAGGCCACGGAGACGTGGAGCTGGGGACTCACTCCAGGCCCTGGCCCCAGTGCCTGTAGCCTGACTTGGAGCGCGAGGATGTCACCTCCTACAGAAACATGTTCATTAAGAGATGGCTCCATTCCTCCACTTCCTGCGGCTTCCCAGGCCTCAGACACTTCCCACCACCACATCGGACTTCCAGCTTATCGTCTCTCTCCGCGGGGGCCCCCTAATTTCTCTGCAAACTCAAGCTCCATTCTCTCAGTCACCCACACCTGATCATCCTCTCTCATCCATGGTATTTGGCCAGTGAACCCTGCTTGGGTTTTCTCCTCTCGCACTCACTCTTGCCCGTCTTTTCTTTGTCCCAAATCATCATCCTAGTCCGGATGCTGGCATCACACACCTAAATTACTCCAACTTCTTTCCCACTGGTCCCCTCAACTGGAGTCAGAAACTTTAGCCTTCCTTTCAGGTGCTATAGTGGAAGCCAGCGGATGAATAATAACAGCAATACTAAATAATTCCTAACAATTACATGGCATAATGCTCTAAGCACTTTCTGTATAATCAAGCCTCACAATAATGCTGTGAGGCTTGTCCCATTACTATCCTTGTTTTACAGATGAGGAAATTATGCTCCAGAGAAGTTCAGTAAATTGCCCAGACCCACACAGCTAGTAAGTAGAGAGACAGGCTCTAGACGCTGGCAGTCCAGCTCCAGGGTCTGTCACTTTTAATCACTACATTGTCTCTCTTAAGCAAGTAGAATTATATGCCCAGGTCCTCAGAGAGCCTTGGAAGAGACACTTACTGCTCGAATACCCTCAACTTCCCTTTGGGGGTGCACATGACTACCTCTGGCCAATGGGTTGGGGCCACTCACTTCCAGGCTGGAGCTCTGGAGAGCAGCGAGGGATCTTCCATACTGTTCTTCTCTCCTGCCACAGCGACCAGCGAGGTTCTAAGTGGTGGGACCTTTGCCAGCCTGGGTCCCTGAATGAGTAAATAAATGGAGAACTCCCCAGCCCTGTACCCAATCCACCTGTGCTGGCCAAGTAGTGCAAATAAGAAATGCATCCAGGTATTCAGCCACTGAGATTTCAGGGTTAACTGTGGCCACATCACAGGCTAGCCTCTGAGCAACACAGTGTTTAACCTACCTGGAACGCAACTGACCAATACAATGAGTGTAAGAAAAGAAAAATGCACACCCAGTGCAGTTCTCCTGGCAAACAAACATAATCTTCCTTAATCCCAGTTTCATTGTGTCATTTCACGCTCTAGGACTGAGAGTATTTCCCCATGGTCTACGACATGAAGTCCAAATTCCTCTCCCACACTTTCAAGCCTCTGCAACCTCATTTCCCTCCACTGCCCTCATGTACCCTTCAAGATAGTCTAGTTGGTCTGTGCTGTGAATATCATATTTGGTTCTCCTGGTTGGATTATTCTGCTTCTGCCATTTATTCTTTACACTCATAGTCTAATCATACCTCCTCCTTTAATTCTCCTGTGACGACTCAAAGCCACCCATCTTCCCTTTCCTCAACTTATTTGGCTTTTATACAGCCTATGCCACATAGTTTTAACTTTAAACAAATATTATCTTGAAGGGGCTTCCCTGGTGGCGCAGTGGTTGGGAGTCCGCCTGCCGATGCAGGGGATACGGGTTCGTGCCCCGGTCTGGGAGGATCCCACGTGCCGCGGAGCGGCTGGGCCCGTGAGCCATGGCCTCTGGGCCTGCGCATCCGGAGCCTGTGCCCCGCAACGGGAGAGGCCACAATAGTGAGAGGCCCGCATACCACAAAAAAAAAAAAAAAAAAAAAAAAACAAACAAAAAATATTATCTTGAAAACAGAGGGACAGAAAAAATACACTGGCCTGGAAACCTGGTTCCGGTTTGACTGCATGTCAGCTACATCACCTCTGTCCAGTCTTTCAGCCTTTCTAGATTTCCGTTATCTTATCAACGAAATAACGGCACTACAGAATATGTACGCTCTTTGCTAACCATCAAACAGCCTATGGTCTGTTATTTCACGTGCGTCACTCTTATATCCCTCAGCTGAAACATAAACTCCATCAAGGCAGAGACCTTGACTTTTACTTCTTCCTATTCTGGGTGGCTCTGAGCACAGCACCTTTTATAGAGATAATGCTCAAAAAAATATATGTTGACTACAGGTCATCAAATGTTAGTTGAGGACACTTTATGATTAGTACTATTCAAGTATGTGGATGAGAGGTTTTATTTTTGCATGTTGTAGTTTTTTAGGCAGCAACAGATAACTAATACATGCTCAGTACTGAAATACTAATCCTGGAAAATACATGAAATCAGAAACTGGAATGACATTTAAATTAGCCAAGATTTCTTTTCCAAAGAGAAAGTTTTCTGTTGAAAGTATAAGAAGAGTGCCACTAGCTTTCCTTCTTCTTCCACATACAAGGAAGCTACAGAGGACGACTCTCATTTATTTAATTTATCCCAGATAATGCATATCCAGCCCCTTCAAACTTAGAGAAATCTCTGCAGTAGTGTAATTGTTAGAAGGAAGAAACTGTATAAGAGGGTCTGTACATGGGAAAACGCATGCTATGATGTTTCAATAGTTTATCTTCCCCCCAGATTGTAAAGACCTGCTTTTTCTATTTGCACACTTACTCATTGTTTTTTGTTGTTAACAGTGATCTTCAGCTGTCTTGCCTACTTGACTGAACTGCAAGTCACTCCTGGGCAGGAACCGCACCACCTTCCGTCTCACGTGGTACCTACCGCAGTGGATCTGAACCAAGAACTCAATTAATTTTTGACGGGCTTTTAGCAGTTTTCTCAGGGTGTGAGAACATTTATTTCTCTTTCCATATCTTGTAAGAATGATTCTTCCCATGCAGGTTGAGAAGAAAAAAAAGTGTCAGAATGAAACTACACAAAGACTGCAAAAGGTTTTAATCCTACTCTAAAAAAAGTAACATTTTGATGTGTTCTTAAGGCTTCAGTTCCACAATTTTCCCCTTAAGTCCTACAGTGAAACATCTGCTTTTTTTAAAAAAAATACGTAGTGAAAATATATGGGGTTACTGCCTGTGTTAGGGTTTAAAAAAATCAATGCAAACAATATTATTGGTCTATCATATATTAAAATTCAATGCAGTCCCTGTTGTGAGTCCCAACACAGGGTAAGGGCTCTACCTGAGACGGGGCCTATGATGGTGCCTGAACCCACGTACTCAGGTCCCCAGAGACCTAGGGAGGGGAGACCCTGGGAGGAGAGAGAGACCCCAAGGGGAGAGAGCCACGGAGAGGCTGGTCAACTGAAGGCAGGGGCAGGGCTGAGAGATACTGTAAGTCTTGTCCATGAAGAATTTAGAAAGCAAATAGTAAAATGGAAAAGAGAAAGAAAAAAAAAAGTGTCCCATTAGGGATCCAATTGTCAAATCATTTGAAGTTTGTGTGTTTGACAAAATCCCGATAAGGTGATGGGTACGTGGTAGTCATTATATTATTCTCTCTGCATTCATGTATCTTTGAAATTTTCTGTAATAAATTTTAAAAAATGGTAAGTGCCGTCCCCAACACACTTCCCATACTGCTGTTACATCAGGGGTGGAAGCAGAAATTCAGGAATGGATTCACAGGGGACTGAGAGGGAGAGGAAGGTGGAGGTCACACGGCTGCTGGTCTCCGTCTCTCATCAGTCAGCCACACAACCCAAGTCATATGGGAAGATAGGAATGGGATACACGGGGCCACATTCATATCCTAGGAGCACAGGGGAGGGTAGTGTCAACGGACCTACAAGAAGTCCTAGTAAGAGATGGCTTTTGGTGACAAAGTCACCAGCAAAGAACAGGTTATACCAGAAATCTGCACGAAAAGATTGTCAGGGTTTCATAAACACACACACACACACACACACACACACACACACACACGGGCAAAGTGCTGCTTCCTTTCCCTTAAACCACATCCCAGTTCAAATCTGAATGTTTCAGATTCAGGCATGTTGCTTTGTACATATACATTTGAAGTCAAAGATAAAAGTTACGTTCTTTTGATTACCAGTTCTGTCAGCCAAGGTTCACTTACAGATAAGAGAAACCTCTCCAGCTGTTTGGGGCAGAAAAAGATTTAGTATACAGACTTAGGTGTTTGAAATTTCTGAAGAGGCCAGAAGGGCAGATCCAGGCTTCGTGTCCAGGAACGGGCTCCTGGAACAACACATAAGGACCGGTCTACCATGAAGACTGCTTCCTCTGCCACATTCAGGATGCTGGGAATCAGGAAGTTTTCTGAACACTGTCACCTCCAGGGCCCTGTTGGGTCTGTAGAAATGGACCAGCAAAATGGGCATCTCATACGCTACTGCCTCAGCTCACACTGAGCTCAAGCACCACACAAGAACCTAAATCACAGGCAGCACTCTGGATGCGAGGGACTTTAAGAAAGACAGCATCCAGCTTTCCGCTTGATGTGGATATACACTAAGAGGACCCTGGAAAAGATAACGAGCAAGCTAATCCAGGCATATTCACTACACCATAAAAAATATTAAGGTGTTCTACCAAAAGGGAGGAAGGAGTGTCTAATTAAAAAGAGAGAGAGAGAGAGAGAGAGAGAGAGTCCGCCTGCCGATGCAGAGGATACGGGTTCGTGCCCCGGTCCGGGAAGATCCCACGTGCCGCGGAGCGGCTGGGCCCGTGAGCCATGGCCGCTGAGCCTGTGCGTCCGGAGCCTGTGCCCCGCAACGGGAGAGGCCACAACAGTGAGAGGCCCGCGTACCGGAAAAAAAAAAAAAAAAAAAAAAAAAAAAGAGAGAGAAACAAGAGATATCACAACCAAATGCAATACCAAATGATGTAAAGGGCTTTTTCAAAGAGAAAAAATGAATATAGGAGAAATTTGAATATAGTTTTAGTAGTATATAATATTACGGAATTATAAATAATTTTGTTAGGTTAAAGTAATATGTTTATATAAGCAAACATTGTTACTTTTTAGACCTTACTTAAATATGGAATATTAGGATGTCTAGAAATTGCTACAAAATGCTTACAAGTATTTAGTTTTCAGGGAAATAGAATAAGAATAAGGAAGGGGAGCAAGAATGTTAACGATTAATTCTGGGTAATAGGGCTCATTTTATTATTCTCTCTGCTTCTGTGATTGAAACTTCTCATAATAAAAATCTTTAACAGGTTATACCAAAAACAACAAGGGAAGTACAAATTATTTTCATCTAATGCTTCCTTCAAAATCTTTAATTTTACCACATTATTAAAATAAATACCATCTTCTATAAAGTAACTAACTTACACTCTTCAGAATGTCAAGAACACAAAAGGTAAAGACAGAATGAGGACTGTTCCAGATTAAAGAGTAAAGGGACATAACAACTAAACGTAAGATGTAATTCTGAGATGTCCTATGGACCAGATTTTTTTTTCTTTTTTGCTACAAAACTGGATAATTGCCAATTTTATGGTAATACATACTGATGTATTCAGGGGTAAAGGGGCATTGCATCTCCAACTTGCTCTCAGATGATTCAGAAAAAATACCATGTGTACATAGAGAGAAAATGATAAAGCAAACATAAAAAACATCAATAACTAGGGCATCTGGGTTTAGGGTCCTATTCCTGTAACTGTCCTATAAGGCCTGAATTATTTCAGAATTTTTTAAAAAAGGATAAAACACAGTGGCAGCACTCGGAAGCTCTGAAGAGAAACAGCATAGATTTTTTTCTGTCTATTAAATGAAAATGAATATTAAGAGCTAAATAACTGGAGTACTTCATAGTGCTTTTTCAGATACCATTCCATGGGGGATTATTTTTGTACTTCTCATTTTAGCAGCAAAATTTGAATGTAATCATAAACATTGTCTTTAGAGACTAACATTTACTTTTATAAACATTTGCGACACTGTAGTTGACGATCCAAATAGGAAGCCTCAGTTTGATGAGTCTATACACTCAAATTACTTTCTAATAGAATGAACAGGTGACCATTAATTAGATTTTTTTTTTTTTTAACCTAAAGAAAAAAGAAAGCGGCATCGAGGCTGTGTTGCACAGAGGGGCATGTCTGTGCTAAAAGTCAGACAGGCATGAATTTCAATCTAGGCTCTGCCACTTAAATAGCCTGATGATTTGATCAATTCTCAGAACCTTCACTGTCTCACAAAGGATACAACCACATCAATATCTACTCTTGCAAGACTGCTGTGGATGTTCATTTAAATCAGGAACATATGTAAAACAGGGCTCTATGGTACAAAATAGTCATTCAATATTTATTTGTCAAGATAACTAAAGAAAAAGAATAAGTTTTGCTGCCAGAAAAACCCCTCCCAATAGGATGTATATTAACATTTCAACACCACTGTATTTTTTTCTCCATGTTGTAGCTGATACTAACGAACATATCCTCTGTCTAGTAACTTATTTATACAAAGAATATTTATTAAGGGCCTACTATGAGCTAGGTACTGTTCTAGGTACCAGGATGTGAGAGCAGAAAACAATAAAAGACCAAGGTGCCCTCATGAACCTTATGTTCTATAAGCCAACATTAAACATTAAGTAGGCAAACAACATCAGCTTATGGGAGGGGATAAATTTAAGTATTAATTATGGTTTTATTGCATCCAAGACTGGATCTTTGCCCTCCCAAATAGTCTCTGAACTACTTTAATAATAAACCTCCTTTCTGCTAAAGAAGCCAGAGTCGGTTCTATTACTTCAACTAACAGGCATGTCTGTGTCTTGTAACTGAGAAAGCCTCTTTTCCTTTGACCTCAGATAACAGAAGCAAATTAGATACTTCAGAACCCAACATATACCATATACAAAAAAAGTCAACCCTAAGATAGGTATGAGATTATTTTTGTGTGTTGTATATCTTACTATGGTTACCAAGGCGTGGTTAGCATTTTGAATTTTTTTTCTTAGAATAATACAATGATCTGAATCTAAAATCTTTCATAAGGTGCAACTTTCCAACCAATGATAAAGAAAAAACAGGAAGTGAATCTTGAATAGAACCAACTTTGAGCTCCCTTCAGTATTATCTACTCTGCTGTCATCTAGCCTGATTAACAACATTAAACTTTTCACCATCCTATCCTAAAGTTTTTAACATTTTCACTTCCATATGAATAAAACATATTTCCTACCAAACTGGAAATTTTGACATATACTCAAATATTTTAAGTCCTAAGAGGAAGACAGCTAAAATACAGGAATTGAGTAGCAAAGCAACTTCCAAAAGCAGAAATGAAAACAGATGTTAAACTTCTTTGAAACAAATTTTTACTAACAGCCTCAACCAAAGCTATTTCAGTCAAGTACTAGAAATATTCTACCTAGTCAAAAGATCTCAAGCTTCATAGGTCATCAGCTGCTCAAGGGTGTGCACCAACTCTTTTCAAGGTTCTATTTACCACCCAGCACCATGCACGGTGTGGGATTTCAAAACAGGTGATAAGCTCTGTATAAGCTTAGTTTAGGTCAGTGGCCCTCCAATCAGGGGTAATCTTGCGCCCCAAATGTCATCTGGCACTATCTGGAGACGTTTTTAGCTGTCATGACTGGGCTGGGGTGCTACAGGCATCTGGGGCAGAGGCCAGGGGTGTTACTCAACATCCCACGATGCAAAGGACAGTCCCCCACCGCAAAGAACTGTGCGGCCAAAAGCGCCAGCTGAGGCTGAGAAAACTCTGGTTTAGGGTAACTGTATTGCTGCCCTTCACATTCAAATATAAAATCACTGATCGTGTGGCTTTACATACCTTCTGATGACAGCTTACAAAGTCTTTCAAACAAGATACAGTACATTAAATCCATTCCCTGGAAGGATGCTCTGGCCACTGAAACTGTCAATTAAATCCCTGCAGTGTAAATAACCTGAGTCTCCTTTCACAATCAACCAGCAATCTCCAAGGGTAAGAAACTCGCTCTTTATGCCACTTAATTTGATTCGGAAGACACTGGGCTTCAAACATTACTAATACCTTGATCATTTCTAATCATTCCTTAGACAATGTCAAATGCACAAGTGAAGTAACAGAAGCCACTTCCCTTCCTTATGCACCTTCTAATATCATCATGATTTTTCTTTCGCCACTTTACAGAAAATGGTGCTCCAAGTTTCTGAGCCTGCTTTCTCAAAGGAGATGACAGTTCCCACCGTACAGAGGGTTACAGTGACGTCAGTGTGTGGGCAGAGTGCCTGGACAGGCACGGCGTGTGCTGATTCCTGATGCATGACATCAGACACACAGCATTAGACACCGGAAACGAAAGTGATGGGAAGTTTGAGAACTTTTTGGTTAAGAAAAGAGCTATTCTGAGAATATAAGAACGAATGCATCGTAGGTTTTCCTTTAGGTAAGATCCTGGGAATGATTTTATAAATCTACAACATTTCAATCCTTTAAACATATCATTGAACTCAAATCTGAAATTCATTTTTTACATTTTTCTTGTAACAGCTTTGAGGTGACTTACAAAAAAAAAAAAAAAAGAAGAGAAAAGAAAAGAAAGGAAAGGGCATTAGGGACTTCCCTGGTGGTCCAGTGGGTAAGACTCCATGTTCCCAATGCAGGGGGCCCAGGTTTGATCCCTGGTGGGGGAACTAGATTCCGCATGCTGCAACTAAGAAGCCCGCGTGCTGCAAGGAAGATCCCGCGTGCCGCAACTAAGTCCCACCGCAGCGAAAATAAATAAATAAAATATGATTTTTAAAAAAAGAAAAAGAAGAAAGGAAAGGGCATTAGTACAAAAGAAAAACTGAAGTAACTAGCATGCGGCGGGTCAAAATTTCCATCGCAGCCAGGTCTCTCTGGTGTTCAAGAACCCGCTTTTCACTGCTCCATGCCGTCTCCCATATGCTCCACGCTGAGGGAGCTTTAATAAAAAAGAGTAAAATTTTGTTCCTAAAAGCACTAAGTGGAGAGAGGGGTCAATTAGATAAACAATTACAAAACCAAGTAATAAATATTATACGTAACTTGTAAGCATAAAGTCATCTGTGAGCACAGACGAAGGCCTGATCACTTCTGGCTGGGGTAGGGTTACATAGAGTAGAGATGTCCAAGGTGAGCCTTGAAGGTCAAGAAGAATTTTGCCAGCCAAAGGGGAGAAATGATGCTGTGCTCAGAACTGTCTGATTTATTAATTGATTCAGAGATGTGAAATGACAAGGGGTGACAGATGGTGGTACATAACGTGATCAGGCTGGTGTGAGGAGCGTAAGTGGGGAAGGAGAGTAAACGAGGCTGGAAAGGTTGGTGGGAACTCAACTGTGAGGCGTCTCACTAACAAGTTAAACTTTACAAAACAGCAGTAGGAAGTCACAGCTTTATGAAGGTGCAAAGGAATAAGATAAGATCTTTTTGGAGATAAAATTACGGAGGTGGGGGGACAGTACAGATGATAGCTTTGAGCTGGTGACGGGAAGAACACTTGGGAGGCTACTGCAATAGTCCAAACAAAAGGAGATGAACTGGAATCCAAAGACCAATGGCTTTTCATTCATTTATTTACTCTATGTGCCCACCCACCATCCGTTCACCCACCCATCCAACACAGTGCCGACTACGCGGGAGCCACTGTGCTAACTGAGGCACGATCAGTAGGTAAGACTGGCACGGTCTCCCGCTTGCACAGAGCTTACGTGCTAGTGTAGGAGACTGACGTTAAATGGTCTATTACACAGTTATTTAATCTCTGCGGTGACGGCGTTACGAGAAATGTTCTAAGAAAGCGCATCACGAGAGACTGTGACCTGAGTGCAGGGTGGGGATGGTCAAAGGAAGCTTCTTTGAGAAGTGTCCTTTAAGCCCTTCCTGAAGCCCCGGAGTCCGGGCTATTTATCATCTCACACCTCTCATTCTAAATAAAAATTTGAGAAACTTCTCTTTCATTAGTGAACTTCGCTTTTGTGCAGTCACATTAAAGTACCTACTTCCTAAAATCCCTGGTAGGTCTAAGCGAACCAGTAGGTACTGCTGGGAGGGGAGAGGAGGACTGAGGCTAAACGGAGCAGGGTGGGCAGAAGCTAAAAGATAAGAGAAGGAGAAAGAGGAGAAAATGGGGATTGTGGGAAAAGGAGTGGGGGGATAGCAGGGCTCAAGCTCCACGGGCTTTAGCTACACAACAGCAGACTTTGTAAAGAGGGACTCATTAAGGAAAGAACGTCTAAATCTTTGCTGTGACCAACTCTCAGAAACAAAATCCTCTGCAGACTGATAGACATGATGAACTAGCAGCCCGTCAACTTCCATTGCTTTATCTTGATTGCGAGGCATTCTATTTTTAGAGTGGAGGAATCTAAGTCAAAATTCCAACTGACTTGTATGTCAAGATTGGCAGATTTCTTAGCCTCTCTGAGAATCAGTTTTCTTACCAATAAAATGAGATAATCATACGAATTTCACAAAGTACCTTCTAAAATGGGAATCAAAGGAGATAAGATATTTAAAATATCTATTAGTTTAACTCATCTAATCTATTAATCTAAACACATTAACGTGAGCACTTCAAATCCGGAGGCCCTGGCAGCTCTATCTTTGAGAAATATCACTTTACTTCTAAAGTAAAGACACTGGACATTATTCAAGCTGTGATGATTATTTACGTGTTGAATATTTAGCCCAAGTTCAAACCAGAGGGACAAGTAATTTACAAAGCTAACTGTCACTTATTGTTAACTCTGCCCACAATACCCACTTCCTTAAAATATCCCAACGGTTGATGTTCCAGATGCCCGCAGATGATTATAGGTGTGCTGCTACTCTCCAAGTGGCCCTCAGCCGGAGAGAACCCAAGCCCTTAGCACTTTTGAGATTAAAAGTTAACACTACCTCTTGGTACCAACTGTTATTACAGTAACAGAGGGGTCCAAATGAAAGTCTCATTTAGAGCAACAAAATTAAGAAGAATTACATTAAATATCTATGACTGATTTTTAAAAATAGGTCTAAATAACCAAGTCCGTCCACCAAATAAATATGGTAGCACCGTAACATTTGTTTCTTAGCCTCCTGAATTGGCTGTGCCCAGTCCTAAAAAATTTGACCCTTTGCAGTGTCATGAGGCGGAATTAGACCTATGTCAGACATATAATCTGATCATCAAGGACATCAGGAAAGGTCCCTCTATGATAAGACAAACAGGAAATTTATGCTGCTGGAACCTGGGTATTTGCAAAAATGAGAAGAACAATAACTTCCTGTAGACAGATCCTGAGGCTGAGTGGGCCCCGCCCTGTTCCTTTCCCACCAGCACTCCAGCAGGTTACAGTGACCGGTGTGGAGATGCCTAAAACACAATTTGCAAAGAAATAGAGAAGGAGCCTTGAAAAGATGCTCACTGCTGCTGTGATTGGGTGAGAAGAGCAGAGGAGTAACTAACTTGGCAAACCTGAGAAAACGAAATACTAAAGCAGCCACGGTGAAATCTGAGATGCAAACTGATGAACACTCAAGCTTCCCAAGGGCTGCAGGATCAGTGGCACTGAGTTTTTCCACAACTGCGAAGAGGCAGTCAGGGCACTGATCCCCTCCCAGCACTCTGTCAACCTGCTGACTGCCCCTCTCCATCCCGGCAGACAACTCGGGTGGGGTTATTATCTAGAAATGGTAACAAGGAGGGTCTTGCGACTAGGGGACTCCTATCACGGTTGAGAATACAAATACAATACTGGAAATCAAAGTTTATGTATGAAATGTTGAGACTCCCAGACCTACACCCTATAGATAGTAGGCTGAAGAGCATGCCCTGAGGAATCTGACAGTTCATGAGGGAAAAAAAGGCATATATTTATAGACCCTGATATTGCGAGTTCACAGTGGAACATCCCAATGAGGGGATCCTACCATGAAGTCCATAAGGGTCATTCAGA
Source organism: Kogia breviceps (assembly GCF_026419965.1). Classification (NCBI taxonomy): domain Eukaryota; kingdom Metazoa; phylum Chordata; class Mammalia; order Artiodactyla; family Physeteridae; genus Kogia; species Kogia breviceps. The sequence goes on along the minus strand of NC_081325.1, from coordinate 68,314,340 downwards.
CCCTCGCACACAATCTGTTTTTTCAATCAGCTTTTTTAGAAACTGGCTCTTAAATATAAACAGATAGCCAAAGGCTCAGAGATATTTAAGGAAAGCCCCTAACATCAAAAGCAGAAAACAAGGAGGAAAAAAGGAACTCAGAAGAAACAAACTGTGCAAGGGAAATGAAAACCTTGAGGCAGGGGGAGGATTATCCTTAATATCATGAAAGATACAAGAAAAAAGACTACATCTATGAAACAAAAACAGGATGCCAGCAAAAATGAATAGTGAAAAAGTAAAAAAGAACTAATGGAAATTAAAACTAGAATAGCAAAAATATCTAAAAGGTACTCAATAGATGAAAAGGTACTTAATGTCATTAGTCATAAAGGAAATACAAACTAAAACCACAATAATATATCACTACACATCCACTAGAATGACTGAAATGAAAAGGACTGCTAACTCTCTTGGTACACCTGGGCTGGGGCAATCAGCTGTCAGGTCACGTACACACTCGGGCAGCTTCACGGTGAGGAACTGAGGCTTCCTGCCAACAGCCATGTGAGTGCGCTACTTTGGAAGAGGGTCTTCCAGTCGAGTCAGGCCTCCAAACCACCATGGTCCCTGCTGGCATTCTGACTCCAACCACATGACAGACTCAGGGCCAGGGTCACCCAGCTAAGCTGCTCCCAAACTCCTGACCCACAGGGAAACTGGCAGCATCTGCCAAAGCTAAACATATGTACCCCTTACAATTCAGCTTTCAACTCCTAGGTGTACACCCAACAGAAATATATACATACACACAACAAAAGACATGTTCAAGGGTGTTAACAGCAAGTGTCTATAATCATCCCAAATCAGAAACAATACCAATGTCCATCAAACAACAGGATGAATAAACAGCAGTAATTCATACAACAAAACACACTATACAAGGATAAATAAAGCATGAACTACAGCAAAGTGCAGCAACATCAACGTGATATTGAGAGAAAGACAATAGGTGTAGCAGTCCACATTTCTACTTATATAGAGGTCAAAGCCAGACAAAATTAGACCAGGGCTAAAAGTCAGGATAGACCCTGGGGAGGAAGCAGTAACTGGGAGGCAGCACAAGTGCGTCTTTTAGGAGGCAGGTGATGTTCTATTTTTCCATCTGGATAGTGTTTAGAAGGGTGTCACTTTGTAAAAATTCAGTAGGCTCCTAACTTAGGATACGTACACTTTTCCATGTACATCAATAAAAGTTTATATTAAAATGATAATTAGAATTAGAAGACAGAGCCCAAGACATCTCCTAGCAAGGAGAACAAAAAGACAAGAAGAAAAAGGAGAGAAGAAAAAAAAAAGATTAAAACTAGACTTGTCCAAGAGGCTGAACACCCAGATGGTATGATTTTTCAGAAAGAAAGAACCAAGAAAATAGAAGGGAAATAATCAAAATAATTCAGGAAAAATTCAAAAAGAGAATGTCTGACTTCCCTGATTGACAGGGTCCACCAGGTGTAGAACCAAAAGAGATGAAAGCACCTCATCACAAACTGTCACAAAGTATTAATAAGCAACACTGCAAGGTTGGAACTGGTGACAAGAGGTAGCATTCCCTCACCTATTTCTTCCTTTACATCCTCCCTCCCCCACTCAGACAAATTACCATATAAAAAAACCTGCTTCTTCTCAATATTGTTTATTTCTAAGAGTTTGAAGGTGAATCCCCAACTAGCCTGCATGCCTGATGGGATGTCAGCAAACAGGAATGGGTAACAAATGGGCTCTGTGGTGACTGGGTTTTCTATCCTGGGGGGACTCACTGCCCCAGGGATCTGCTCTGACATTGCCAAAATGTTTAATACGCCTCAGGGGGGCACAAGTTCAGAGGCCAAACTAACTAGGCATCCTTAGAATACAATCACAACAAAAGAGAAAGAACAAACTGAACAATATTACTAATGAAAGCAGAATTTTTATAATAGATGAACCCCAAGTTATAATATGTATTAATATCTATACTAATATAAGAGAAAATATTAAAAATATGAAATCAGACTACATGGAAACATTAAATATGAAAAACCTAACAGATGGGACAAATACAGGTAAAGAACTAATTACAAACCTAGAAAAATAAACTAAAGGATCCTACCAGAAGTCAGCATAAGAGGCTGAACAGGGAGAAGACATGGAGGTAACACATTTAAAGAAACAGTAAGTCATTTCAAGAAGGCACACATATTTCAACTAAAGATCTCTTAGCCATACAGTTGAGATAAAAATAACCTACACGTAGACACATTATGGTGATATTTAAGAAAGACAAGGGGAAATTCTAAAAACTTCCAAAGGCAAAGAATAAACAATTGACAAAGTGTTAAGATCAACCTCAAATTTCTCAAAAGACACAGGGGATTCAATAAGATAGTACAGTGATACTATTAAAAATATTGAAGAAAGAGAACTTCAACCTAGAAATTTTGTATATCCAACTTATTTAAAAGTGATAGCAAATGAAAAAATATCTTTATGTATACAAGGACTCAAAGCTTTGCCACACACTGTGAAAATACTCGTGGAAGGAGTACTCCACATGTAAACTGATACAGCCACTATGGAGAACAGTATCGAGGTTCCTTAAAAAACTAAACATAGAATTACCACATGACCCAGCAATCCCACTACTGGGCATATACCCTGAGAAAAACATAATTCAAAAAGATGTACCACAGTGTTCACTGCAGCACTATTTACAACAGCCAGGACATGGAAGCAACCTAAGTGTCCATCAACAGAGGAATGGATAAAGAAGATGTGGTACATACATACAATGGAATATTACTCAGCCATAAAAAGGAACGGAATTGGGTCATTTGTAGTGAGGTGCATGGACCTAGAGTCTGTCATACAGAGTGAAGTAAGTCAGAAAGAGAAAAACAAATATCGTATATTAACGCATATATGTGGAATCTAGAAAAATGGTACAGATGAACTGGTTTGCAAGGCAGAAATAGAGACACAGATGTAGAGAACAAATGTATGGACACCAAGGGAGGAAGCGGGGGGCAGGGGGAGGGTGGGATGAATTGGGAGATTGGGACTGACATATATACAGTAACATGCATAAAATAGATAACTAGTAAGAACCTGCTGTATAAAAGTAAATAAATTTAAAAAAAGAAAAGAAAGAGTACCCCACTAAGAATTAAGAGGGAACTACAGAAAGCTGAAGTGAAGGGTGATCAAAAAGGAAAAATAGACAAATCCACAATTGGAGTTCAAGTATTCAACATTCCTTGTTCTGTAACTAACAAAACAAGTGGACAGAAAACCACTCGGGATACAGAAAACATAAAAAACACATCAACCAACATGACCTAATTGACATTCATAGAACACACTATCCAACAACATCAGAATACACACACTTTTTAAGTGCATTTGGAATATTCAGCAAGGTAGACCAAGAAACAAACTTCAACAAACTTAAAAGAATTGGAATCGTACAAAGTAGGTTCTCTGACTACACAGAATTAAATTAGCATTCAATACCAGAAATGTATTTGGAAAATCCTGGAAATTATAAACTTTTTTGAATAGTCCATGAATTAAAGAAGTCATACGGGATGTTGGAAAATATTTTTAATTGAATGAAAATAAAATCAACATAAAACTTGTGGGATGCAGCTAAAGCAGTGCGTAAAGAGAATTGTAAAGTATTGAATATATCTAATATTGAATATTAGAAAAGCAAGGTCTAAATCAATGGTCTAGACTCCTATTTTAAGAAAGTAGATAAAGAGGATCAAATTAACTCAAAGCAAGCAGAAGGAAGGAAATAATGATAGGAGCAAAAATCTATGACGCTGAAAAGTGAAAGTAGAGAAGAATCACGGAAACTTTTTTTTCCTTGTAAAGACTTTATTCTTTCTAGAGCAGTTTTAGGTTCACAGCAAAACTGAATGGAAGTCACAGAGATATCCCACACCCATGCATAGCCTCCGCATTATCATTTGTTAAAAACTGATGGAGGGATTCCCTGGTGGCGCAGTGGTTGAGAGTCTGCCTGCCGATGCAGGGGACACGGGTTCGTGCCCTGGTCCGGGAAGATCCCACGTGCCGCGGAGCGGCTGGGCCCATGAGCCATGGCCACTGAACCTGCACGTCTGGAGCCTGTGCTCCGCAACGGGAGAGGCCACAACAGTGAGAGGCCCACGTACCGCAAAAAAAAAAAATGATGGACCTATAGTGAGATAACATTATCATTCAGTTCGTAATTTACATTATGGGTCACTCTTGGCAGACACTCTATAGGCTCAGACAAATGTACAATAACATATGTCCACCACTTTGGTATTGTATAGAGTACTTCCACTGACCTAAAAATCCTCTGTGTTCTCCCTAATCATTCCTCCCTTCTCCTTAACCCCTGACAACCACTGATCTTTTTACTGTTTCCATAGTTTTGACTTTTCCCAGAATGTTATATATTTGGAATCATACAGCATGTAGCCTTTTCCGATTGCTTTCTTTCACTTAGTGATATACGTTAAGGGTCCTCCATGTCTTTTCATGGCTTGTTTATTTCTTGTTAGCATTGAATAATTCCATTGTCTGGATGTACCACAGTTTGTCCATTCACCTATTCAAGGACATCTTGGTTGCTTCCAAGTTTTTGTAATTTTAAGTAAACCTACAAAAAAATCCGTGTGTATATAAATATCTGTGTGTATATAAACATCCGCATAGTTCTTTAGACTTTTTAATATGTAAAAGAAACTGAATTCATAGAGGAATAAAACAAAAACAAAAACATGTACCAAAAAAGAAAAGTCCAGGCCCAGATGGCTTCACTGGCAAAATCTACGAAATAGTTAGGAAAAAAATTATACTTATCCTACACAAACACTTCAAGAAAATGCACAGAAGGCAACATGTCCCAGACCAGCACTAACTTCATACCAAAACCAGACAAAGATATTACAAGAAAATTATAGGCCGATGTTACACATGAATATACACACAAAAATTCTCAACAAAAATTAGCAAATCAAATCTAGAAATATATAAAAGGGATAATACATCAAGTGGAGTTTATCACAGGAATGAAAAGGTTGGTTCAACATTCAAAAATAAATGTAATTCTCCATAAAGCAGTCTAAATAAGAAAAACCATAGACCATATCAACAGATGCAAAACAATTTTGACAAAATTCAGCCTATTCAAGGTAAAGAACTCTAGGCCAACTATAAACTAAAAGAGACTTCCTCAAACTGATAAAGAGCATCTAGGAAACATCTCTGCTAACATGCTTAATGATGACCGAATGTTTTCCCCCTAAGATCTGGAACAAGACAAGGATGTCAACCCTCTCTACCTAATCAACATCATACTGGATTGTCTTTGTCAGTGGAATAAGGCAAGAAAATGAATAAAAGGCTTACAGATTGGAAAGGAAGAAACAAAAATGTCTATTCTCAGACAACGTGAATATCTACATCGAAAATCCTAAAGGATCTCAAAAAAAAAAACAAAGCTACTAGAACAGCTCTGTGAGAAAGTAGAATGCTGGGTACAAAGGATTGAAAAGAGAGTAAGAAATGGGGAGTTATTGTTTAATGGGTGTAGTTTCAGTTTTGCAAGATGAAAAAGTTATGAAGATCTGTTGAACAACAATGTGAATATATTTAACAAGACTTAACTGCACACTTAAATGGTTAAGATGATAAATTTTATATTATGTGGGTTTTACCACAATTTAAAAAAAAAAGCAATAGAAAGCCAGGCTTCTGTTTTAAGCATGGCCATGACTTGGTTACATTTGAATTGTAAAATGATCATTTTTGCTGCCTTTGACCCACTGATGTAATGAAATACATGATATATGCTAATAGGTATTGATATCTTTACACTGAACTATATCAGTATTCCTGGAATAAATCTTACTTGAAAAAAAATCAATTGTATTTCTATATACTAGCAAGGAACCACTGAAATATTTTTAAATTTAAATAACATTTGCCGGGACTTCCCTGGTGACACAGTGGTTAAGAATCCGTCTGTCAATGCAGGGAGCACAGGTTCAAGCCCTGGCCTGGGAAGATCCCACGTGCCGCGGAGCAACTAAGCCCGTGCGCCACAACTACTAAGCATGTGCTCTAGAGCCCATGAGCCACAACGACTGAGCCTCTGTGCTGCAACTACTGAAGCCTGCGCTCCACAACAAAAGAGAAGCCACCACAATGAGAAGCCCGTGCACCGCAACGAAGAGTAGCCCCTGCTCGCTGCAACTAGAGAAAGCCTGCACGCAGCAACGAAGACCCAGTGCAGCCAAAAACAAATAAAATTAATTAATTAACATTTACCATGACACCAAAAACTATAATGTACTTAGATATGAATCCAAAAACATGTGCAAAACTTGTATGCTCTAAACTATAAACACTTAAAAGAGAAATTTTTTTAAAAACATACCTAAATAAATGGAGACAGAACATGTGCATGGATTAGAAGACTCAATGTTGTTTAAATGTCAATTTTCTTCAAACTGATGTATAAAGTCAATGCAATCCCAGGGAAATCCCCAGCAGGCTTTTGGGGTAGAAACCAACAAAATGATTTTAAAATTTATAATGATAAACAAAAAAACCAGAATAGCCAAAGCAATTTTGAAAAATAAAAAACTCTGAAGACTCACAATATATGTAATCTCAAGATTTAGAAGGCTACAATAATCAAGACAGTGTGCTATTGAGGAAAGCATAAACATAAATGTCAGTGAGACTGAATACAGAATCCAGAAACAGACCCATATGTACATGGTCAAGTAACTTTTACAAAGATTCCAAGGTAATTCTGTTTTAAAAGGATACTCTTTTCAATAAAAGGGGCTAGGGCTTCCCTGGTGGTGCAGTGGTTGAGAGTCCGCCTGCCGATGCAGGGGACGCGGGTTCGTGCCCCGGTCCGGGAAGATCCCACATGCCGTGGAGCAGCTGGGCCCGTGAGCCATGGCCACTGAGCCTGCGCTCCTGTAACAGGAGGCGCCACACAGTGAGAGGCCCACGTACAGCCAAAAAAAAAAAGGGACTAGAACAACTGGATATTCTTACATAAACAAATGACTTTCAACTCATAATTTGTACCATATATAAAATTAATTCATAATGAATCATAAATCTAAATGGAAAACCTAAAACTATAGAATTTCTAGAAGAAAAAAACAGAAAAAAACTGTGATCATGGATTAGGCAAAGATTTCTTAGACAGGACACAATAAACATGAGCCATCAAAAAAAAAAAAACCAAAAAAACAGACTGACGGTTTAGATGTCATCAAAATTTATAACTATGCTCTTCAAAGATCACTGTTCAGAAAATGAAAAGACAAGCCAGACCGGGAGAAAATATTTGCAAAATACACATCTGATAAAGAACTTGCATCCAAAACCTAAAGGACTCTCATAACTCAGTAATAAGAAAACAACCCAATTTAAAAAGGGAGGGGGCAAGAGATTTGAAAGAAGATGTACCCACAACAAATAAGCACATGAAGAAATGCTCAACACATCATTAGTCATTAGGGAAATGCAAAGTAAAATGACAGTAGATACTACTGCACATCCACTGGAATGGCTAAAGATTTTCTTTAAAAATTGATACTACCAAATGACCTGAGGATGGGGAGTAACTGGAACTTTCATACATTGCTGATCAGAGTACAAAATGTTACACTTTGTAAAACAGTTTGGCAGTTCCTTAAAAAGTAAAACATATACTTACCATACCACCTAGAAAAATAAACAAAATCAATAAATAGGAGAGTTCAATATAGTTGCCAAATTCAAGATCAACTTAAAAAATCACTAACATTTCTCTACTTCAGCAATAAAATAACTACACTTGGGAAACATAATAAGTACAATATCATTCACCACAACAAAAATTATATGGTATCTAGGATTACAAAATATCTGTAACATAAAATGTTTAAATCTAATAAACAACATAGATGTTATAAATAAATGGAGAGATCCTTGATGCTCTTGGATTGGAAAACTTAATAAAGGTATCCGTTCTCCCCCAAAGCAATCTATATATTCAATACCATATCAAATACCAGCTGACTTTAAGATAACTTACTCTAAAATTTATATGGAAGAGTACATGACTACACGAGTAGGTAGGTTAATTTTGAAATATCTGAACAAAAAAGTGACTTGTTCTACTAAATATTAATATATACTAAAAAGCAAAATGATGTAAAGATATTAGAGTATGAGGCACATGAACAGATAAAGAGACCAATGGCATAGTATAGAGAGCAAAAAGCAGACACACACACACACACACACACACACGCACACACACACCCTATGACCCTATACTTTGCTGCTGGTTAATAGGCCACAGCAAGTCCATCACAGGTCCATTAGAATCACATAAGTGTGAGTGAAGATACAGATAAAACAAGACGACTGTGAGTTGATCATTACCAAAGTTGGGTGATGTTGAAACCTGGATTCATTATACTGCCCTCTCCATGCTTGCATATGCTTAACAATTTCTGTATAATAATCCCAAATATCTGAACAAAAAAAGAAATCAAAGCATGTGTTGCTTCAGTGAGCCCCCAAGGAGGGTACTAAATACGTGCCCCTGGTGTTGGGGGCTGAATTTTTAGGCTAACATACAGCCTAAGATAGGAGACATGGCCCCAAGCTGCTCAAGGAAGAAGAGGGGGACTGAGCACAGATGCTCAAAGACCTGTACCTTTTATAGAGAAGGCTAAAAATAGTCCATTCAGTCTGCTGAAGCAGTGAAGACATTTAGCTTACATGAAAGGCCTTGGGAAAGAAAACAATAAACACTCCCAACAAATAATCACAATCCAAGGCCAATATCACTCCTACATTTGTGGTCTAGATTTACCCCACTTTAATGGCATGGGAACACTAACGTAAGAAAATAACATAAAAGCTATTGCAGGACAGTAAAAACGACTGGGGACCCAGCAAGAGTAAACACAAAGTCCTCCTATAGAAATCCTTTCATGAGCTAGCGCTTGTGAGGGCTCCCACAGCAAACAAAACCCAGGAAAATAAGTTCACTATGGGGCTTCGCTGATGGCACGCAGTGGTTAAGAATCCTCCTGCCAGTGCAGGGGACACAGGTTCAAGCCCTGGTCCGGGAAGATCCCACATGCCGCGGAGCAGCTAAGCCTGTGCGCCACAACTACTGAGCCTGCGCTCTAGAGCCCGCGAGCCACAACAAGAGAAGCCACCGCAATGAGAAGCCCGCACACTGCAATGAAGAGTAGCCCCCACTCGCCGCAACTAGAGAAAGCCCACGCTTAGCGACGAAGACCCAATGCAGCCAAAAATAAATAAAATTTAAAAATTAAAAAAAAAATAAGTTCACAATGAAAAATCACAAGATGCAACAACAGAATGCCCTGAGAGAGAATTTGGTAATATGAGAACTACAAGTAACAGAACAATGTGTAAATGGGCAAAACGATTACACACTTTTTTACAGGAATAGGAACCATAATAAAAAAAAAAAACCAGTATAGACCAATATGCCTCCATCTCCCAAAGAATCATGAATGGCTCCCTATTGCTCGCCAAGTAAAAGCTAAAGCTGGTACAAAGGCCTGTAAAGCCTGGTGACCGCTCCTAGCCACCCTGACTTCACCTCCTACTATCCCCGCCCCCCACCTACTCTGCTCCAGCTACACAGTTGCCTGAGTCAGGCCTCCAGCTGAGGGCCTTTGCGCTGGCAGTTCCCTACACCTGGACTTCAAGGCCCCCACCCCGACCACCCCCAGTCCCAGATCACATGGCTCTCCCCTTGAGTCCTCGTTCAAATGTCACCCACTCACCGAGGCCTTTCCTGACCATACTGTTTGCAACTGCGACCCTGCTTACACCCTGGTATTCCGTTTCCCACTGGCTGACTGGTGGATTTGTTTGTACACAGCATATATCATCACCCGTCATACTATATATTATACTATCTTGTTTACTGCATTCTATCCCCGATTATAATGCAGAGTCAATGAGAAGGACTGTGTCTGTTTTGATCAGTGTAGGATCCTCAGAGCCCGGAACACATACTGTCTACCACAAAGCAGGTTCTCAATAAATGGGTTGAATGAAGAAATGGGGAAATCAGAGGAAGCTGATCATTCTTGTAAGAGATGAGGTAGAATTCTCTCATTCATTCATGCATGTATACATGTACGCTCAAACATTGCTCAAACATTACTGTTACCTTATAATACAAGGATGTGTCAAGGTATTCCTTTCCTTACTGTGGAAATTATTCCTTCATTTCCTAAAAAAAATGACTAAAACTGACTTTTCAAAAAATAACTTAGATATAACATTAGAACATTTTCGTGGTACACAGGCCTCTCACTGTTGTGGCCTCTCCCATTGCGGGGCACAGGCTCCGGATGCACAGGCTCAGCAGCCATGGCTTACGGGCCCAGCCGCTCCGCAGCATGTGGTATCTTCCCGGACCGGGGCACGAACCCGTGTCCCCTGCATCGGCAGGCGGATTCTCAACCACTGCGCCACCAGGGAAGCCCCTAGAACATTTTCTAAGTTATTAAAAGTACACAGACAGTATAGTAAAAATCACCCTTCATAATTCAGCTTCCTGTTGTTTATTTTTAATCCTTCCTTAGAAGGATATTATGTCCACACCATCAACCATCAATTTCTAAATATATATAGAAACTATATAGTTTGTCTTAGGGCAAACTCTTATTTCCTACTTCCTCAGTTTATGGGCTTTGAAAATATTCTATTTGTTGCTGATACCTATACCCTTGGATATGGTATAGAAATGCTAGAAGTAGGCATTAAAATCTACCACTCCATTCTGTGCCCAAGAGTCAGCTAAGGTACATTATTTGGGAAACTAAAATAAAATATAGCTGATGACTATAACATGGTATTATATTATCACCTCTGCTAAAGTCCAAGTGTTTTCCTATTAACTTTTACATACATGTGCATTCTGCTAAAAATATACCTTGTGCCTCATATAAGACTTCAGAGAAACAAAACATAAAACAATATTACTGTATCCCTTTGACAAAAATCTCTGCTCATAATTCTCTTTGGTTTGCCCAGATAACAGCATTTTTTTTTCTTACGATTAGCATTGGGACCAAGCAGGGTATTACTTCATCTTGCATAATTATGAATTTGGAATTGTGCTATATTGAGCCCACTCATAATCAGAACCTAAAATTAGTCTTACGTTTTTATCATAGGATTTTCACAATTGTTATACCAATGGTGTCTGAAATAATTTGCCATGTAATTTAGGAATAAACAAACATATATATACAACACCCATTTTAAATTCTAACTGCTGTATATATGCTCTAAAGACAGTCACAGGGTATCCAAACCGCTCAAGCTGTTTGTATAAACCACAATATCTCTCTAGTATTTTTTTATTACAAAACGATTTCACCATTTGAGCCCCATTTAGTAACTTTCAGAGTAGATTTAGTTTTTATCAAATTCTGCCTAACACTGCCATCTAATGGTTCACCATGTGACTGCAGGCAACGCCAATTAAACTGCTAATGTGCTCACTCAGAAAGGGAAAAAGATCCGTAACATGGAAGCTTAAACAGTTCAGATTAAAGTTCTATGAGAATTGTTAGTAATATATGAAAAATATAAATTATTCTGGATATTTTATTTTACAAATGTTTCAAAGATGTCACCCTACCAACGCATTATTTAGGTCTTGTCATTTAACCCTAAATTTTAATTTTGTCAAGATTTTTTTCATTCTGTTTCTCTTTAATTTTAAGTATTTATAAAGTATTTTCTGGAAGTATATACTTCAAAAAATAAAAAATATTCATTGTTCATAAGCAAAAGCGATCATTTCGATTATATAGGAAAAAAACCCTCTTCATTTTACAAATAGTTTATTTCACTAGTATAATAATAATCTACTGCAGTGAATTATGTTATTATTTTATATTTATTGAGTATAACTGACATGAAAGATTATATGAGTTTCAGGTGTACAACAGAATGATTCAATACTTGTATACATTGCAAAATGATCACCGCAACAAGTCTAATTAACATCCATCACCACACAAAGTTACGAAACTGTTTTTTCTTGTGATGAAACCTTTTTTTCGTTAACTAGATGGCCAGTTTATTATAAAAGGATACAACTCAGGCCCAGCCAGACGGAAGAGATGCACAGGGCGAGGTACAGGGAAAGGACACGGAGCTTCCATGCTCTCTCCAAGCGAGTCACTCTCCACTCTCCCTGAATCTCCGTGTGTTCACCAACCCTAAAACTCCTCATGAGAACTTTTAAGATCTATTCTCTTAGTAACTTTCAAGTAGGCAATATGGTATTATGAACTACAGCCACCATGCTGTATGTTAGATCCTCAGGAATTATTTTTATTTTATACCTTTTGACCCCCCTTCACCCATTTTGCCACCCACCTCCCACCTCTGTCAATCTATCCTCTATATTTGTGAGCTTTTTTAAGATTTCACATGTAAGTGAGATCATACAGTACTTGTCTTTCTCTGTCTGACTTATTTCACTTAGCATAATGCCCTCAAGGTCTGTCCACGTTGCTGCAAATGACAGGATTTCCTCTTTTTATATAGCCGAATAAATATTCCAGGGTGTGTGTGTGTGTGTGTGTGTGTGTGTGTACACGCACCACATTTTCTTTATCTATTCATCCACTAATGAACACTTACGTCTTTGTTATTTAGAGAATAGGAGAACAAGATTGCCATACCGCTGCTGGGCTGCACAGAACTTCCTGGGAAACACTGTCCCTCTGCTGGACTCCTATTAATGTCTCTAGTTCTCTAAGCCTACCAGCGAATCCCACAGTAAGGAAGAGCATACGAGCAGAGATGCTCAGAGTTTCAAGGGCTTTCACGGAGATTTCACTCCTGCCACCTGCCCAACGTGTGGATTTCCTGGACATCCCTGCCTGGTGCTTTTCCAGCCACTGCTGGAGTATCTTCACTGTCCGCAAGTCAGCACCTCCCAAGGGAATCACTTTGCCTCGAGACAGTGAGTGCCTCTGAGTTACCCCTTCCCAAGCCCAATAACCTCCTGCAGCATCTCTGAAGTCTTAATTCACCCTTGGCCACGCCCCACCCACTCCCAATTTTTAACTCCTCTGTCATACTGCAGCCTCTTTCAACAGCTGAAGACTGTTCTCCTGGCCCATCTTCTCCTCTCCAGGATCAACACTGCCTGCTCTCTCAACTGTTCCTCACGTGGCAGGTCTGCATCCCCGCCCTGTTCTGGTGTGGACGAGGACCACCAGCGCCATGCTTGTCGCCCTGTCACACTACCTGCAGCATCCACGAGCACGTCAGTGTCAGCTGGCAGTCACACCACAAGGCCATCTCACAGGCTTCCCTTAGCTTCTCCAGACACACGACGACCGAAACAACAATCCTGCCGTTCAGTGACTGTGCGGTTGATTGTTTAGGCTAAAGAGGAAGACCTGATGTTCTCTCTCTTCAGTGTTTTATACATTGATCGCAGAGCCCATAACTGGTGAAACCAGTTAATGTATTACAGCTCTTGGTCCTTGAAGGCGACTGCTAGCAGTTCCCCCCAGACCCATTCTCCCTTATCTCCAGGGACTTGGCTTCCTCGCTGGTTTCCCAGCCTCCCCTATGATTAGGTGTGGCCACGTGACCAAGTTCCTGCCAATGGTGTATGAGCAGCTGTGACATTTACAACTTCCAAAGTACCTGGTGAAAGAGCAATCCCTTATCCTGGACTTGCCTTCTGATTCCTTCCTATTGCTAGAAATGGAAACCTTGGGGGGCACATGGAGAGGACGACAGAGCTGCCCTACCTGCTCGGTCCCGATGACTTCCCAGAACAGAGCCCACCTGCCCACCAGGGATGGTACAAAAGAGAAACAGACACCTGTGTTCTCTGAGCCGCTGTGTTCAGGGGTTTCTTTGCTCTACTCTGATGAAAATGTCTCCCAAAGCTTTTGTAATTTGCGTATTTCATTTGCAAACATGCTACATTTTCAAGGCAATCATTGATACATATTAATCAGGCCCAGCACGGAATAAGAACACTACAGAAAGATAAATGTTCCTTCATTTTCATATTATTGTAATAATAGAGACAAACAATTTCCAGAGCATAAGAAAGAAGCACTTATAAGTGGAAGGCTCTGAAGTGAGCCAATTCTGGGATATGGCTTGTTTTTGTTCACCCTGCTTTATACCCTCCCGGATGAAGAAAAGGTGTTGAGTACTGGAGACAAATAATCTTCAGATTAAGTCATTGGGGAAAGTCTCTAAAGGACAAATGGATTTTACTAAGGAAAATCTATTCTACCCTATCTTAACATTTAAAATTTTAAAGCATTTCAATTCATCCTTATCATGAGAATATGATAAATGGGTGGACCTAAAACCATGCCAAAAAATTCCTTACATCAAAGGAAACAAGCAGAGCAAGAAGGCAGCCTATGGAATAAGAGAAAATATTTGCAAATCATATTATCTGATAAAGGGTCATTACCCAGAAAATATAAAGAACTCCTACATGTTAACAACAACAAAAACTGATTAAAAAATGCACAAAGGACCTGAATAGACATTTCTGTAAAGGAGATGTATAAATGGCCAACAAGCACAAGAAAAGTCGCTCAATGTCAATAATCATCAGGGAAATGGAAATCAAAACCACAATGAGGTACCATCTCAAACTCATTAGGATGGCTACTATCAAAACAAAACAAAACAGAAAAAAGTGTTGGCAAGGATGTGGAGAAACTGGAACCCTTGTGCACTGCTGCTGAGAATGTAAAATGGTACAGCTGCTACGGAAAATAGTATGGTGGTTCCTTAAAAAATTAGAAATAGAATTACCACATGATCCAGCAATTCCACTTCTGGATATATACCCAAAAGAACTGAAGGAGGGTCTCAAAGAGACATCTGTACATCCATTAGTCATAAGAGCCAGAAGGTGGAAGCAAGCAAGCCAAGTATCCATCAGCAGATGAATGGATAAATAAAATGTCATATATACATACAACTGAGTATTATTCATCCTTAAAAAGGAAGGATGTTCTGACACATGCTACAGCATGGGTGGACTTTGAGGACATTATGCTAAGTGAAATAAGCCAATCACAAAAGACAAATATTGTACGATTCCACTTACATGCGGTATATAGGGTAGGCAAATTCATTGACAGAAAACAGAATGGTGGTTGCCAGGTGCTGGAGGGAGGGATGGGAGTTGTTCAACCAGCATGGAGTTTCAGCTTGGGAAGAGGAAAGAAGTTCTGGAGATTGGTTGCACAACAATGTGAATGTACTTCAAACACCACTGAACTGTACCTTAAAAATGGTTAGGACAGTAAATTTCATGTTGTGTACATTTTACTACAATTAAAAAACATTTAAACCATATCAAATTTGTTCCAAGGCCACCTTTATGTTTAACTCTTAGTAGAACATCAGGCACAAATAACATTTAAAGTGGAATCTTCGGGCTTCCCTGGTGGCGCAGTGGTTGAGAGTCCTCCTGCCGACGCAGGGGACACGGGTTCGTGCCCCGGTCCGGGAGGATCCCACGTGCCGCGGAGCGGCTGGGCCCGTGAGCCATGGCCGCTGAGCCTGCGCGTCTGGAGCCTGCGCTCCGCAGTGGGAGAGGCCGCAGCAGTGAGAGGCCCGTGTACCGCAAAAAAAATAATAATAATTTAAAAAATAATAAAGTGGAATCTTCTCAAGGCCCTAGCCCAGGAATACACGGCCCTACAGGGGAAAACACTTTCCTAAAAATGAAAGAATGCTTCCCATGGAGGCAGAAATGGTCTCTAAGCCCAAACGTTTTAGAGGAATAAGGATATGTCTATTACATAATTCTGCATAATATAGAAATGTTGAGAAATTAACATTAAAATATATGTATTATATTCTACCAGTTAACAGCTTTTAAAACACTGATTTCTCAATAAGACTTCAAATCGGGTCAAGGTGAAGAGCTCCACGACCCACTGTCACCTGTAGGTGGCAGTAAAAGCACAGTGTTTATGTCGAAACAACCTTGGATGTCAATCAGTATGGAACAGTGGAAAACAACATGAGCTTCCACATGAGTGTAAGTTCTCCTACATGAAATAAATTGTATTAACTTTTCTGATACATCAAATATTTATCTAGCCAAAACACCTTCCCCCTAGGGCCTCTCCTCAACCAACTCTAATCTATCTCGTCTCACTCTTTTGCTTGATATTGTCTTTGTGATCATATCTATTTAGAAACATGAGGCGTTCATTTTGGGGGGACACCGTGTAGTTTTCTTTCCTTTAGAAAAAGAAACACACAAACACTTGTCAAATCAAAAAGCCTATTTACTGAGGGTCTACTGTGTGTGAAGCACTATGCTAGGTGCTCTGATACATGTGAAGACGAATGCACCAGGTCCTTGTCAACAAGACAGACACAAAATATGAAGAACAATACATGAAATGGGAGTACGATCAAGGGATGAATAAAAACACAACTGTAAAAGAGAGAGCCACGGACACCACCAACTCCCAACTCTAAAAACCTAGGATTACTGATCCCCAAATAAAGAACTACATTCACATTAGAAGAATAAATCCTCCACTAGAGGCAGGCTGAAGCCAAGGATCTATGTCCCTCCGTCCAAATGCACACCAGCAGGCCGCCCTGCAGGTCTCTGAGGGTGGTACTACCCACCCACTTCCTTCCCTTTTCTGCTAAGATACTTACTCAGATAGCACGGCTTGTTGATGGCAAGAGGCCATATGAGTTAAAAGCCATAAACTTCTTGTAAAGAATATCCATATGAAAAGCACTAGCAATAAGGAGATAACCAGGGTTGCAAAAATTCAACGGATTTGTCACTGGGGCTAGACTAATTTTTAAGCATAAGAGGGAGAGCTCTGGTAAACAACAATTCTGAGTAACACAGATGAGTACAGATTTATTACCAAGGAAACAGAGAGCCCGCACAATTTTTATGTCTTCCTCTGCAGGCTGATTATAATGTCTCCAGGAGGTTCTCCACCACCAAGAACGACGGCTCTCCTGAGAGAGTGGCGGAGGGCAAGTGACAGAGCGGGCAGCCTCGCAGGCTTAGGAGCTGGGCAGCCCCGGCCCCGGCCCATCCTCCCAGCGGCACTTCCTGCTTGCCACTCACAAAAGTAATGGTTAAAGGAAAAAGGGTTAAAAGTAGATAGGAAATTAGCTGGAACAATCTAACAGTCCACTAGAAACGTTTAAATGTCTAAAGAATAAATAATATCAAATATGTTAAGATTAAGTTGACTTAAAGATAAATTTTAAATAAGATTTAAAACATATACACTAAGGTAAACAACAAGCACCTACTGTAGAGCACAGGGAACTATAATCAATATCCTGTAATAAACCATAATGGAAAAGAATATGAAAAAGAATATATATATACATAATTGAATCATTTTGCTGTACACCAGAAACTGACATTGTAAATCAACTATACTTCAATTAAAAAATTAAAAAAACAATACACACTAAACAAATCAACACAATGAAGGAAATGAAAGGAAGGCAAAGGCCAGGGGTTAATGGGGCCCCCACAGGGTTCTGGGTGCTCTGAGTTTCAAGTAGGACCCAAATACCAACAAACACATTCAAGGCTCCCTGCAACGAGGCTTGACTAAAGGACTCCTGGACACATGTGGGGTTCCACGCAGAAGCTGTGACGGCACAGAGGCCCAAGTACTATCTTGTGTCTCTCATCTCCAGTCCTACAACAATTCAAAAGGAGACAAAGATAAAATGCTCACTGCAGTGTGAACTGTATAGTGCCAGAGGTGGGAAGCCCTTCGAGAAAGCCTCATCCAAATTCCCCTTTCTTCCAGCTGGGAAGAGTCATGAGCAGAGAAAATGAACTAACTTTTACAAACAATAACTCAGCTAATTAATGAGTAGCATAGACAGACCTCTTGCACTGCTATTCACTCCCAGTCTGAAAATTCCCAGGAAAAATATGCTGCAAAGAAAAAAAAGAGATTTCAGGCAGGAGAGAGACAATGAGAACTAGTATTTGGTGTCTAAAATATGTACTTCACACAAGCTATAAGACTGAGATGATTCATAGGTAAGAACAGATGATTCACAGGTGAGATGAGACTCAAGGTGTCTAAAAAAAAATTTACAGAAACAGCTTAGAAGAAGCAGATACCCTCAAACGCAGTTCTGCCAACTCAAAGCCTAAGCTTTTTTAAAGAAACCTCTTTGATACAAAATGTAACACTCATACAGAAAACCCCAGCATGCTGGAAAAATCCACTTGCTTCTTTTCTCTTCTCCACCCTGCTCTGTTCCTGAGGCTGAGGGTACAGATTCCACCCAAAGGCTCAAGGGCCCCCTGGCTTCTGCTGAGTTCCGCTAGCGCCTCAGAGGACATCTGGGCGAGGAGGAGCCTGAGGCCAGAGGACTTACTCCCCTTGTTCCTTGTTACTTCACACTTACTGTTTCCAAGGCAGCTGACTCTCCAGGGGGGACCCCTCCAGATTCTAGTAACCTCTCCCTTCCTTAACACCTCTTTGGGCCTAAAGGTGGTGGGCCCAACAAGGCAACAGTCCTGCCAAAGGTCCCCCTTTTGTCACTAGGTTCCATTCTTTTGTCATTAGATCTTTATACATAAGCCCTTGAATTATTCTAGTTTAAGTGTGCCGTCTGTTTTCTGTTGAGACCCTGATAGATACAAGGGCAAACCAAAAATAGACAGCTTAATGAATTATCACAGAACAAACACTAAAATAATTAGCACTCAGGTCAACAAACAGAACTTCCCAGCATGCTGGGAGCTCTCCCGTGTGCCCTACATATTACATGCTCCCGCAACCCACCAAAAGTTTTTATTGCCTATGCGCGCATCCCTAAACTTTTTATTTCAGTTTGGTCTGCTTTCTGAAATTCATATAAATGGGATCGTACAATACGAATTCCTTCATGTCTGGCTTTTTTCATGGAACACCATATGCACAAGATTCGCCTGTGTTGTTCCACGCGCCTTCTATGTGATTCATTTTGGTTGTGAAAAGCAGTCAACTGTTTGTCGACACAACCCATCTACCCACTCTACAGCTGCTGAACATGTGGGTTGTCCCTAATTTGAAGCGATTAGAAATAATGTTACTGTGAACATTCTTATCTCTCACCCTGGTGCACAGGAACAAGCATTTCTACCTAGGAGTGGAATGTGAGTCATAGAGTGTATGCATCTTCATTTTAGTACTTAATATCCAACTGTTTTCCAAATTTAAGCTCCCACCAGCCAGGTGCAAGAGTTCCTGGTTCCTCTGTACCCTCACCAACACTTTTCTTTTTTTAAAAATAGATCTTTATTGGAGTATAACTGCTTCACAATACTGTTAGTTTCTGCTGCACAACAAAGTGAATCAGCCACATGCATACATATATCCCCATATCCCCTCCCTCTTGCGTCTCCCTCCCTCCCACCCTCCCTATCTCACCCCTCTAGGTTGTTGCAAAGCACCAAGCTGATCTCCCTGTGCCATGCGGCTGCTTTCCACTAGCTATTTTACATTCGGTAGTGTACGTATGTCGATGTCACTCTCACTTCGCCCCAGCTTCCCCATTCCCCTCCGTGTCCTCAAGTCCATTCTCTATGTCTATGTCTTTACTCCTGTCCTGCCACTAGGTTCATCAGTACCATTTTTTTTTAAGATTCCATATATATATGCATTAGCATACGGTATTTGTTTTTCTCTTTCTGACTTCACTCTGTAAGACAGACTCTAGGTCCATCCACCTCACTACAAATAACTCAATTTTGTTTCTTTTTATGGACAAGTAATATTCCAGTGTTGGCTGAGTATATATGATGGAATACTACTCAGCCAGCACTTCTTGTTGTCAGGCTTTTTCACTGTAGCCATTTTGGTGAGTGGGTAGTAACATCCTTATTATGGGTTTAATTTTCATTTCCCTGATTACTTATGAGGTCCAGCATACTTATACATGTTTACCAACCTTTTGGATATACCCATTTTTGAGTGCTTAAAAGTCTTTGGCTCACTGAATGGCAGAGATCTCCCTTCCAAAATTAAACTTACAGGCTGACAGAATCCATTTACAAAATCTTTCCTTAGGAATATCAACTAATTAGTGAGAAGCAGGGAAAGGAAAGGATGGTCTATTCCCTCAGAAGATTTTTTTGCTACAGATCAAATTACTGTTCTGATTATTCTCTATTAAGTAGGACCAACTTCAAAAAAATTTACTGAAACAAAGAACAATACCATAATACAGAAGGAGTACAACACAATCTCACAATCTGAGACTCCTGAGTAAATATCCCTGGGTTACACCATCCATACAACTATTGTGTCCTCAACATACTTTGCTGTTGGCATAATGATTAAATTCAGTGAAGCATGTAAAGCACTTAGACCTCTGCTTAATGACTGTTCACCTCTGATAATACAGATAAGAGTAATGGCAGAGATAATAAAAAATCCTAAGTAACTCTTTTTAAACCAACAAACTTCAACCTATAGACAGGTAGTTACTTTTCAGTATAAAGATGCCTGATATTAAAATCCTCCATCACACACACCAGTATACAAGTTTGGATTTGAGTAACTCAATAACACACCTCTCATTTCTTTACCAATCCTGACTCTCCACAATACCTTTTTCTTTTACACTGCTTCTTCACCATATTACTAGATATTTTCCCCTAGAAACTCATCTCCCTCTACATCTCTCCTTTAACTGGGAGACCAGAATCTGTAGGAGGGGGCCGTGTACATCACAATAACCAGAGAGTTCCAGTTAATCGGCTGTGCCGGGGGACCACTGAATGGCTCTCCACGCAGTTAGTGAGACGTCACCCTGCAAACTCTTGGCCTGGGATTTCGGTGGGTCCAGGAATGATTTTACTGTCATGTTGATGCCTTCTCCTAAGATCCTCTAAGTGAAAGAATCTTTAATATCTTTAGGGAACTCTACTTCGATTGCCAATTTAGATCTATTTTAACTAGAATTACCTATCATTTTGGTTATCTGGGTTCAACTTGTTTGCTGTGAGGTAAGTAATCATCTGATTGTCTGTATGTCTGTAAAGTTGTGAAACTGAACAAAACTTGCCAAGGAAAAGGAATTTGGGAAATGTTAAATTCATAATACTATTTAGGAAATCAAGTGGAAAGGAGGTCCATACTAATTTGGCTATAAGACTGCAGCTGTAAGTTGCTGGATTTAAAATAAAATAGATTTAGACAAATAGTATCTCAGTCTTCTTTATCCAGAAACCACTATTCAATATATCTGCCCCTCAAAAACAAAAAAAAACAACAAAAAAAAGAGCAGTGAGTTTAGATGCAAGCTTGATAAAGAAAGGGGTATGGCACAAAGATTCCATAAGATCAAAGTGGGAGACCATTAGGGCCAAATGATAAGATTTTCACCCTAGTTTGGGGCTCCCCCCATGTCCCTCACCACTTCTCCTTTCTGGGGACTGGCTGTCTACCAACTGTTCTGGCTGTGTGTGCTGATGGCCACCTGAGCTGGGAAAGATAAACAGAAACTACAGTGGGCCCCTCGTCACAATACTGGTCTGAGGAACTAGGACAAGCCTCACTCACACTCGCTGAGGTACAGAGAAATGTGTTAAGAACGAGAAACACAGTTTTATCTGGGGCACAGACAAATCTCCGATACAACATCACGTTTTCTTTTCTTTTTAAAAAGTGTTTATTTATTTGGCTGTGTCGGGTCTTAGTTGTGGTGCACAGGCTCTCTAGTTGTGGTGAGTGGGCTCTAGAGCGCGCGGGCTTCGTCGCCCCGCAGTGTGTGGGATCTCACTTAGCTCCGCGACCAGGGACTGAACCTGTGTCCCCCACATTGGAAGGTGGATTCTTAACCACTGGGAAGTCCCAAAGCGCATGTTTTTATAATGGGGATTTACTGTGTAAGTCTATTAACTACATCCTTTCTGATAATACGGCTTAACTAAATTATAACTAATTATAACTAGATTATATTCACTCTAAAACTGGGCTCGAGTATTAAAATAAAAATTCATTTAGGGCTTTTGGCATCTGAACCAGAATTCAAAAATGGAGCTAAAACAGATGACTTTATAAAGTGAAGGAAACTCTGTGAAATCCCTCTTTCGCAAGGTGAAAAATGTCTTTCACTCATATCCCCAAATAAGTGAGGAAATTAAAGCTGCATGAATGGTCCCCGATAGAGATAAGCTCCTCTATTTGAATAAAAATTTCATTAGGTTCAAGTATTAAAGAGGCAAACCAGACACTATAAAAGTTTAATTCTTGATCCATTGTTTACTTACTTGCTGCCAAATGGTTTGGGGTTATTTTTTTTTTAACTGTAATTCTTTTCCAACATAAAATTATTGTGTGATGAGCCAGGAACACAGAGAACAACGCTAAGTGCTGCAGGGTCATGGAGAGAAGGAGAGTGGGTCTTGCCTCCAGTCTGCCTTGTGACTGGCAGGTTCCCCTCACATTAGCAAGTCAAAGTGTCCCTGATGCTGACACTGGGCTCAATAATTCCACCCTCCACTTCTTTTTTTTTTTTTGCGGTATGCGGGCCTCTCACTGCTGTGGCCTCTCCCGTTGCGGAGCACAGGCTCCGGACGCGCAGGCTCAGCGGCCATGGCTCACGGGCCCAGCCGCTCCGCGGCACGTGGGATCTTCCCGGATCGGGGCACGAACCCGTGTCTCCTGCATCGGCAGGCGGACTCTCAACCACTGCGCCACCAGGGAAGCCCCACCATCCACTTCTTCACCTACTTTTTCAGTCACACATTCAACCAGTATTTACTAACTGCCTGTTAAATACATACATATACAACACGTGCAAACCCGTAAGGACCTCAATGTAGTGAAGGATAAAAGGCAAATAAACTCCCAATGATAATACAAACACAAGTCACTACAGGGGTAAGAATCCAGTGCTAAGGAACCTTACAGGGGCGAATAACCAACCAGCTTCAGGGGTCAGAGAAAACTTCCTGGGAAAGGCAGCATCTAAGCTAAAACTTTTAAGATAAATAGCAGCCCGCCAAGCCAAGAGATGGGAGTGCGGTGGGAAGGAATGTCACAGCTGTTGGTGGAACAGCCTGTGAAAGGCCAGGAGTTGGAAATCCCGTAAGGCTGAGATGGAGAGAAAGGCGGGACCCACCTTCAAGCTGTGCCCCTGGGTACCTCTCTCTGAGAGACTGGCAAGTCAGAAAAAAGAGTCTCCCTGTGTACAAGGGGATTTGTCTTAAAGAGATATATGCCTTCCCTGTGCCTGTTGATTTCAGCAGCACAGAGAACACTAATCAATACTGAATTTTAGAAGACCTGTCACAGGCTATATGAAATTAAGGCAATGAAAAGATTGGATCTGCAGATAAGAGGTTCCTATCTCCAAGTGAAATATCAAACTCCTATCCTGCATATGAAACATAACTCCATGTATAAAAAACTTATTACTGTAATTCAGCAATGAGCAAATCATGTCTAGTGAATAAATCAATGTAATCACCTCACAAGGAGAAGTCTTTACAGCAGCCAGGGCAGAAAGGGGAGGGCACTGATCTTGGCGCAGAAGAGGCTGGGCCTGGTTGTCTGAGTTCTGCAGCAAGTCACCGGCCCCCTCTGGGCCTCGAATCCTCATTTACACAAGAAATAGTTGCTGTGGTTGTTGCTTGTGCTTCTAAAACCCATTACTCTGGCATTAACATAATCAAAAGTACTTTAATCACCAAAAGAAAGGATTTAAACAATTTATAAGTCACAGATTTACTACAGTTTTGTCTGAGGGGAAAAAAAAAAAAAAAAGGAGCATGTGCCCTCAAACTGTCTTAAATTAAAAAACCAGTTAAGTTCACGTACCTTTTAAAGGCTGATAAATCACGCATAACCAAGTATAAAGATAATTAAAATTTTAGTACAAGCAAATGAAATTATGATTTTTTTTAAAGAAAAGTGAAAGTAAAAACTTCAACGTAACTAGGCAGGCAGGCAACGATTGGGGTTGCTCACTTCCCTTTTCGTTGGTCTCACTTCCCTTCTTAGGTTAAAATACTCCTAATATGTAAATTATTCCACTAAAGACTTCCAAAGTTCTTAACAATTTGTAGGGATGTTTTTGCAAAAGGAATTACTTCTAGACTTCCGTGTGACAGAAAAGGGATATGAAGCATTGGGGACTTAATAGATAAAGCAAACCAAAGTAGGTAAAGGTATATGCAAAGCAGAAGCAAATAATTGAGGGTCCCCAAATTTCTACCATTTAGAAATGGTTCAGCAGTAAAAAGTGGATGTTCAATGATTTTAGGAACTTTGTAGTAAAGGGTTAACGCTGTTTGGAAGTTACCTATTAGGTGCCAGGTTAGCCCTTGGACTTCTCTGGGTTAGAGTCCTCACAATCCTACCAGATGGGTATTATCTCTATTTTAGCTCTATAGAAACTAAGCAGGAACAAAGGCTCAGAGTGCTTAAGTAACTAGACAAAGTCACACAGCTTAGAAACTAAGTTATACTATGAATTCTATTCAGTCAACATCAAATCTCATTCTCTTTCAACAGAAGACGCAGACTTTAAGCACCAAAGTAAACAAACTGAAGACATTTTCTCCTTTCTGCATGATTCTCTTAAATATATGCCATCATTTCATGGGGAGCTTATGCTAAGCATGACTTCATAAACAAATCATTTGTGAAAGCGAAAAACCACATCCAGGGCAAAGTCATAAGTTGAAAAAGCCTTATTTCAGAGAGTACTTCCTGAAAGAGACAAAGCAGCAATTACAGCTGAACAAGTACCAAGTACTTGTTCAAATATAATACCAAGTATTATATTTGAAACGACTTCTTAAAGCAACGGAAGAACCTAAAACAAAAGAAATACAGCATTTCTTAAATATACCATTTCTAGAAAGAGCTATTTTAACAGAAGCAACTCAAAGAAATCTCTTTTACAGAACTGGGTATACAGAGAAATGTTCCTCTCAAACACAGCCTTTTGATGGACAGGAGGTAAGTAGCATTTAATTAACTTCATCACAGATTATCAGAAATAATGCAGTACTTATTTACTAAATCTCAAAATCCTTGTTTTATTTTAATAATATATTACTGAAACTATGTTGGTGAAGGACCCTCAAATGGGATATACTGCCATCTTCCTACATTATTAACATGTTGTTTCATTTATTTTCAATACTGTTTTACATTAATAGTAAATGTAATTTTTTTTAACTTAAAGAAAATGTTGATACAATAAATCATAAATATCTTTAGGAGTCTTTGTCACCTGGTTTCAATTACATTGTTTCACAGATTGTACTTAAAGCATTTTAAGAAAAGACTATAGCTAATCATGGAATCTAAAGCTTTTAAAATGCTGACTTAAAAGCCAATCACTTTTCAATATTTATCCAAAAATTCATCTGTGTGTAGAGTACAACCTGTATGGTAATGCCTTTAAAACACATGCATCACACATATTTTAGTTAACCTTAAGCAAATGAACACAACTGTTGGTGACATAAAGTCAGCTTGAACCCAATGAGGGGGAAAAAGATTTACTCAAAAATGGTTTGTAAGTAAGGAATTTCTGTGACAAAATTCAGGAATAAGGATGGGTGGAGGGAGTTCTGATACAAAAGAAGAAAGGATACAAAATGTCATTTACAGTACAATTTTTACTATTTAAAAATTCCTGGAAAGTTAAAAATGAGTCAAGTCTCTAAAATTATTTTCCTTTGTATGATAATACGAGAGAGTTAATTTTTCTATGTAGTATTTTTCTCATTTTATAGAAATTAATATTCTAGTCAACACAATATTTGGCAATTTTAATAAATACAGGCTTTTAAATATATAGAATTCTACTCCAAAATCATATTTAACCTAAATATTTGGCAAACTCGCTACAGTCAGGAAGGTAGGAAGGGAAGAAAGGAGGGAGAAGAAAACAAATTCATACCTTGTGTTTGTCCTCAGCAACTGCTCAAATTAATTTTAAATTACAGCCCATGAGCCACTAGCAGATGGCTAACCTCCCCCAGTTTTCACTAAAGAGAGACTCAGGGCTGAATGAGAGAGAGACCATTCTGCAAAGCGACATTTTTGAGGGAAACTTTTCTTACACATCCATATTTCAAGGGGGATGCCACAAGGTTCCATCTCTTTGTAGCGAGTCTATTTTTAAAATCACTGTTATTGATGTTATATCGTGGGTGACAGAAGTTTCACACTGAGGGGGTCACAGCTAAACTCCTTTCCAGTAGAAATGGGCATTTGTGGGGGTTGGAAATTAGTTTCTGCAAACACATAAAGTTACTGAGTGACTTCTTACTAACAACTATTTGTCTTTGATGTGCCTTTCTTAAAATTAAATTTGACAAATAATACTTACGCTTCTGGATCTCGGTAGAGTGAGGGCGTGAAAGTTACTATACCAGCAATACCTTATTCTCAAGGTGTTGCTCTCCGTGCACCACTGCAGCAGTGTAATCCGCTTCTGGGGCACTGGTAAACACCATCTGGAAGACTCAGCATTAGGCAGTCCCAACTGTGCATTAGAAACTAGCTCATCTATTGTTTTAAGAGTCAAGTTCTTGTGGGACTTCTCTGGCAGTCCAGGGGTTAAGACTCTGCGCTCCCAGTGCAGGGGGTACGAGTTCGATCCCTGGTCGGGATCCCTCACGCCGCAAGGTGTGGCCAAAAAAACCCAGAGAGAGTAAAGTTCTTGATCTGTATACCATGGCACAAGACACTGCTGTTTCTAGACCTATGATAATCTAGAGAGGACATAATACTATGAAGAAGTGTTGACCACTTAAAAAAAAAAAAAAACGGTTTAATGGGCTATTAAGCAAGCCTTCATTGACAAACTAGAGAGTGCCTGCTGTGGGTCACCCTGCCAAAGTTTCCTTCCTCCACTTATCCATCAATTCAGCAAATATTACTTACTGAGTATCTACTCTGTACTCACCAGGCAGTGGGGATTTAGCAGTAAAAAGGAAAAGTACCTGCTCTCAAATGAGAATTACTGTGACTATTCAGTAAGCAACCAGTTATATGGTTTCTTTATTAGTTTTCTAATACATAATTTATATATTAAAATTATATTTAATGAGTAAAAATTCATTGTTTGGACATTACTAATATGGGTTACCAAATATTTAAACAGAATGAAGATGAGAAAAAGTGGGAAACTATCAGTACTTTCTAAGATTCAAAACTCAGAATGGCCTTTCCCCAATTAGTCCCAAACAAAGGATACCTATCATAGGCTCAATTGCTACCCAATTTCACACCACAGAGAGAAAGTGAATACATTTGCCAGTGCATCATGACACACCAGACCATCTTAATACACTAATATGTTAGTCTATATTAGTAATAATACCTAGGGAGTGTATTTCTTAATAAATACTAAGACACATATATTGACTGTATGACATAAAATACTGTCAAAATTAAAATCCACTGGTATGCCAAGTCGAGTGTGAGAATGTTATGCATTTATTTTTCCAACAAAGAGTTTTATTCCTCCTATTCTTTAACTCTTTTACAGTTTCTAAGTGTCATACCCACCAGCAAGCTATAAGATGACCACCCCTCACAATCAAGCTCAACCTGGCCCTTCTATTGACCCGTTTCCAGACGAATACAAAATAGCAGCCCTTGTCTTCTACAGCTGTGTCTTCATAACTGGCTTATTTGTTAATGTCACTGCCTTATGGGTCTTCAGTTGTACCACCAAGAAGAGAACCACTGTAACCATCTATATGATGAATGTGGCACTACTGGACTTGATATTTATAATGAGCTTACCCTTTCGAATGTTTTATTATGCAAAAGGTGAATGGCCGTTTGGAGGGTACTTCTGCCAGATTCTTGGGGCTCTCACAGTGTTTTATCCAAGTATTGCTCTATGGCTACTTGCTTTCATCAGTGCCGACAGATACATGGCCATTGTACAGCCGAAATACACCAAGGAACTTAAAAACACATGCAAGGCCATGCTAGCGTGTGTGGGAGTCTGGATAATGACCCTGGCGACCACCATCCCACTCCTACTACTCTACGAAGACCCAGATAAAGCCTCCACCCCTGCCACCTGCCTCAAGATTTCTGACGTCATCCACTTCAAAGCTAATAATGCGCTGAACTTCACTCGACTGACTTTCTTTTTCTTGACTCCTCTGTTCATCATGATTGGGTGCTACTTGGTCATTATTCATAGTCTCCTTCACGGTAAGACGTCGAAGCTGAAGCCCAAAGTCAAGGAGAAGTCTATACGGATCATCATCACGCTCATGGTGCAGGTGCTCGTCTGCTTCACGCCTTTCCACATCTGCTTTGCTTTCCTGATGCTGGGAGGGGACGAGAACAGCTACAACCCCTGGGGAGCCTTCACCACCTTCCTCATGAACCTCAGCACCTGTCTGGATGTGATTCTCTACTACATTGTTTCAAAACAATTTCAGGCTCGAGTCATCAGCGTAATGCTCTACCGCAATTACCTTCGGAGCGTGCGCAGGAAGAGCTTCCGCTCAGCTAGCTTACGGTCCCTAAGCAACATAAACAGTGAGATGTTGTGAACGGTCCTTGCGGGTCTTCGCTCTCTCTAAACTCACTTTACTAACTTAGGGTCAGTGGATATTCTGTATGATATCATCAAGTCCCTTCTCTCCCGAAAAAAAATAATAAACTTTAAGAACTCTTCCTCCTTTGTGAGGTCTTATTATTGTGGCAGCACAATTAAATACACTAAAGTACTTTAATAAATTCATTATCTCTTTTTAAAACCTGTATAAAACAGTTTCATGAATTACTGGGAGAAAAGCACCCAATTCTTGTTTCATATTCAAGCCTTATCTAAATACATAGTTGACTTTTGGGATTTAATTCTATGTGCAAGTGAGTCATGGTGTCAGGTCAGCAGGCAAAATAATGGAGCTATTGTTTGAAATAATTTGATTGAATTATTTTCCAACTAGATGCAGCTCCCTTTGGTCTAATTTATACTCAGAATTGGTCTAAATCCAGTACTTTGTATTCTAAACACCAAACTTCCATGATTCCTGCACAAACAGCTATGTTCAACTCACCACTGTTACTGCTGCAGAGCAGAATTTGCAGAAGCAAGCACCTGAGGGTGCTATAAAGGCCACTGCCATCAGTCCCCACCTACTCTAAACTCATTTTCCTTTGGAAACAGACTATAGTCATTCAATAAACACTTACTGAGAGCCGAGTATGCACCAGACTCTACTTGAGACTAGTTGAGGGGACCTCCCTGGTGGCGCAGTGGTTAAGAATCTGCCTGCCAATGCAGGGGACACGGGTTCGAGCCCTGGTCCGGGAAGATCCCACATGCCGCAGAGCAACTAAGCCCGTGCGCCACAACTACTGAGCCTGCGCTCTAGAACCCAAGAGCCACAACTACTGAGCCCACGTGCCACAACTACTGAAGCCCACAAGCCACAACTACTGAAGCCTGTGGGCCTAGAGCCCGTGCTCCGCAACAAGAGAAGCCACCGCAATGAGAAGCCCGCGCACCAAAATGAAGACCCAATGCAGCCAAAAATAAATAAATAAAATAAATAAATTTATTTTTTTTTTAAAAAGGACGATTAATCCTGCCAAAGGGCAACAGGGTGCAGAAAGAAAACCAGCAGGTACGAGAATACAAATACATAGCATGTTAAGAAAGCTGAATGACTGACAGGGGAGTGGCTTGAAACACTGGATTGGGGTCAGATTATGAGGGCTTTGAAGAGAAAATAAAAAAAACAATATATGGGGTGGGGAGGATGGTACTGCTAGGATGTCTGCATAGGTGACCTTACTTAGTTCCGGCCCCTGACCTGTGAATTACAGAGTATGAGCCCCAATTTACAGATGAGGGAAGTTGAGAGAAGTAACTTGCTCAAGATGACACACAAATAATACACGGCAGAGCTGGAATCTCAGGTAAATCTGGTCTATGTGATGGCAAAGCCTAAGCCATCCGTACTATTCTGGGCAGCCCTGATGCCACCTTGAAGAAGCTTGCTTTTTATTCGGAAGAAAATAAGGATTTAGAGGTTTTTAAAAGGAAGATTAGCATGGTCAAACTTGTATTTTAGAAAGATAACTTCTGTAAACATTGCATGAAATACTTTGGAATTGATAGGAAGACTAGTTGAAGAATTACTGCAAAAATCTAGGCAAGAAAAGACTAGTTAAGACTGGGATAATGACAGAAGGAGTCAAGGAGATGCGATGAAGAGCTGATTATATAGGACTTCGAATGCATAAGAGTCGGTGCCCTACTCCACTGATGAGAAGAGGGAAAGATTTCCAGCTTGGATGACTGAGTAGATGAAAATGCCATTAATTAAAATAAGGAGTACAGAAGGAGAAGGAGATAAGAGTGCAAAAAGAGAGGTGATCAGAGGAGGTAAGAGCTTCTGAACATGATGAATTTTCTTTGAGTCTTAGAAGTCACTAGGAAATATGACTGAAGAAAGATCAAGAAAGCAATATGTACTGGAAATAGAGAGCTGGGAAACAAACAACAGGTGCTAACTGTAGTTGAGGTCATGGGGGTAGACGCGACGGCACAGAGAGAGCACCTGGAGTAAGCTTGAGAAAGGAGCTGCAAAGAGTAAAGAAGGGCAAAGAGGACCAGGAGAGAGTAGTGTGCTAGGATTCAGGCAAGCAGGTTATTTCATGAACTAATGGGATGTCAAAAGCATTTAGTATGCCACTGAAAGGTCAGATAAGACAAGTGAAAACAAGCCACTGGCTTTAGAAATTAGTTGGTTACTGGTGACCTTTATAAGAGAAGTTTTCATAGTGGTGAGGTTAAAAAAGAGAGAGAGAGAATTAAATAGGAAGTGAAGAATTGCAGGAAGTGCAGGTAAACTTGGCATAGATGAGAAAGAAAAAGGTAACAAGACATTATGTGGAAACACTGCAAATTATAAAACACATTGACTAAAAAAGGTTTCCTCTCCTGAGTTTTTGAAGCTTTGGTTACCATCAAATAAAAGATATATTTACAAAATGCAAAGTTTACTGAAGTAAAGATTTAGGTTCCAAGAAGTCTATGTTTGAGAATGCATCAAGATTCAAAAAAGCCATATTATAATGTTTCATGATTTAAAAGGAAAGAGAAATATATTCTCATTCAGGTGATGTCTGAATTAACATTCACACTGTCTTTCAGAGGGGATCCTATAACTTTTGAATTTACTCAAATTTGCAATTCTTGCTACTAGCTAAGATTTAAATAGGTAAAAGCCTCCTGGCCTTAAGAATCAGTAAAAACATTGCCACCAACTTCAAAATTGAATCAATCTTCCTTATATGTACCAGTCACGATTCCATAAAAAAATGTGTCATTCATTCCAAGAAATAACTGTCATTCAACTCTATGTGCAATAGGAAAAAGAAAGTCACCACACAAGGGGACGACGTAAATAAGAATTAAAAGCTACGTTGCTACCCATCCACTAAATTTAACCTAACACAAACGTACACTATACACATAACCCTTCTACAGCTCAGTAGGCCTTACAAAGAACCAAAAAGAACTGGCCTCGATGAGAAATGTTTGGGGAAAACTAATAATTTAGTAATGCTACTTCTTTTCTGAATCAGCATGGGATCATTCCTAATGACTACACTGTTTACCACAATAGCAGAACAGTCAACTTAAACTTCTTAGTCCAACTGCAATTACAACCTGTAAAACTCAAAAACTGCATAATTATGACACAGAACCTTGTGTCTCCATTAAAATATTATTCAGAATCACATATTATTAAGACAACTAAACATCAATACTCATGCCAATAATTCAGTAAACCCCATGAAGGGCAGCTATTACCATAAATATTAACAATGTAAGTGTGAGAGCTATAAGATCACTAACTGTATTTTAAAAATAGATATCCAAAGTGAATCTAAATCAAGGTACTTGCAATAGCCTAACAGTTCTCAAAAATATATACTGAAAATTAAAATAAGGTTGAAGTTAGTACATACAAATTTTAAATAGTACAGTATCTCATCTCTTAAAAGCAGTCTCAGAAACTTAATTCAGAGATGCTTTAAAGGCATTTATATGTGCTGACAACTCTGCTCCTAAATGTCAATTATTTCATAAACTAATACATGTTTTCTCACTTTGTTTTTAAAGAAGACCAACACAATATGAAAGCGAGTTAGGTTGCCCACTGCAGATTGGCTACAAAGTTATAACCTATATACTGATTTTCTTTTCCCTTTGGTGGAAACATATAAACAATATCATTTTAAAAAAGCATCATTCTTCAGAAGCTCAACTTCAGACAAATAAATTTTGTTTCCTAATCTAATTAATTAAATTTTGTATTTTTATGTTTAATTAGTTAACAAAGTTACTAAGACAAAATGTCATGATGAAAACACAATTCTATCTTCAGGACCAGAACAGAAAATTCATTAAAAATTCTCTAAAATATGAGATTTGAAAGCTAAAAAAAAGAGTGAGTGTAAAACAGATTCTGTTTCAAGAACATAATGAAAATGTTAAGTATACACTGGAATTTTTACATATAAAATCAATTTTACTATATTTAAAAGTTTAAAATATTCTCTTACTGACTTTCATGTATAATAATGCTTTAAGTCAGATTTAAGTAGTTATGAATTAAGCTAATATTTGAGAGCTACTTACAATCCAGAAGGCAAATTCCTGGCTGCAGTGATACCAAAGGAATACCGCACAGCTTCAACGAGGACGAAGTCACCCACCACTGACAAAACCCAGGAACCCAGCAGAAAGGACTAAAAATAAAAGAACATTAGAAGAGAGGAAGAACATTAGAAGAGAGGAGTCTTCTAAATAAACTAACATTTATTTAATTAGAACCAGCTCAGGTATATATATATTTTTTAAAGTTTGTTTTTGTTTGAATAGACTTTTCAAAGTGAGGGAGTAAAACCATACTGGTCAAATGTATTAACTTCCATAATTTCTAAGTATGTTAAAAAAAAGATATTTATAGCATGTCTTAGTTTTACAACGAATACACAAACCACTAAGCAAAATAAGTGATTAGAATTTTATTAAAATAAATATCCTTATTAAAATGGTTATTACTGGGCTTCCCTGGTGGCGCAGTAGTTGGGAATCCGCCTGCCAATGTAGGGGACACAGGTTCGAGCCCTGGTCCAGGAGGATCCCACATGCGCACAGCAGCTGGGCCTGTGCGCCACAACTGCTGAGCCTGTGCTCTGGAGTCCGTGAGCCACAAGTACTGAAGCTCGCGTGACTGGAGCCAGTGCTCTGCAGCAAGAGAGGCCACCGCAATGAGAGGCTCGTGCACCGCAACGAAGAGTGGTTTCCACTCGCTGCAACTAGAGAAAGCCCATGTGCAGCAACAAAGACTCAGTGCAGCCAAAAAAAAAAAAGTTATTGCCCACTCACACTGATATTATTATCATTATCATCATTATTATTTTATTATGCTAATGGCTTAAATTTAAATTTTTTCTTTGGTTAATGTTCATGTTCCAAATCAGACAGAGGATCATGTAATAAAAAGATAATTGTTAATGAAACACCAAGCTTAACAAAATAAAACTATTTAAAAACAAGAAAACAGAAACATTTTTTTCTATAACCTAAATAGCAAAGGGGAAATACATAAAAACTTACTGCAAATTTTCTGCTTCCATATCTTCTTTCAAATATCCTAAAATTATAAATAAGCAGACTACTGCAGAAAGTATCTTTCAAATCAAGGCAAATTATTCTTCCACAAATCAACCTCCAAATCTAGACGGGGATTTAAAAAAGAATAACAAATAAGAGTAAGATCTATTCAGGTCTCTTCCTTAGCAAATTTATTACGTTTACTTTATACTGCCTTTTTTTTTTTTTTTGCGGTACGCGGGCCTCTCACTGCTGTGGCCTCTCCCGTTGCGGAGCACAGGCTCCGGACGCGCAGGCTCAGCGGCCATGGCTCATGGGCCCAGCCGCTCCGCGGCACGTGGGATCCTCCCGGACCGGGGCACGAACCCGTGTCCCCTGCATCGGCAGGCGGACTCTCAACCACTGTGCCACCAGGGAAGCCCTATACTGCTTATTTTTAATACTCTAAGCTCAGATTCCCCAAGGTAGAACTGAAACTCTCCATACCTCTGTAGCAGCTCTTAGAAATGCACACTGAGGGCCCCGTAAGAGGTTCTAGCAGGAGAGTGTGGCTATTTGCACTCCTAGACAGAGGGTGATTGTCCTCCGTCCAGGCAGGTCCCACCTCTAGAGCACAGATGCCCGCAAAGTGGTGCAGGAGAAGGGGACTGTTCCCAACTTGGCCAGGTGAACCAAATTAACCCCCCAAACAGAAAGGTGCCAACTCAGGGCCACAGGGCCCTGACATTCCCTTACAGCAGTGGTTCTCAGGGCTGGCCATATGCTAGAATACCCTGGGGATCTTTCTAAAAAAGTACACCAGTGCCCGGGCCCCACCACTAGGCTCCCTGACTCAGCTGGTCTAGGGTGAGGTCTTGGCATCAAAAAATAAAAAATAAAAACAGGGCTTCCCTGGTGGCGCAGTGGTTGCGAGTCCGCCTGCCGATGCAGGGGACGCGGGTTCGTGCCCCGGTCCGGGAAGATCCCACATGCCGCGGAGCGGCTGGGCCCGTGAGCCACGGCCGCTGAGCCTGCACATCCGGAGCCTGTGCTCCGCAATGGGAGAGGCCACAACAGTGAGAGGCCCGCGTACCGCAAAAAAAACGAAACAAAACAAGTTTATGTAGGTGATTCTACCGTGCAGACAGGATTAAGAACCACTGTATTACAGCAACTGAAATCATACTGAAGCTCTACTATATTCCAACAGAAAGCAGTAGTATGGATAAATAACTGAATCACAGGAACTTGGCAAAGGCCACCTAAGCAATGGCATTAATGACATCCCTATGAAGAAAAGGTGTCAGTGCTCAAGAATGGATTATCATGCTTAAAATGGCTAATCAAGTATTTAGCAAAGAAAAGGTGGCAGGTTATAACCATAATTTGCACTAACACTCTCTGATATTGTGATTTATAATACGAAATATATTTTGGTCTTTGCCCATTGGCATTTCCAAAGTGAAGAAAGCTATAACGGTGTCTTTTGTCATGTTAATGAGGTGACTTTTGGAAGCACCTAAGAATGGGGGCTGGCTTCCAGGGGAACCGACCTTGTGATTAGAAGGTCAGAACTTACAGTCCCACACCCTGACCTCCGAGGAGGGAGAGGGGCTGGAGGGTGGATCAACTGCCAATGGCCAGTGTTAATCAATCCTGCCTATGTAATGAATCTCCACAAAAACCCAAAAGGACAGGGTTCTGAGAGCTTCCTGGGTGAGGAACATGTGAAGATCCGAGGAGAGTGGGGCTCAGAGAGAGCACGGTAGCTCCGCACCCTTTCCCCTTACCTTGCCCCATGCACCTCTTCCGTCTGGATGTTCACCTACACCCTTTAATAATAAACTGGTCATCCAGTACATTGAACGTTTCTCTGAGTTCTGAGAACTGTTCTAGCAGATTAATTGAGCCCAGGGAGGGGGTCGTGGGAACTCTGATTTATAGCCATTCGGTCAGAAGTACAGGTAGCCACCCGGGCTGGTGACTGGCGTGTGAAGTGCGAGCGCGGTGGGCAGTCCTCTGGGACTGAGCCTTACCCTGTGGGATCTGATGCCCTCTGGGAAGATGGCGCCAGAACTGAGTTCAGCTGTAGGACACCCAGGTTGGTGACTGAGAATTGCTTATTGTTGGGTGTGCGGAAATCCCTGCCAAGTTGGAAATGGTACCGGAATACCCCTTTTGCATTCCAACTCACAGACAAGGCCCAGCACCAGCATTTTTCATGTGATCAACCCAGAAATCTCGAAAGCCATAGACTTCTGCTCTTCCCAGCAGCAAAAACCCAAGAGAAATTTCCTACTTGGTTTAACCACCACTATAAGAGTAATTCACAGACTCTCAATCTATTAGAGCTGAGAGAGCTTAGCTCCTCTAACAGATATTCAAACTGAGGCAAGTTTTTGAAAATGTGAAGTATGCATACTAATCGCACAAAAACCAGATTTAACATGTTTAATTCTCTTGAAAGTAAAAATTGCATTTCCATGAGTAAAAACTGAAGCTGAAAAGAGATGTGTAAAAGGAGATACTGCAACTGCTTCATTCTAATCGGCTTTGCTGAAATTATCAATAAATACAACTAGAGAAGTCACTTGTTAGTGGAATATTAATAATAAATAATATTTCTTACAAATTTAGAGGCTTTGAGAGACTAAGAATGGCAGGAAGAAAGGCAAATCAGAGAAGAAGGCCTGCCTTCTCCCCTCCCAGAGGCCAGTGGAGCAGAGCTCACCTGGAAGTCGTCCTTGACTGCCTGGAGGTCGTACACAAAGAACCTCTGACAGTGTGGAAGGAGGAGGGCCAGCAGGAGGGCCAGGGCACTGGGGACCAGTAAAAGACCCTTGGACACAGGTGCTTTGTCTGGAGGGAAAAACAAAACTGCTTTCAGAATGACCGTCCCTAAGATTTTAAAAACCACACGATTGAAAAGCAAGAGAATTCACTTCTTTTGAATTAGAATGAAGACAAAGTTCACACACTCTGGAATTTAATTCTTATTAACATATATTTTCAAAACATCTTCCTGCAGAGGTAAGTGATCAAAGGGCACTGGAAAACAAGTGAAATCGGCTGATGGGGGCTTCACTGTCATCTGGCTCTTACACGAGACCAAACCAAGTTTACTTCCACGGAATACCTTTTTAGAAAACGGTCACCAAAGTGTAAAGAAATAGACAGAGGAGTATGTTTTCTGTCAAACTGACCAGTTAGCTCCCGAGCATGACTGGGATTCACGTACATAAACATTTACTTTAAGAAATTTAAGAAGCAGTTAAAAGTGCTAACATTGCTGCCTGCAGTGGTCTGCTGAGATTTTCCACCGCGGGCACCCTGGAGCCTTGTCTAAATCTCACGCAGCCTTCAAACAACAGCTCAGTTTCCACTTCCTTACATCAATCTCTCCCATTTTAGCCTGAGGGGCTCTTCCCCCAACCTGCATCCCCATTTCCAAGTACTAGTTGAGGAGTCAGGGTCTGGAACCTGTTTTCCCTTCCCGACTACATGCAAGATTCCCGAGGGAGGCCACCTGCCTTCTCTTCTCCATGTTGGCCATAAAGCCTAGCACAGCTCCTTGAGGGAATGAAATGTCCAGATCCTCAACAGGCAAGACCACAGGAAAGTGTCACGGACACTTTCAGACAGACACATTCTCAGATTGTGTGAGGTGCACTTCAATGGGGAGTGAATCTACTAGTTATGGTTGGTAGTGTGGTTATTGCACTTGTTTGCATATATAAAAATAGCCCAACTACTTCCTCTCTGGTAAGGTCTTACAAACAGCTAAACTGGAACCATCGGTAAAGTGGCTGCATACTATCTTCACGACCAAGATGCAATCAAGGCTCCAGGGAATCTAAGAGCTAACGGAGCTCCCCGCCCCGCAGAAAACAGAGTCCCCACCACCCAGTACCCCAAACGTACCGGAAAGCACCGTGGTTGTGAGCCGGACCAACCTAAGTCCTAACGCAAGCAATTTCAGCCTGTTTTCCTCAGCTGTAAAATGAAGATAAGAGGAGCTACCTCAAGAGTGTTATGAGAAGTAAATAAAGAATGAATATAGGGAACAGAGGTGACAGAGGTGCACCTTGACGGTTTCCTCCTTCAACTTGGGCTTCACCGATCCTTGTGGAATGGGTCCCATCATTTATTCATTCCTGCCTCTTCCTTACTGCCTGCAAGACTCCACTGTAGGTTCATGGTCTCAAATCTCAAACTGACACTCTCCACTGACCAGCAATGCTACTGCTCTTCTCTAGTAAGCGTGCTCTCTCCTCAAACCTTCCTGCTCCACACTCCCAACGGCTTACATGTCACCATATGAATAAATGAATGGTTTGCTTTGGTATTCTCCCTCATATCTCTACGATCAATAAGCACCTACTACTCCAGACCATGCATTATCCCAGGTCCTGGGGTATAGCAGCAAATGGTGGACAAAGTCCCTCCCCTGTGGCACCTACAGTCTAGACAGCAGAGAAAAGAAAATACACAAAGCAAGGTAAATATCATGTCAGATACAAATAAATGCTATAGAAAAATTAAGCGGGGTAAAGAGCGAGGCTGTGTTACCCACCATGGATTTCCTGCTCTCTTTTCAGATAAAAGATAGGATTGCTACCCACCCACACCTGCCCCTAACTGAAGTGGCACATGGCAATGTGACTTGCTTTGGCCAAGTCAACATAATAGACGTCACTTCCAGGCAAATATTGGAGAGCCAGTGAATGGCCTTTCCCTTGGCCAATGCTCAAGATGGTGGGTATGCTATGAACCGGACGCCAGAGTTCAAGACAATACAGAACAGGCCCTGCCAGGTGACACACAATGGAGGGACACCAGCAGTAAGAAAGAAACCTTGTCGTTTCAGGTCCCTGACATTTTAGAGCCGTTTGCTACTGCAGCATAACTAGCCTATCCTGGTTTAGGGGAAAACATAGTTGCTAGTGGGGAAAGAAGGGTGCTCTTTTTCATAGTGTGATTAGAAGGCCCTCTGACAAGGTGAAATTTGAGCAGACACCGGAGGGTGTGGGCCTTGCAGACATCCGGGGAGCAGTATTCTTGGCAGGGAAAAGAGCAAGTCCAAGTGCTGTGAGACAAGAACACACTCAATACGATCAAGAAACAGTAAGGCCGCCAAGGCAGCTAACAGGAGAATAAGCGAAAAGCAGAGAGGCAGGATATAAGGTCAGAGAAGTTGAGGAGCAAACAGTGTAGAACCCTATAGCCCATAAGGACTTAACCTTTCCTCGGAGAGTGACAGGATGCTCTTGGGGACGTTAAGGAGAGGAATAACATGATCAGACGTGTTTTCAAAGGATCGTTTTGGTTGCTAAATTGAAAAGAGATTACAGGAAGGCAAGCATAGAAGAAAGGAGACCAGTTAGGAGGCTATCGTAATAATCCAGACAAAAGATGATGATGGCCTGGACCAGGGTGGTTTGGGTGGGGGTAGTGAGAGTGGTCAGAACTGGGGTGTGTTTGGAAGGTACAGCAGGCAGGATTTGCTGGCTAACTGGGTAGAATGTATGGGCCAATGGAGAAATCAAAGATGACCCAAAGTTTGTGCTGCGAGCCAGTAGAACTGTTGCCAGTTCCTAAGATGGAAAATTCTGTCACCCTCACCCTTACCATGCCTACAAGATCCGGGCCCACCTTGCAAACTGTTCCCCCATCTCCACCCCCCACCTCCTAGGGCTCTACCCTTTATACCAATGCTGCTCAAAGTAACTAGTCCAGGGGCTTCCCTGGTGGCGCAGTGGGTGAGAATCCGCCTGCCAGTGCAGGGGACACGGGTTCGTGCCCCGGTCCGGGAGGATCCCACATGCCGCAGAGCGGCGGGGCCCGTGAGCCGTGGCCGCTGCGCCTGCGCGTCCGGAGCCTGTGCTCCGCAACGGGAGAGGCCACAACAGTGAGAGGCCCGCGTACTGCAAAAAAAAAAAAAGAAAAAAAAAAAAAGTAACTAGTCCACAAGCTGTTACCAGTCCAGAGTGAGAACAGAATGTGACCCAACACACTATGTCCTGCAGCGAGGAAGTCCTGCTATGAAAAAAATATC
The DNA here is from genome assembly GCF_026419965.1 of Kogia breviceps. Taxonomy (NCBI): domain Eukaryota; kingdom Metazoa; phylum Chordata; class Mammalia; order Artiodactyla; family Physeteridae; genus Kogia; species Kogia breviceps. The sequence continues at coordinate 68,274,550 of NC_081325.1, read as the reverse complement.
ACCTGTACTGAACACGCTCTCTGCCCAAATGTCACCTTATCTGTGGATACCCCATGTAATTCTCTATCCCCTTTGTTCTGGTTTATTTTTTCACAGCACTTATCAACAACTGACTTATGAATAGTGATTCACCAAATCTATGATTCAAACTGACTGTAAGATATACCATTATTTTAGGTGTTACTAAAAAAGAAACACTGTCAGATAATTCTAAGATGGCATCAACTGTAAAGTACAACCCAATATTAGGAACACTAAAATGTGAAAAAATGCAATTTGGAATCAAGAAATACATTTCTCTGTGTATTGTCCATCTCCCCATCCTCAGTCCCCACTAGAATATAAGCCTCTTGAAGGCAACAATTTTGTCTACGTATGTTTACTGCTGCAGTATCCCTCATGCCTATAAAAGGATCAGGTCCATAACGGCAGTCAACAAGTGTTTATCTAATGAAAGGTGACTGATATATAACAGATGCTCAATAAATACTGGTGAAAGCAACCCAAGCATCAATTGATGGGTAAGTGGATAAACAAAATGTGGTATATCCATACACTGGAATATAATGAATTATATTCAGTCTTTTTAAAAGGAAGGAAATTCTCACATGCTACATCATGGATAAACTTTTTGGACATTATGCTGAAGGAAATAAGCCAGACACAAAACGATAACTACTGTATGATTCCATTTCTATGAGGTACCTAAGGAGTCAAATTCAGAGACAGGAAATAGAAAGGTGGTTTCGAGGGGCTGGGGGGAGAGAAGACTAGGGAGCTGTTTAATGAGTATAGAGTTTCAGTTTTGCAAGATGAAGAGTTCTAGTGACAAATGCACAACAATGTGAATGTGCTTAATGCCATGGAACCATACACTTAAAAATGGTTAAGATGGCAAATTTATGTTATGTGTATTTTACCACAATTAAAGACTAAAAATAAAAAAAAAATTTACTGAATTAATAACGGATCCTATTTATACAATCATTTTAATTCTATCTAGGACTAAACTCCTAAAAATACAGACCTGATTACTTAACTCAGATAACACTACCATTAAGTCCTCCTCTTAAGATGAGCAAAAATCAGATCCCAAAAACCTATGAGGAAAGTAACAGATAATATACAATGGTCCAAGAAGTCCCATATCACAGGACAAGTATACAGTATTACTACGGACAGCAGAATTTACCGATTAACTCAAGATCTGTACATTTCGCCATATGAAGTTTACCACAAAACAAACAAAAAAAGAACTTTAAATGATTATTAAATTCTAGTTAACAACGTATGCTTAAGTGTTTAGAGATAAAGTGACTACAACTTACTCTGAAATCCACCAAAAAAATAAGACAAATTGATGAAACACAGAACGGATATTTAATAAAGCAAATATGTAAAATATTAATTGCAGAATCTAGGTGGTAGGTATATGGTGTTCATTATATCATTCTTCAACTGTGGAGGTGGGCAAATAGTGAATCACAGAATATGAGAGCTGAGATAAGACTTCAAAATACATGAAGGAAAAACTTATAGAAACAGATAAATCCACAAATATAGTAGGAATCTTCAGCACTCCTCTCTCAGTGATCAATAACACAAGTAGACAGAAAATCAGTGTCATGGACTAAAATGTCCCCCGCCCTCCTCCAGATTCATATGTCGAAGCCCTAACCCCCAATTCGACTGTATTTGGAGATAGGGTCTTTAAAGAGGTAGTTTAAGGTCAAATGAGGTCACAAAGGTGGGGCCCTAATCCAATCTGTTCTTATTGGAGAAGGAAGTGGCACCAGGGATGCACACATACAGAGGAAAGACCATGTGAACACACAGGGAGAAGACATCTACAAGCCAAGGAGAAAGGCCTCAGGAAAAACCAAACTTGCCAATGCTTGGATCTTGTACTTCCAGCCTCCTGACCTGTGAGAAGATAAAATTCTGTTGTTTAAGCCAGCCACCCACGCTGTAATACACTATCATATCAATCAGTAAGAATATAGAAGACTTGAAAAACAGTATCAGTCAATTTGACCTGATTGACGTTTATAGTATACTCCACCCAACAACAAAAAATTACACATTTTTTTCAAATGGATAAGGAACATTCCCCAAGACAGACCATATTCTGGGCCATAAAAAACACCTTTATAAATTTAAAGAAATTAAAATCATACAAAGTACGTTCCCTGATTACAACAAAATTAAACTAGAAATCAACAACAGAAAGATGAATGGAAAATTCTCCAAATACAGCTGACCCTTGAACAACACAAGTCTGAATGTCAAGGGTCCACTTACATGATTTCTTTTCAATAAGTACATACCATGGCACTACACAATCCATGGTTCGTTGAATCCACGGATGTGGAACCATGGATATGAAGGGCCAACTATAGAGTTATACTCAAATTTTCGACTGCATGGGGGTCAGCACTCCAAACACCCACATTGTTCAAGGGTCAACGGTACTTGAAAATTAAACAACATAACTTCTAAATAATACCTGGGTCAAAGAGGGAGTAACAAGGGAAATTAGAATATATATTAAATAAAATAAAAAGTAGTACAACCAAGCAAAATTTGTGGGCTGCAAATAAGGCAATGCTTAGAAGGAAATTTATAGCATTAAATGCTTATACAGGAAGAGAAAAGGTCTCAAATGACAATAAAGACTACAAGCTTTAAAACACTAAAAAGAGACGAGCAAACTAAACCCTAAGCAAGGATACGGAAAGACAGAATTATGAGCAGAAATCACTGAAATTGAAAACCAAAATATAATAGAGAAAAATCAATGAAACTAAAAGCTAACTCTTTGAGAAGATCAATAAAATTGATATACCTCTAGCAGGACTGATCAGGAAAGAAAGAGAAGACATAATTACCAGTATCAAGAATAAAGGAGGGGCTTCCCTGGTGGCGCAGTGGTTGAGAATCCATCTGCCGATGCAGGGGACACGGGTTCATGCCCTGGTCCGGGAAGATCCCATATGCGGCTAGGCCCGTGAGCCATGGTCGCTGAGCCTGCACGTCCAGAGCCTGTGCTCCGCAAAGGGTGAGGCCGCAACAGTGAGAGGCCCGCGTACCGCAAAAAAAAAAAAAAAAAAAAAAAAAAAGAATAAAGGAGGAGATCAATGGAACAGGATAGAAAGCCCAGAGATAAACCCATACACATATGGTCACCTTATCTTTGATAAAGGAGGCAAGAATATACAGTGGAGAAAAGACAGCCTCTTCAATAAGTGGTGCTGGGAAAACTGGACAGGTACATGTAAAAGTATGAAATTAGAACACTCCCTAACACCATACACAAAAATAAACTCAAAATGGGTTAAAGACCTAAATGTAAGGCCAGACAATATAAAACTCTTAGAGGAAAACATAGGTGGAACACTCTATGACATAAATCACAGAAAGATCCTTTTTGACCCACCTCCTAGAGAAATGGAAATAAAAACCAAAAAAACAAAATTGGACCTAATGAAACTTAAAAGCTTTTGCACAGTAAAGGATACCATAAACAAGACCAAAAGACAACCCTCAGAATGGGAGAAAATAGTTGCAAATGAAGCAACTGACAAAGGATTAATCTCCAAAATTTACAAGGAACTAATGCAGCTCAATAACAAAAAAACAAACAACCCAATCCAAAAATGGGCAGAAGACCTAAATAGACATTTCTCCAAAGAAGATATACAGATTGCCAACAAACACATGAAAGAATGCTCAACATCATTAATCATTAGAGAAATGCAAATCAAAACTACAATGAGATATCATCTCACACCAGTCAGAATGGCCATCATCAAAAAATCTAGAAACAATAAATGCTGGAGAGGGTGTGGAGAAAAGGGAACACTCTTGCACTGCTGGTGGGAATGTAAATTGATACAGCCACTATGGAGAACAGTATGGAGGTTCCTTTAAAAACTACAAATAGAACTATCATACGACCCAGCAATCCCACTACTGGGCACATACCCTGAGAAAACCATAATTCAAAAAGAGTCATGTGCCACAATGTTCATTGCAGTTCTATTTACAATAGCCAGGACATAGAAGTAACCTAAGTGTCCATCAACAGATGAATGGATAAAGAAGATGTGGCACATATATACAATGGAATATTACTCAGCCATAAAAAGAAATGAAACTGAGTTATCTGTAGTGAGGTGGATAGACCTGGAGTCTGTCATACAGAGTGAAGTAAGTCAGAAGGAGAAAAACAAATACCGTATGCTAACACATATATATGGGATCTAAGAAAAAAAAATGTCATGAAGAGACTATGGGTAGGACGGGAATAAAACACAGACCTACTAGAGCATGGACTTGAGGATATGGGGAGGGGGAAGGGTAAGCCGTGACGAAGTGAGAGAGTGGCATGGACATATATACACTACCAAACGTGGGGTGGACAGCTAGTGGGAAGCAGTCGCATAGCACAGGGAGATCAGCTCGGTGCTTTGTGACTACCTAGAGGGGTGGGATAGGGAGGGTGGGAGGGAGACGCTAGAGGGAAGAGATATGGGAACATATGTATACGTATAACTGATTCACTTTGTTGTAAAGCAGAAACTAACACGCCATTGTAAAGCAATTCTACTCCAATAAAGATGTTGAAAAAAAAAAGTAATAAGGTCTGCAAAAAAATAAATAAAAAATAAATTCATATTAAAGTGTAAAAAAAAAAATAATGATAAATTATTCAATGGTAGGAACAGCTCTGAAAAAGTGAATCAGAAAGCTTGTCTAGACAAGCTTGTTCTAGACCCATGCAATAAACTGTAAGAGAAAAGAAAAAATAAGTTTAAGAGAAAATGTGTGGTTATTGGCAAAAGAAAAAAAAAGATCTTTTGTAAATTCAAGTGCCTAAGGATACCAGGCAGGTAGCAGTGAAACAGGGGAGGTAGGTGGCAAAAAGCACGTATCAGTGGATTTTTGTCACATAAGAATTCAGCCCTGGTGTGCCAGATCATCATCTCAAGAGCTGAGAGGAATCTGGATTTCTGTCTGAAAGACACCAATTTTAAAACGTTGGAAGCTGACTCTCCTCCCACCCCCCTACCCTCGCCACCAACACATAGCTCAAACAAAACACATCTGTCTGGCCTGCCGGTGTTCAAAGTCTGGCCTAGAGAATCATCACTGAGGTGAATGCCTATCAGAGCAATGCTAATTTAAGAGAAGGCTGAGTCGTAAAGACCAAGGCTGGTAAAGGTGCTGCCCTAACGGTAACAGCTCCAGGACAAACCAAGGATGGTTCTATATGTTCAAAGACCCTATGAATCTTTGAATCAACCAAAGTAGATTGACAAGTAAGGATACCATAACTATAAAGACATACACTTGAACATCTGAGAAGATAAGCAGGAGAGGGAGTTATCTGCTCAGCAGATGTTTAATGTAGACTAAACGGGTCTATTGGGGGGAAAGATGCAAACAAAACATATCTCTGCAAGCTGGAGAAACCCAAGTCTGATTTTAAAGTTTGATGATACAAGGAACCTCTTCCACTCCTGTCTGGTGGAAAAGCCTATCAAAATAGAGAACCAAGCTTAAACCCTTTTTTTTTTTTTTTTTTTTTTTTTTTTGCGGTATGCGGGCCTCTCACTGTTGTGGCCTCTCCCGTTGCGGAGCACAGGCTCCGGACGCGCAGGCCTAGTGGCCATGGCTCACGGGCTTAGTTGCTCCGCAGCATGTGGGATCTTCCCGGACCAGGGCACGAACCCGTGTCTCCTGCATCGGCAGGCGGATTCTCAACCACTGCGCCACCAGGGAAGCCCAAGCTTAAACCCTTTTAAGTTTGGACCTGTACACGGCCTTTAGCACCTAATCCATTTGTGAGTAGAGATGCTACTAAACATCTTTAACCCCTGACGCTGAGACTGGCTGGTTGGTGGGGATAAAAAAACCCACTTAAACACTATAAACACTAAAATTAATTCTAAATGGATTCAAGAATCAAATAAAAGCAATGAAACCAAAAAGACAGCTCAACAAAATTTCAGTTCAAGATGACAGGCTCCTACACCTGTCTACTTTTCCCCCCTCCCAAAGTCATACTGAAATAAAAGGACCTTCAAAACACCAGAGAAATGCCTCCCTCCAAATAGTCCAGGGAACTACACAATAAATACCAAGACCTGGAGAGGAGAATGAGCAAACAGAGTTACCCAACAGAATAATTTACAGCATTTCTCAAACTTCAGTCAGTCCCATTACGGCGCCGCGATTTTTGTTATATCCCAGTGTTACCTATCCCGTTATTTAATGTTTTTCTTTAAATCATCTTACTATGTTTTAGTTAAATAAATGTATTTTAAAGGAAACTTTATATCACTATAATAAGTGCAAAACGAGTGTCACTTTGTCATCAGTAGGTGGTAACTATAAAAATAAACACAGTTTACTAAATTCTAACTAATATTGTTGCTGCAGAAAGATCTGGGCTTGCCTCCTGTTCTCTATGTTACCAGAGGAAACTAGCTGCTATTAGAGAGGTATTTCAGACTAGCAGCTAATTGAGACTTTCTCTTTGTTACAATCAAGAGGAAAAAGAACTGAAAAGGGAATTATTATCTTAAGTTTGTTTCAATGGCCCTTAGTGTTGAGCCCACATCCTGTTTAAACCATCCCTGGTATAAATGGCGCACGTGCCTGCCCTGACAGTTGGGCCAGGCCCTTCCACAAAACTCTGCCCCCAGACACACTCCTTTGCATTTTCTCATACACAGCCATTCATTTGACCACCCCAGCGGGCCCCCAAAATCAAATTCGAGAAATGCTCTCCAAAGAAAGTGGCGATCTACTTAGGGAGGACGTTGTAATGGTCTGAGGGCTGAGAAAGACTAGAGAAGAGCTTGGGCATCTTCAGACGCCCACAAATGATGCCAGCCTGGGTAACGCGGAACCGTGGGAGGCGGGTGCTAAGAGGAAGGGCAGCTTCACTCAGAGTAAGATTTACACAAAGAGCCACAGGCCCCCCTAACCTGGCCCACAGCAGGGGATTTTCACCATCTTTGCCTGTCTCCTGCTCCCCACCTCTGCACCCTATATGGAAAGCAGCCTACTCACAAGCTCTGCAAACTTAAACAGAGCCTACAGGCAGCCCTGCCAGCTGAGGTTCGGGCCTCTTGGGGACAAAGACCTATCCATAAATAAAGAGAAAACCCACACCAGCTACTTATAAATCCAGTCTTTCACTATGTACAAGAACGGTCAAGTGAGCATCCAGAAAGCTCACCCCCGTGTCCCCTGCACCAAAACGTTTACTGCAGGAGGGATGCCAGGGGAGAAAACAGAAGACTCAGAGAAGAAAATGATGCAAGGGTCCAGAAACAGCAATAATTGAGTGTGAACTTAAGTAGTGAAGAAATATTAAAAGAAATTAAGAGACTCCTTGAAGTAGCACAGGTTTTCTGACCTAGGGCTCTATTTTCTTCTACGACACCAATCACACACCTTGGTTCAACAATGAATACACAATCATAATAATGTAAATATAGCTATTGTTATGATTTTCTATATAAAATCAACCTATAGACAGAGCATGGAAGGCTTAACTATCATTACAGAACAGGCTATAAAAACACACAGCATACATAGAACACAAATTAAGAACTGAGAGACAAAAAAGTACATGTTCTTGGGCTAATTTTTCTCATTTTCATAGTGTAGTCTCCTGACTATGCCAAAAATTGATGAATCAAAAAATAAAGGGTTTTGTTTTGTTTTGTTTTGTTTTGAGGTTTTTTTTGCGTTACGCGGGCCTCTCACTGTTGTGGCCTCTCCCGTTGCGGAGCACAGGCTCCGGACGCGCAGGCTCAGCGGCCATGGCTCATGGGCCCAGCCGCTCCGTGGCACGTGGGATCTTCCCGGACCAGGGCACGAACCCATGTCCCCTGCATCGGCAGGCGGATTCTCAACCACTGCGCCACCAGGGAAGCCCCCCAAAATAAAGGGTTTTGTGCATTGTTTAAAATTATAAATGTAACCACTACAAGGGGTAACCAAACCAAAACTAAACATGGAGAGGTTGGAGGTATGCAAATTCCTCATCTTTCATTATGTGGAATCTATAAGCAGAACCAGTAGTTGACAAATAAAATAAAGGCATAAATACATCATTTAAAGCTGTAATAACAGAAGAAACAAAGAAAGAGGAACTTAAAAGGGGCTACTGCTAGTGAAGAGAATTCATCTTATATAAATTTTTACCATATGCTTATATTACTCTTATATTAATTACACACACACACACACACACACACACACACACACACACACACACAGAGGATTCATAAGCAAAAAACAATCTACAAGAATATTCTCCAAACTGTTCTGGGACTGAAAAGAAAGAATTTCACGTTTCACTTTCTCCTCTTCTGGGTAGCCTCAATTTGTACCAGCAGTATATATTACCTACATAATTAGAAAAATATAAGATACAAAAATATTAAATGAATATTTAACAGATCTCAGGAGGCCCAGGACTTAATAAAGAAAAGGATGTATTTGGCTAAATACAATTTATGAGCTAAATCCCTTTATTTTAATGACTTATTTAAATGAAAAACTTTATATGAGAAAAATTTCATGAATAAAATTTAAAAGCAACTGACAAGTGGTTGAAATATTTGTAACATATACCATGACTAAAGCTAGTACCCTTAAAGGACTTTTACTAATCAATTTAACAAAAACAAAACAAACACTAATACTCCAATTAAAAAAAAGGGCAAAGGACATAAATAGTCAAATCAGTTCAAAAATATATTAAAATGGCCAATAAATATGAAAGATGAAAATAAGTTCACTTTCCCGGGCATTCAAAGAAATGCAGATTAAAACAATGAAATGTCATTTTTCAATCTCTCAACTGGCAAAAATCATTTTAAATTATCATAACCCAAGTGTTACAAGAGTTTGGTGAGAAAGATATTCTCCTAAACTGCTGAAAAGTGTAAAGTGACACATCCTTTCTGGAAGGATTTGGCAATACAGATCAAGAGCTTAAAAATGTTCCTATTCTTTGACACTATAATTCCACGTTTGTGATCATTTCTTTAGGATGAAGTCAAAGATGTGATCAATAACTTAAAGACGTTCACCACAACATTGTTTAAATGGGAAAAAAATGGAGAAAAACATTGTAATATAACACGTTGTAATCCTTCAAAGTCATGATTCTGTAACTAAAAAATGTTAGGGGAGCACAACAAAATATTTATTTGAATGCCATGTCTGTATAAAACACGTGTGTGTGTGTGCCTGAGAGAGAAGGAATGCATAGGTAACAACAGCCTGTACAGAAAAAAATCTAAAAGAATGAGCACTAAAATATCAGTGATGATTATTTAGGTGGGAGAGTAATGTGTGACTATTCCTTTCTATATCACATATTTGTGTAATTTTTAAATTTTTTTGGCAGCAAGCATGTTTCAGTTTTGTAATAAGGCAAAACAAAAAAATGTTAAAAGTCATCTTTGAACATTATTAATAACATGGGGCAAATTCATTTAAGGTTAAATGAAAAAATCAGAATATGAAACTGTACGTAGCTCCAATTTTGCTTTTAAATCTGTTTACATACATACATATGAAAAAGTTTACAGAACACCAATATGTTAACGGAGATGAAGTCTGGGCAGCACAGTGAAATGGCATTTTATGTTTCTCCCTTTCATTTCCCAAATTTTCTACAATGAAAACCATTCCCACTAAGTCTTAGAAACAAAGAGTTAATAAAAAGTTAAATTTCCTTGTTGCAGGGCCCAGAAGCCTTGGAAGTGCTAATTTCCATCATCAATCTTTAAAAACAACATTAGGGACATCCTGGCTTCAGAACGCTTTCCAAATATTAATACTGTGCTCTTTCCACTGTACCATGCTGCATTCAAGGGACTAAGCTAACATAAGCATTGGAAAATGTCAGAGAACAGTGGCAATATAACTTATAAAAATCTAAAGAAAAATGTCTGGGAAAGAATCATGATTTAAATGAGGATTAAATGATCATTTTCATTTATAATTATAATTTAAACGAGGGTTAAAACTTAAGCAATGTACAGCAGGATGACCAGAGGTAGGAATAATGTATAGTATGCTTGAAATTGGCTAAGAGAGTAGATCTTGAATGTTTTCACCACACACACACAAAAAGATAACTGTGAGGTGATGGACATTTTAATTACCTTGACTGCAGCAATCATTTCACAATGTATGCAAATGACAAACCATCACATACAACATGAATATATAAAATTTTTGTCGATTATATCTCAATAAAGCTGGAAAAAATAAACTGAATGATAAAATTTGGGGTTTAAAAATAAAACAATTTTTTAATGAAAAATAAAATTTTAAGCAGCCCTGCACAGTACCAGTGTGTTCTAGAAAGCACACCCCAAAAATGCTGGAGTAAATAAATTATTTATGAGATACTCTTGATCAGGTTGTATTTATTAAAATTCCATAGAAATGCAATTTTTAAAGTAGCTTGATTTAAGGTAGGTTCTGCCTTCATGACTAAAACTGATACTGCCACAAGCTGAGAATGGAAAAAGTTGGAGAAGTTAGATAATAACTTGACTAATAAGGGAAGAGAAATATAATAATAATAATAATAATAAAGGAAAAAGAAAAATGTGCAAATAAAAACAATAGTGCATTAGCTCCTACAAAAAGATCCTAATTAGGACATAAAACATCTCTAGTAAAAGCAAAGCTGGACCTTGGTTCTGCTTTAGGAAAAAAGAGGGAGACTCATGGACTGACAGAAGGAACATGGCTGACACATGAGGAACCAGCTGCAGCAGTCACAAGGGGGGGCAATAAAAAGCAAGTTGCCAGGACCCAGAATAAGTGTTCAAGGGCTGGGAAATAAGCTCCACTGCTAAGCAGAGCTGCTATATTCATCACGAGCCTATGGATACCCCAGTGGTCACGAGAGAGCAACGTGAATAAACTTCCTTGAGTGTGAGCAGCAGTAGAGTGCGTTAGTTCAGAACACACAATATGGAGCCGCACTAGATTCAAAGTCTAGTCCTGCCCCTCACCAGCTATATGATGCCGGGGAAGTTACTTAAACACCTGTGCCTCATCTTCCTCATCTGCAAACTGGAGAAAATAACCCTACTACCTTGTAGGGTTGTTCTGAGAATTAAAGAGTTAATATATGTAACCTGCTTAGACAGAGCCTAGTAGTGTTACATAAGTAAAATAATAACTCACACTTATTAGTTGTTGATTGAAAAATTATAGAGAGATAGGTAGAACTCTCGTTTACATTAGGATTCATTTTCCCAGATGTTTTTCCTGAGGCTTAGAAGTTATACTGCCATTGCTCCTAGCCATTTTCCTTAAAGAGACTAAATTCACATCATTTCCGTCTCTTTAATGTGGCATGGCACAATGGAAAGAATACAGGCTTTGGAGGTAGGCAAACCTGAGTTCAAATCCTAGCTCTTCCACATACTAGCTATGTGATTTTGGAGAAATTATGTTCTGAGCCTCAACATACTCATTTGCAGAAAAAAGCAGAATAACAATACCTAGACTTAACTGTGAAAATTAAATGTAATAACTTAAGTAAAGCAATCTTTTCTCCCTTAAATTGCTGGTAAAGTTATAGGCACCATTCTTTGGGGCTAGAATTTGGCTGTATCAAAATTAGAAGATAATACTCATCATTTAATCTTCTTTTACTTCTAGGAATATCTGAAAATTAAGATGCTCTCAGTGCTGCTACAATAGAAAAAAAGGAGGGAGGCACCAACCTAACTGCAAGAATAGCGTACGAAGAAAATGCTTCTGACAAAAGAGAAAAAAGCAGAATATACACAGTCATTAATGATTACATTTTAAGAGCACTGCATGAAATAAAAACAAGTTACAAAATAGTATTCAAGTATTCAGGTGTGATCAATTTATTTTTAATTATTTCTTTGGATATTCATTTTTGCAATGAAAAAAGTATGAAGATAAACACCAAGATATCAATAAATGAATTTTTATTTCTTCCTACCACTTTTCCAGACTTCAGAATGTTCTTTGGTGAACATGCATTCATTTTATAATAACAAATTCAGTTCATTTAAAGTAAGAACATAAATGTATAAGGGGAAAAAGATGAAGAAAATTAACTGAAATGCTAACTGTGGTTTTTCTCTATCTTGCAAACTTTCTATAATGTGGTTAATCTTACTTTTAGACTGAAAAGAAAAACATTGTTTTTAAAAGCATCCTCCCTCAAGCTTGCCTTTCCCTAGTTAGTACCTGTCTTTCCTTCTCAATCAAAATTCTTGAATAAAAAGTACTGTATTCTTCGAGAGTTTCAAAGATATACTCCCCCCAGACTTAAGAACTGTGGGAAATAGCTTATCCCCAAGAGTTCAGCATTAAAGGCAACTCTTGCAGGGGTTTGGGCAACCCAGGCCTGCTGAGTTAATCCTTTACTACAACAAAGAATGAAATCACAGCAGAAATATATAAATTCTAAAGTCAACTCTAAAGAGGCCAGCCAAATGATTCTTGGCCCCCAAAACAGAAATCCAACTAAAACAAGATGGTAAAATTGCAGTTTTCACTGAGGTACCGAACTGCAAGGGTTGCTGCACACCAAAGGGAGACTCCACACCAAAATGCCGATTTTACAAAGAAAGAGAACCAAAAGGAGCCCCGTGGCGCTGGGACTCCTCTCGGTCACATCGTGAATATAAACAGTGAGTGGACGGGTGAGAGTTCTCTGCTGTGAAGAGGGGACACTAAGAGGGGGAGGCGTGGAGCGAGGCACCGACGTGCTGTGCATAAAACCAGGCCCTCGCGTCAGGCCGCGCGTGGGGCTCAAAGGGCTTATTCAGTGAGGTGAACACGTGACCCCTGAGAGCGGGGTACCGGGGCTCTAGAGAGCAGGAGGAGGAGAAGCCATGTTGGTCGCTGAGATAAGACTGCGTGACCAGGGCAGAGCAGCAGCAATTCCAGCAGAGCAGACGTGGACCCCAGGCCAGAAGCAACAGTGGGGTCGTCTCTCAATCAGCCCAGCAGTGTCCTCAAGCAGGCCAAACAGGCCCTAGGAGGAGGAAGCTGTAGGTGGACCTAAGTTCCCAGGAGCTATGAAAGACACTAAATAAAGCCCACCAGCATAACGATGCATCCCCCCCCCAGGTCAGGGGAGCAGCCAGAATGGGCGCCTCCCAAGAGACTCTAAAAAGCCCACAGGACAGAGTCAGCTTTAACCACGTACCAGGCTCAGAGAGCCACGTAAGGACAGTCCTAGTTCCTCAACATTCCTTCTTCCTCCCACTCCGCCTTACCTAGAACCCGGTAAGGTCAGAAACTGGGGGGTCAAAGGGGACACAAAAGGACAGAAGCCAACTGTACCACTTTCTCTGACAGCAAGTGGTTGCCAACTACAAATCTTAACTGGGAGAAGAGGGAGAAGAAGTCTTACCTTTGAATGAAGGCTGAGTGTTGATTAATTAACACACTGAACTGGATACTTTTAATTTTTAAATTGAGCCTATGTTTTGTGACTTCTATTCCCTAAGATCATTGCCACTTGAATGCACCTTTTGTCTTTCACTTAATGAGCCATGCTTATTAAACAGCTGTTGAATCAACAACTTGAAGAGTGAATAAAAAGTCATAAGGCCTGATGCCTTCTCATAAAAGGAAAAAGCTTTCCAAGCTGAGTGCATTTTAAAGAGATGGTGAGAGACAAAAATAAAGATTTATTTTAATCCTCTCCCACAAGTTATACATGCGACACATTGAGTACATACCTAAAGAAAGAATATATCAATCAGAACACAGTTTGGTCCTTCCTGGAAGCACAACCACAGCCGCACTGGGAAACTGTGCAAGTGTCCATTTCAGGATGATGCTGGGGACAGAGCCTCCAGGCTCCGAGGCAGGACCCTAAACCTGAAATGAAGGGGGGTTACAGACCCTGAACGACCCACCAGTCCTTGTGGCTCACCCATCTCTAGAGCGAAGTGAATGTCCTCACCATAGGCTGCCACCGCTGGACCTCGCATTCATCAACCTCCGCTAACTGCACCTGACTCTAGGCTCCCTAACTAATGTTTTGGATCAAAACGAGTTTCACTCAAGGGAAAGTTCCAGCTCATTTGAGAACTTTATTTCTCACTCTGATAAGGGTGTCCTGGTTGCCACCTCAGGGCTGTGTGGCTTGAGTCAGCATGATATCCTGGGTACTGACAGCCGTCTGAGTCTTCAAAGGGACGACTCCCTCCAGCTGTGTCTCCCTGAGACTCCCAGCTGTCCGTCCCAAGGGTCGACTCTATTTCTACGCTCTACCTCTGGTTCACTCCGTACCTCAACAAAAATAGGTTTTGGCCTTAATAGTCCACTAAAACTACTCTTCTTAAGGTAACAATAACTTAATGCCCAATCCAGTAGACCCTGAGGATGTGAAAAACCACCACACAGGTGGTCAGGAGATATGAAGAAAAAGTCAAAGAACAAGGAATTTTAGTGTAATATAAATAGGATACACGGATGTAATATACAGCACAGGGAATGTAGCCAATATTTTACAGTAACTTTAAATGGAGTGTAACCTATAAAAATGTTGAATCACTATGTTATACACCTGAAACTAATATAATATTGTAAATCAACTATACTTCAATTAAAAAAAGAATTTTAGCAAGAAGTGTCCATCAAGGCCAGTGTGAGAGAACATTCCACTAAGATAAGGACTGAGAGGCACCCATCTGATCTGGCGACAAGGAAGGCCCCGGCCACTTGTCCTCAATGGTCTCAGGGGTGGGGGAACAGAAGCAGGCTGCAGTGAGTGTCAAGCCACAGCAGGTGAGCATCAAAAAACAGCTGATTAACTGCAGGGGGCCAAAGAGTGAGGGAAGGGAGAAAGGGAAAAAAGTGAAGACATCGTTCAAGAAGCTTGGCTGGGAAGAAGAAACAAAGAAACAGTCAACTGATGGAGGGGTTATGCTTCTGTAGTTTTAAGAACAGACCTCAAAGAAGGATCCAGTTAAAAATACTTAACCCTGAGTACTTACTATGGCAAAACTCCAGGAGTTTACACATAGTAAATCTTTTAATCTTCACAAACCACCCAATAAAATAAGGAATAATATTATCTCCTTTCCACAGATAAGGGATCTGACGTACTCTGGGGGTCTCTGAAGAGCCACAGGAAAAAGCATCAGCTTCAATGCGTGCCAGGCAAAGAGAGAAGGAGGCAGTGTCACTAGAAAAGGCAGCAGGGAATGAGTTAAGAATAGGTGGAGAGTGGGCCTCAGTTAGAAGGGTGACTCATTCTTTTAGACTGGAAAACAGGAACTAAGTTCACATGCCTGAAAACCCTTACTCATCCCTCAAAAATCAGCTCAAACATCGCCTACATTAGGAAGTCTCCTCTAACAACTGTTAAAGTGTGGATACAAACAAATTAGCGCGAGGACGTGCCCAGGTGATGGCCCTTATATTCAGGTTGGGTTAAGAGTGGGAACAGTCTTGACCATGGCGGGAAGTGCACAGGGAGACAACCAAATCCAAGAAATGTAACTGAGCAATCGTGCTGAGGACTCAGCTTGGATTGGACACCACACATTAATACAAGGCTGGGGTTTTGCCGGGTGAGAGAGCAGGACAGCCGAGGGTCTTGATGGGAATGCAACGCGGGTAATTAACTATGGTCTCCAGACTGGATGTGGAAGATGCCAGAAATGGGCTGTAAACTGGAGACAAGGGGATCAAGAGTCTGGTGATCAGAGTCACCGTCAGAGAGTACGAAGAAACTGCAGGAGTTTGTTTACAACGAAAGAGGACGAATCAAATTAGGTTGGGTGAAGACAGTTCTCTGCTAAAGAAACATCCACTTCTGCCTACTTTGCTGTCACCTCTTTCTCCACCACGCAGTAAACACTGGATTGGAATTGCTTAAAGTTCTGTCCTCAGCCTTCCAGCTCTAGTCGCTGCTTCCAGCGTCCTCATTCACATCCACAGCATAACTCCCACCTAACAACCCACGTCCAGGCCAGCTCCCTCTCTCCAGATGGCCCCTGGGTATCTCCCGCTGGACTTTACAAGCCCCTGGACATTAAGCATCTTTCCCCAGATGAGCTCCTCCCTCTCCACGCTCCCTGCCTCTGTGAACAGTAACCTCACCTGTCGACCCCAAGTCACCTTCAACTCCGCTTTCTCTCCCCGAGTCCAATGAGCTTGACTGACACAGCCTACCTGCCTGCACATCTTTAGAATCCCTCTTTTCTATCCTGTCCATTCTCACTGCTACCACCTTCACTGGGGCTGTCAGCATCTCCCACTGGACTCTAACAGTTCTCTGGGCCCCTCCTGCTGGCCACCCTGTTGCCTTGACCTAAGTCTGTCCATTAGAAGCTCCCCCCACCAATGTTTTAAACATTCAAATTTCTGATTCCCACATTAGCCCTTCTGAATCTGACTCTCTGGGAATGGGACCCAGGAAATCTGGACATTCAGAAAGCTCCATAGCTGCTTTTGTGTGGCCTTGCCACAGGCAGCATATGGAAAACACTGCTCGCATCCGCAACAATAATCTGTCTTGCCTGCCACAGCAACGTGCAGCCTTCCCAACTAGCGTTCTATTAGATGTTGACCTTCTTCTGCCCCCCGGACTCTGCCCTACCATCTGGTCCTGGCCGCGCTCCTGAACAGGGGCAGCTGTGGCCACGCCTCCTCTTCTCCCTCTTCATGTTCCATCCCCAGCTCCCGACTCGCCAGCCCTCTGAATGACGTCACTGCACACCTCTGTGCAGAAACTGCTCCCTTCAGCTGTAAGCAACAATCCCCTAACTCATCACCTCCTGCCTCTCGGCCAGGCCCTGGCCAGGCTCTGTCCCCCGTAGAGGCTCTCTCCCCACTTGCATGCCTGACACACTCTTACTCATCCCTCAAACATCAGCTGAGATAGCGCCCACACTGGAAGTCTTAACCATGCCCCTTCCCTCCCCAGCCCATGGCTGCCATAAACCTGCAGCACCCAGTACAGAAGCTGTTCCATTTCTTTTTTTTTTAAGTTTTTCCCCACTAGACACAGAACTCCTTGAGGGTGGGACATATACCTAGAATACAACAGACACACAATTAATGTTGGTTGAGTCCATGTTAGAATGAATACACTGTGAAGTGAATAAGTCATGGGAACACTTACTAAAAATGTAAGAAATGAAACGTCTATTATTCAACACGTAATTGAGTGGTAGCATTCGTCTCTAAGCAAGGGTCTAAAATAAGGCATGAACACGATTCCTATGCACTTTTATCCAGTCATAATTACCTGACAGGGTAGAGAGCAATACAGTTTCATAGACATGGTCGCAAATGCCCTTCCCTCAATTTACTGCCCTAGCAGCACCAGCGTTCTTCAATACCTTGGAAACGCCCTGCTGTGCCTGTTTGAGAGTCTTTGTGCTTGTGCTCTTTCTGCAAGATGCACGCTTTTCAACATAAACTGACAGGTGGGTTCCTTCACGCCATCTGGGTCACCTTCCCGAACATCTTCGCTGACCACACCTGCTAAAGCAGCATCCTTAGCATTCTTTTAGCGTCCTGCTAAAGTCCTCCATAACCACAGTCTGTGCCACTACCCTCAGATTTTCTTCATGACCCTTATCACTATGTGAAAACACCTAACTTACTTATTGGATGTTGGTCTCCTTCATCCTCCTTTACCCTCTATACACGAACAGTGTGTGGCTTATATGGGTAGTAAACAGACACTTGTTGAATAAATGAATGAATGAGAGAGGGGGGAAAGCAAGTATAACACAAATACACTATCCACTAGTCACAGATGTGGGAAATACTCCAGTGGTAGGAAATGGCCAGGATTTTTCCCTTAAAAAGAGAACGTTATTCAGCATCCCTGGGGGCACTGCTAGGCAGATTATTCATCCTCGGGACACTTACTCAGGATCAGAACTCTGAATTACCAAAGGGCTACACAACTTATCTAAAGGAAATCACTTCCCTCTCAGTGGGGCGCATTGCAAAGAAAAATTTCAAAGCGAAGTAAATTTTCCCACCCAGACTTGCCGAAAGACCAGTCTTGGAAAACCAGTGCCTAAACACCATTGTAAGCTCTGCAAACACCGGGACCGAGACTTGTCTAATGTCACATTCCCAGCCCCTCGCAGTTTCCGAGATGCTCAAAATGTTTGTTAAATGAGCATATAAGACATGGACTTCTGAGGAATGGCCATTCCATCAATTCTTATGCTGTGGATACACTTATTTTAGAAAAACGGCAAGACAGCTAAGGAGGAGCCTTTGGCCTAGGCCTCTCCCTGGGTAGCAGTTTGGCTCCTAGAATTCAATACTCATCAACCATGTGCCACAGGTAATCACTATTACTACCTTCCCCAAGAGTCACCCTGTATCAAATCTGAATACACTTTGCCAACATAATAGCTAATACAGCATAGTAACCAATAACAGATTTTGCTTGCCTTTTAAATTCTTTAATGTGTTTTGGTCAGCAAGGAAGGATAGGTCAAAATGATGAATGAAAACAAATAAAACTGAAGAATTTTACCATTAATTTCATATCCACCAGTGTATGGCTCACAGATGCCAGGAAAATCACACCACCTTTTGACTATCAGTTTCAACAGTCATGTTCTTTTTCTAAAGGGTAGTTTGGGGAAGATTAATTACCTAGTAGTTGTAACATACTCTGAGGCCAATGCCTGAAAGATGCCATAAATCAAATTAAGTATGAAACAAGGGAAATCACAAATATTAAACCCACTTCAAAACCTGAGAAGTGAGGAAGATTTATAATTATGCCCGCTGCCCTGATACTCACTTACTCCCAGGGCAAGAAATGTATTCTCAGAAAAAGATTCCTAACATTCACAACAGATCATTAATATTTGGAAATGTGAACTGCCTCTGTACTCAGTAAGATTAACTTAACACGTATAGCGATATGAAGCGTTAACAGTGACAAGCAATTGCAAAAATTATAGCTATTCAAACAATTCACTGTTGCTGTATCAGTGCCTAATCTCAGTGCTGTTTAGTTAACATACAGTCCACCTTATCAAAAGTCAATTAAGCCATTTCAACGAGAAAAAGAAAGTCGTTTAAAAGGCTATATGTATTTCTCTGCCCTCTATCTGCTGACACTCCACAGCTGACACTCCAGTAAAATACAGCAACATCCAGCAGCAAAGTCTCTGCTTTTGTGCCAAACTACTTCCAAACTTCCTTCCACATTCAAGTACTTTAATCAGTTTTTGTTTGTCTAAAAACTCCTAAGAGAGACTGAGGAGCAAAAAAAAAATCTAAGTAAAACTAAGGGGTCAGCTCCTGAAGAAGCAGAGGTTGGAATTCGCATCCGGGGGAGAGCCAGTTCGGTCCCTCTGTAGCCTAAATGAATGGAGCAAGATGACTGGGAAGGGAGCAGGCTTCCAGCATCGCTTCCACCCGGGCAGCCTCTTCTTTCTAGCTGGCAAACCTACCGCTGAGGGCAGGGGCCGGGCCATAAGACCAGGGTAACCCAGCCCGACCCGCACTGCCCAGCCCACCTGCAGCAGCCCCAGGAGCATCTGAGCATCGCACCTGGGGCTCACAGGTGGGGGGCTGGCGGCGGACTCAGTCCCCACTGACCCCTCCAGGCTGAAATGGGGGCGGTGTCCGCTGCCCCCACGGGCAAGAACTACCAAGGTTCTGGCACAGGGACGGCAGATCGCCCCCAAACCGCCTGCAACCGTGAGAGTCCCCGCTGCCTCCAGCCTCCTCAAGGAGGTACCCAGTGTGGTGCGTAGGGGACAGCCAGGATGGCGGCGTCCGGTACTCACAAAGCCCACTGGAACCGGTGCTGGTGAACATGGTCCCGCCGGACCCAGAGGCCCCGCGGGGGACAGGGGGAGGGGAAGCGGAGGTGGAGGGAACCCGGGGACCGCGCAGGCGCACTCCGGCCGGGCCGACGAAACCACCAACTCGACTCCACTCCAGGGGCCGCCTGCGAACAGCGCATGCGGTGCTCGTCTGCCCCCTTCCCTTCCGGCCGGAGAAGGGAAGTGCGTGCGAAGCGAAAGTGGTCCGCCTCTCCGGGTTTTTCCGACGGCCGCGGGAGCCTTGGAAAAGGAGTGGGATGCCGTGGGAGGAGCGGGTGTAACTCCTGGGACCCGCACACTAGTGCTTCAGCGCCGCCACTCGTCCTGTGGAGCCACCAAAGCAGCTAATTTCTCTGGAATGCCGGCGAGGTGATGTTCCTCGCGACCTCTAACCTCTCCCGGGACTGCACGCCCGGTGCGTTCCACGCATGCTCAGTCTTTCTGGGCCGTCCCGGGAGCTGGCTCCCCGGACGACTGTTGAGAGAACTGTCTCGAGTTCCGGTGCCCAGACAAGTGCAGGAGAGGCAGCTCCTCTGAGGGAAGGAGAGCCGGAGCTTGAAGACCCTCCCTGTCGTGAGGAGCGGGGCCGTCCAGCTGCCCCCCTCTTTTCCCATGTCGGTCCCGCGCGAAAGCCCCCGAAAAAGCGCCAAGTGCCATGGGGCTGGACCCTCACCCCTCCCCGCCGCGGTGGCCTGTGTCCAGGTGTCCCAGGCGCGGTGAGTCTGTGGCGGAGCGACCCTTAACCCCAAACTTCTTCCCTGGAGTCCTCTGGACCCATGTCGTTTAATTTTTTTTCCCTTGCAAAATTTTTACTCCTTGCCAAAGCGAAGTCACGGTTTTTAAAGTGAGTTTGAGCTTGAAAACGTTAATGTTATGCAGTAGTTAAAGAACATATATGGGGAAACTGACCAACTCTGAGGCTAAATGAAAAGGATAGGCTACAAAACTATGTACGGTATACTTTTTAAAAAGAAAAATTCTTTTTGAGTGCTCATAAGGGCCAGGCAGTAATAAAACACAGTCTCTGCCCTTAAGGAGAGGTGACAGTGGGCCAAAATATTAACACATTTATTTCTAGAAGACAAAAGTATAAAGTGACTTATTTACTTCAGGCTTTTCTTTATTCGTGAAGCGTGTTCACAGTCTTGAAATACGTTTTATGTTTAACTTAAGATTCATCGAATTGAGTTATTTTGCCGTAAAATGATACTCTCAAGGTCCTTTATGTTTGCAGAAGCTGTCAGCTGCAGCCACCGTAGGACAGTGGTTCTCATGGTAGGTGTGGGGACCGCCACCCACCCTTTAGGGAGTACCAAACGCCAAAGCTACCTTTACAGTGATATAAAGATATTATTTGTCATTTTTACTCTTAATCGCTCAGGAGTATCCAATGGAGTTTTCCACTGCACATTCGGAACAGTTGTATAACTTAATGAGCCAGTATTTTCCAGTTGACCAGTACGTGATGTTACAAAACCATGCATGGGTAAAAGATCAATTCAAACTGCAAGATAAACCAATAAATTTTGGTGTCAACAGTACAAAAGATAAGAGTTTCAGACTTCTCATTGCAACTAGTCTTTAAGAAACTACCATTTGTTAAGCTGCGGTGTCATATCAAAAAAGAATATCCATATTATCAGAAATGACTATTAAAATGCTTTCTTTTCCAGCCTCATATCTGTGTTACGCCAGATTTTCTTTATATACTTAAACAATGAATCACGGGCTTCCTTGGTGGCACAGTGGTTGAGAATCCCAGGGGACGCGGGTTCGTGCCCTGGTCTGGGAAGATCCCACATGCCGCGAAGCGGCTGGGCCCGTGAGCCATGGCCTGCGTACCGAAAAAAAAAAAAAAAATCCTCCTGCCAATTCAGGGAACACAGGTTCAAACCTTGGACCAGGAAGATGCCACATGCCACAGAGCAATGAGCCCGTGTGCCACAACTACTGAGCTCTCGTGCTACAACTACTGAAGCCCACACGCCTAAAGCTTGTGCTCCGCCACAAGAGAAAACACTGCAATAAGAAGCCCGCTCACCTCAACAAAGAGTAGCCCCTGCTCGCTGCAACTAGAGAAAGCCCACGTGCAGCAACGAAGACCCGACAAAGCCAAAAATAAATAAACTAAATAAATTTATTTTTTAAAAAACAGTGAATCACAAAAAACAAAGCAGAAGCAGATATGAGAATCCAGCTGTCTTCTATTAAACCAGATGTTAGACATTTGCAAAAATGCTAAATAATGCTGTTCTTCCCCATAATTTTTTGCTTGGGAAAGTACAGTAATTTTTCACAACAATTTATTAGTTATGTTAACGTGTAATGGGTATACTATTTTTTTAACATTTTTATTGGAGTATAATTGCTTTGCAATGTTGTGTTAGTTTCTGCTGTAGAACAAACTGAATCAGCTATACATTTATCCCCATATCTCCTCCCTCTTGCGTCTCCCTCCCACCCTCCCTATCCCACCCCTCTAGGTGGTCACAAAGCATGGAGCTGATCTACCTGTGCTATGCAGCTGCTTCCCACTAGCTATCTATTTTACATTTGGTAGTGTATATATGTACATGCCACTCTCTCACTTTGTCCCAGCTTACCCTTCCCCCTCCCTGTGTCCTCAAGTCCATTCTCTGTGTCTGGGTCTTTATTCCTGTCCTGCCCCTAGGTTCTTCAGAACCTTTTTTTTTTTTAGATTCCATATATGTGTGTTAGCATACGGTATTTTTCTCCTTCTGACTTAATTCACTCTGTATGACAGTCTCTAGGTCCATGCACCTCACTACAAATAACTCAATTTCGTTTCTTTTTATGGCTGAGTAATATTCCATTGTATATATGTACCACATCTTCTTTATCCATTCATCTGTTGATGGACACATAGGTTGCTTCCATGTCCTGGCTATTGTAAATAGTGCTGTAATGAACATTGTGGTACATGACTCTTTTTGAATTATGGTTTTCTCAGGGTATATGCCCAGTAGTGGGATTGCTGGGTCATATGGTAGTTCTATTTTTAGTTTTTTAAGGAACCTCCATAGTGGCTGTATCAATTTACATTCCCACCAACAGTGCAAGAGGGTTCCCTTTTCTCCACACCCTCTCCAGCATTTATTGTTTGTAGATTTTTTGATGATGGCCATTCTGACCAGTGTGAGGTGATACCTCATTGTGGTTTTGATTTGCATTTCTCTAATGATTAGTGATGTTGAATATCCTTTCGTGTGTTTGTTGGCAATCTGTATATCTTCTTTGGAGAAATGTCTATTTAGGTCTTCTGCCCATTTTTGGATTGGGTTGTTTGCTTTTTTTGATATTGAGCTGCATGAGCTGCTTGTATATTTTGGAGATTAATCCTTTGTCAGTTGCTTCGTTTGCAAATATTTTCTCCCATTCTGAGGGTTGTCTTTTGGTCTTGTTTATGGTTTCCTTTGCTGTGCAAAACCTTTTAAGTTTCATTAGGTCCCGTTTGTTTATTTTGGTTTCTATTTCCATTTTTCTAGGAGGTGGGTCAAAAGGATCTTGCTGTGATTTATGTCATAGAGTGTCTGCCTATGTTTTCCTCTAAGAGTTTTATAGTGTCTGGCTTTACAATAAGGTCTTTAATACATTTTGAGTTTATTTTTGTGTATGGTGTTAGGGAGTGTTCTAATTTCATTCTTTTACATGTAGCTGTCCAGTTTTCCCAGCACCACTTATTGAAGAGGCTGTCTTTTCTCCACTGTATATTCTTGCCTTCTTTATCAAGGAAAAGGTGACCATATGTGTGTGGGTTTATCTCTGGGCTTTCTATCCTGTTCCATTGATCTATATTTCTGTTTTTGTGCCAGTACCGTAGTGTCTTGATTACTGTAGCTTTGTAGTATAGTCTGAAGTCAGGGAGCCTGATTCCTCCAGCTCCATTTTTCTTTCTCAAGATTGCTTTGGCTCTTTGGGGTCTTTTGTGTTTCCATACAAATTGTTCAATTTTTTGTTCTAGTTCTGTGAAAAATGCCATTAGTAGTTTGATAGGGATTACATTGAATCTGTAGATTGCTTTGGGTAGTATAGGCATTTTCACAATGTTGATTCTTCCAATCCAAGAACATGGTATATCTCTCCATCTGTTTGTATCATCTTTAATTTCTTTCATCAGTGTCTTATAGTTTTCTGCATACAGGTCTTTTGTCTCCTTAGGTACGTTTATTCCTAGGTATTTTATTCTTTTTGTTGCAATGGTAAATGGGGCTATTTCCTTAATTTCTTTTTCAGATTTTTCATCATTAGTATATAGGAATGCAAGAGACTTCTGTGCATTAATTTTGTATCCTGCTACTTTACCAAATTCATTGATTAGCTCTAGTAGTTTTCTGGTAGCATCTTTAGGATTCTCTATGTATAGTATCATGTCATCTGCAAACAGTTGCAATTTTACTTCTTCTTTTCCAATGTGGATTCCTTATTTCTTTTTCTTCTCTAATTGCTGTGGCTAAAACTTCCAAAACTATGTTGAATACTAGCGGTGAGAGTGGGCAGCCTTGTCTTGTTCCTGATCTTAGTGGAAATGGTTTCAGTTTTTCACCATTGAGAACGATGTTGGCTGTGGGTTTGTCATCTATGGCCTTTATTATGTTGAGGTAGCTTCCCTCTCTGCCTACTTTCTGGAGAGTTTTATAATAAATGGGTGTTGAATTTTGTTAAAAGCTTTTTCTGCATCTATTGAGATGATAATATGGTTTTTCTCCTTCAGTTTGTTAATATGGTGTATCACATTGATTGATTTGCATATATTGAAGAATCCTTGCATTCCTGGAATAAACCCCACTTGATCACGGTGTATGATCCTTTTAATGTGCTGTTTGATTCTGTTTGTTAGTATTTTGTTGAGAATTTTTGCATCTATGTTTATCAGTGATATTGACCTGTAGTTTTCTTTCTTTGTGACATCTTTGTCTGGTTTTGGTATCAGGGTTATGGTGGCCTCATAGAATGAGTTTGGGAGTGTTTGTCCCTCTGCTATCTTTTGGAAGAGTTTGAGAAGGATAGGTGTTAGCTCTTCTCTAAATATTTGATAGAATTCACCTGTGAAGCCATCTGGTCCTGGGATTTTGTTTGTTGGAAAATTTTAAATCACAGTTTCAATTTCAGCACTTGTGATTGGTCTGTTCATATTTTCTATTTCTTCCTGGTTCAGTCTCGGAAGGTTGTGCTTTTCTAAGAATTTGTCCATTTCTTCCAGGTTGTCTATTTTATTGGCATATAGTTGTTTGTAGTAGTATCTCATGATCCTTTGTATTTATGCAGTGTCATTGTTACTTCTCCTTTTTCATTTCTAATTCTGTTGGGTTGAGTTTTCTCCCTTTTTTTTGATGAGTCTGGCTAATGGTTTATCAGTTTTGTTTATCTTCTCAAAGAACCAGCTTTTAGTTTTATTGATCTTTGCTATCATTTCCTTCATTTCTTTTTCATTTATTTCTGATCTGATTTTTATGATTTCTTTCATTCTTCTAACATTGGGCATTTTCTTGTTCTTCTTTCTCAAATTGCTTTAGGTGTAAGTTTAGATTGTTTATTTGAGATGTTTCTTGTTTCCTGAGGTTGGATTGTATTCCTATAAACTTCCCTCTTAGAACTGCTTTTGCTGCATCGCATAGGTTTTGGGTTGTTGTGTTTTCATTGTCATTTGTTTCTAAGTATTTTTTGATTTCCTCTTTGATTTCTTTAGTGATCTCTTGGTTATTTTGTAGTGTGTAGTTTAGCCTCCATGTGTTTGTATTTTTTACAATTTTTTCCTGTAATTGATACCTAGTCTTATAGCCTTGTGGTCAGAAAAGATACTTGATATGATTTCAGTTTTCTTAAATTTACCAATGCTTTATTTGTGACCCAAGATATGATCTGTCCTGGAGAATGTTCCATGAGCACTTGAGAAGAGTGTATTTTGGGTTTTTTGGATGGAATGTCCTATAAATATCAATTAAGTCCATTTGGTGTAATGTGTCATTTAAAGCTTGTGTTTCCTTATTTATTTTCGGTTTGGATGATCTGTCCATTGGTGAAAGTGGGGTGTTAAAGTCACCTACTATCATTGTGTTACCGTCAATTTCCCCTTTTATGGCTGTTAGCATTTGCTTTATGTATTGATTTGCTCCTGTGTTGGGTGCATAAATATTTACAATTGTTATATCTTCTTCTTGGATTAATCCCTTGATCATTATGTAGTGTCCTTCTTTGTCTCTTGTAATAGTCTTTATTTTAAAGTCTATTTTGTCTGATATGTGAATTGCTATTCCAGCTTTCTTCTGATTTCCATTTGCATGGAATATCTTTTTCCATGCCCTCCTTTCAGTCTGTATATGTCCCTAGGTCTGAAGTGGGTCTCTTGTAGACAGCATGTATATGGGTCTTATTTTTGTATCCATTCAGCCAATCTATGTCTTTTGGTTAGAGCATTTAATCCATTTACATTTAAGGTATTTATCGATATGTGTCTTCCTGTTACCATTTTCTTAATTGTTTTGGGTTTCTTTTTGTAGGTCTTTTCCTTCTTTTGTGTTTCCTGCCTAGAGAAGTTCCTTTAGCATTTCTTGTAAAGCTGGTTTGGTGGTGCTGAATTCTCTTAACTTTTGCTTGTCTGTAAAGGTTTTAATTTCTCCATCAAATCTGAATGAGATCCTTGCTGGGTAGAGTAATCCTGGTTGTAGGTTTTTCCCTTTCATCACTTTAAATATGTCCTGCCACTCCCTTCTGGCTTGCAGAGTTTCTGCTGAAAGATCAGCTGTCAATCTTATGGGGATTCCCCTGTATGTTATTTGTTGCTTTTCCCTTGCTGCTTTTAATATTTTTTCTTTGTATTTAACTTTTGATAGTTTGATGAATATGTGTCTTGGTGTGTTTCTCCTTGGATTTATCCTGTATGGGACTCTCTGTGCTTCCTGGACTTGACTATTTCCTTTCCCATGTTAGAGAAGTTTTCAACTATAATCTCTTCAAATATTTTCTCAGACCCTTTCTTTTTCTCTTCTTCTTCTTGGACCCCTATAATTCAAATGTTGGTGCATTTAATGTTGTCCCAGAGGTCTCTGAGACTGACCTCAATTCTTTTCATTCTTTTTTCTTTATTCTG
Source organism: Kogia breviceps (assembly GCF_026419965.1). Classification (NCBI taxonomy): domain Eukaryota; kingdom Metazoa; phylum Chordata; class Mammalia; order Artiodactyla; family Physeteridae; genus Kogia; species Kogia breviceps. The sequence goes on along the minus strand of NC_081325.1, from coordinate 68,247,565 downwards.
CTCTGTGGTAATTATTTCCACTATTTTATCTTCAGGACACTTATCTGTTCTTCTGCCTCAGTTATTCTGCTATTGATTCCTTCTAGAGAATTTTTAATTTCATTTATTTTGTTGTTCATCATTGTTTGTTTGCTCTTTAGTTCTTCTAGGTCCTTGTTAAATGTTTCTTATATTTTCTCCATTCTATTTCCAAGATTTTGGATCATCTTTACTATCATTACTCTGAATTCTTTTTCAGGTAGACTGCCTATTCCCTCTTCATTTGTTTGGTCTGGTGGGGTTTTTCTTTGCTCCTTCATCTGCTGTGTATGTCTCTGTCTTCTCATTTTGCTTAACTGACTGTATCTGGGGTCTCCTTTTCTTAGGCTGCAGGTTTGTAGTTCCCGTTGGTTTTGGTGTCTGCCCCCAGTGGGTGAGGTTGGTTCAGCGGGTTGTGTAGGCTTCCTGGTGGAGGGGACTGGTGCCTGTGTTCTGGTGGACGAAGCTGGATCTTGTCTTTCTGATGGGCATGACCGCATCCGGTGGTGTGTTTTGGGGTGTCTGTGACCTTATGATTTTAGGCAGCCTCTCTGCTAACGGATGGGGTTGTGTTCCTGTCTTGCTAGTTGTTTGGCATTGGGCTTTCAGCACTGGAGTCTGCTGGCCGTTGGGTGGAGCTGGGTCTTAGCACTGAGGCAGAGATCTCTCTCACCAATTGATATTACGTGGGGCCGGGAGGCCTCTGGTGGACCGGTGTCCTGAACTCGGCTCTCCCACCTTAGAGGTGCAGGCCTGACGCCCAGCTGGAGCACCAAGACCCTGCCAGCCACACAGCTGGAAATACATTTGCTCTTGATTTTTGCATGTCCTTGGCCTGTGAACTTAAGAGACTTTTATCTCCTGCAGCTGTTAAGACAAGTAGTTCTCTGCACCTGCCCGCCAGAATCTTAAAAGTTTATATAGAGGCTCTAACTGGGTTTCAGTCGTATATTCAGTGCTGATGGTCTCAACACTGCCTTACTTTCTCAGAGGCTGCATCCTTGGGTATACTATTTTTCAATTAATTTCAAATATTTAAACAATTTACTCATTTTCTTAGTTAATTTCTAATCCGGTAAATACCAGTAGATACAAACCCATGTTAACAAAAGCTCTTGCAGTTCTCAATTATTTTTAAGAGTGTTAAAGGGATCCGAAGACCAAAAGTTTCGAGAACTGCTGAATTAGGAGATAAAGCACTCTGAAGTTTAAAAAAACAAATACAAACCCCTCACTTATTTATGTTCAGTTCTTAAACATGCTTAATTAAATACATGATAACTCAATTTGGTATGCAGATCTTGCTTGAAAGTATTTTCAACACTTCATACCCTGAATGTACATCTCCTTTGCATTCTGAGGACCCGGGTGTGTTGACTGGTAGAAGGCTGTAAGTTTGCCTTAAACGAAGCAAGTGTTGCCCTTGGGCAGGCAGCATCGATCTCACCTGGGATCTTGTTTGGACTAGAGAGTGCCAGGCCCTACCGCAGACCTATTAAAGCAGTGTGTAGAAGACTCCCAGCTGATCCTATGCACACTGAAGTCTGAAAAGCAGTGATTCTCAACAGGGGCCGATTTTAGCCTCCAGGGAACTCTTGCCAATATTGGGAAACAATTTTGGTGTGAGAATTGGGGGAGGAGACTGCTACCGGCATCTAATGGGCAGAGGCCAGGGATCCTGCTCAACATCCTACAATACACAGGACGGCCTACCACAGTAAAGAATTCTCCTGCCCAAAATGTCAGTAGTGCAGGTTGAGAAACGCTACAGTAACTAGTGTAATTCATCTAACCTGTATCACACAGTCCCAGATCTCTTCCTGTATATCATTTCTGTTGTCCATGCCTATATTCCTACTTTGAGTCTTCTCTGGATCATATTTATGGAGACCTAATTCTGTCAATTACTAGGAATCATCATTTGCCTCGCTATGTCTTATTGATCTGCTTTCTACATTTTGGGGTGATAGCGACACACTTGAGAGGGTCAGCCCCTTCCCGGGTAGGGAACGTGTTGTACACATGTGGTATCTGACCCATTTTGAGTCTCTTGGTGTGAAGGTGTTGTCTTCCTTTAATAAAATAAAACACAGCTTCTCTAAGGTTTTAGCATCAGAAAGAAAATCTCCAGGTGAGTGCTGGGGGAAGGCTGCTGACCAAAATCCCGGATAAGCCCATTTTCCTATATGTTTCACCCTGCCTTTGGCATAGTATTCCTTTCAAATAGCAGAGATAAACTGGAATTTTCCTGAAGATTACTAAGTAGCAGAGGGGGCCAACAACAACAACAAAAATAAGAATCACGAACTTCCGAAGTAACAAGTTCTGAACAGATGACAGCTACCATGCCATAAGGTTATTAGGCCATAACCTATCCAACGTTCTGGCTTAGGATCCCCCTTCCAAATTCCCAGGGATTCTAGTCAGCTACTTTTTGGAGGAATCAGTAGTTAATGACTAGGGTTGATGGTCAGTACTTGGATAAAGTAGGCTTCATACTGCTTCAAATGCACTTTCAGCATAGAATATCTATAAAATCAATATTGATGAGAAAGTAGGTGTGGAAGCTTTTTAAAGAGTAGTTGCATCTTTTTAATGATACAATAATATTCATAACACATGTTTAATGAGTAGGGAGCATTTGGGAAATACGTAAGGGTATTTTTGGTTGTCACAGTGAACTGGGAAATACTGCATTGGGTCCACTGATGCCAGACAAAACCTTTTTACAAAAAAAGCAATTGTTTTCTTTCCTAACTAACTTTTGACTCTACCAGCTCACGCTTCTTATGTAGGTAAAAGCTCTTTTGTATTTATTTGAGTCAAGAACCAATTCTAATTCACATGTAAACATGTATGCCTTGCAGAGTTTTAATTCACGGTGAATTTTCCAGGAATTTTCCAGTGCCTTTATCTATAGCAGATAGACTAGGTCTAAGATACCAATTTGGGATTATATTGCTAATTTTGATGCTATTTTAAGATAATGAGTAGATCTAAAAGTCAGTATGGATCTACAATATCAGATTTGGTGATTAATCCACTTGAAAATGGTGAAAGATATTAGCCAATGTTTGCAGAAAATGTTAATTGGGCTAAAACATGATTTGGGGATGAAAGAATTATTTAATTATGGAAAGATTTGGATTCAGCTAGGACTTCCATTCATCCTCCTTTAACATGGGAGCTACATTATTTATTATAGTATTTCCAAAGGCATATTTAGGTTTAGAGTTTCACTAAACAATTCTGGCAAAAGCAGCAAAATGTAACAGAACATCTGAGATTTCTTTTAACAGAATTAGGACATCATTAAATTTCATCAATCAGATTTTCAAAAATATTTCAGATTATTACCATCTGTTTTAGTTTGGGGTCTCCCCAAAAGCAGATTCTGATGCAAAGTTTCAAATTCAGTTTCAAGTTTCTCTGGCAGTGGTCCTAGAAAAGACCACTGGGAGAATGGGAAGGGAAGGATGGATGCCAATAGAGATGAATTATCAGAAAAATTAGTACTGTGGGTAACTGAGCCAGCGCCCCACGGCCATGGTGCCAGAGGGGGAGGCGGCTGGAGTATTCATCCGCTGACCCCCATCAGTTACTAAGGGCTACCCCCCAGCGGTGCGATTCCCCAGCACTTCCAGCCCCTGACGTGAGTGGGCAAAGGCTCTGGTGGCAGAGCAAGAGCTGCGGTTGGAAGTATGCTCTCACGCAGTCGGGACTCATGACGGCACTGACACCACTGCACCATCCTGCCTCTGGTTTTCTCGTTTGTGTAGCACAATGGTAAGAAAGCTGTGCTGAGAAAATTACATATGGAAATCAGGGTGTGGGGTTTTTTTACGGAAGTGATGGGTTGATGTGCCTTTTCCCCCCCAGTCTTCCTCCAGGACCCACCTGAGAAGTCCACTGCATCATTTCTCTAGAGTTCTTTCCTTCTTTCCTTTTTTCTTCTTTCCTTCCTTCTTTCTCTCCCTCCCCCTCTTCCTTCCTTCTTTCCTTTTTTTCTTTCTTCCTTTTTCATCTCTGTGTTCTGTCACATAGTAAAGGATGTGGTCTCCAGGGTCTGAGTTTTAGAGACAGAACTTATGCCGTAACATGTGGCGGGATTTCAAAACAGGAAATCAGTTTTCTATCAAACTTCATCACTACCCCTCAAAACATAGGGAAGTATGTTAGAGCAACTAATAAGAAGACTGATTGTGAGACAGTCAAACTTCCTCGTCTTCTTCACCCTGACCATCTGCTCTTTCTTGGAGGCTAAGTGAAGGTTACTTCTCTTTCTCATGTCACATACAAAGATGTCTGGTCTCTTGGTACCACACTTGTACCTTCTCATCCTCCATTAGTTATTTTTCTATACATCCTGTGTGGCATCACTGCTGATCTTCTTACTTCTCTTATAGAAAAACTAATATATTTACAGGTGAATGCAGGCATCTATCTCCTAGTGTAGTCATGTCCAAACACCCACAGATCAAAATATGTATTATTTTCTCATACATTTCTTTCCTTTGTTTCATCACATCAAAGTAAGGGTGTTTTATTGATTATTAAAATTATGTATAGCATATTTTTCTTGACTTTCATTTAGGATATTAAAAACAGAATTGTAGAATATTTGTTATAAAAGGGAGAGTTGGTTCTCCTAAGACTGAGAACCATTAGACTAGATGTATACAATTTATGCCATGGATACATTTGACAAACTGGAATTGGATTCTGGATGGCCTAATGTGAATAAAGACAATGCAGTCTTAGGTCATCTTCAAAATTACATATCAGATATATAAGACATTTTCTTATGTCTTGTTTTTAGGTATATGACATAAATAGGAGACATAGAAGCTTCTAATTATCTTAATACAACCATACATATTCCATAACACTAACCATTGGTTAGAATATTTATAAGTTATAATCATATTGTTCACAAACAGGATCATTCTATTCCTTATCCATTTTTTTCTCTGAGGGTAATTTTGACCAAGTGGATGGGCTCTTGCTCATAGTGCAGTGCAGTAATAAAAGTGGAGCAGATTCCTAGCTTTCCATTGCAAGGTTGTCAATACCACACCTTCATTTCCTAGCCCATCCATGTTGTTTACACAAATTGAATACTCCTCATTCAAAGGGGATATTGGATATAGTGCTATTCGTTTGTGTTCCCCCCAAAAACAACCTTGAGACAAGGATTTGGGTGCAAATCCCACCTCTCTACTTGAGAGGTGACCCTAGGAAGCATGATGAGGAACTAGGGAAGTGAGATAAGGAAGAGGGTAGTCAGTAACGAGTTGGTTACAACTGTGGGCACTTGGAACTAAGTCCTACTAGAGACTTAGGAGACAACAAAACATACCTCAAAACTGCCTCACCAACCACCAAGGAAGCCGGGCTAGTCCACACCAACTCCCTTTCTCATTGAGTGAGGTCTGCTCCTGGGGGTTATAAACCCTCCTGCGCTTTCAGCCATGCTCCTGCATCCAGAGAGAGTGCTCAGGCAGAGAGATACAAGTATTTTTATGACAATTGTCCACTGAAGCTCTAGGTGACCTTCAGCGTGGGCGAAGAGGATACGGTTGGGACATCACCAGCATCTGCTAAACGTGGAAAGAAGGAAGTGAGGCCAAATGACCAATTCCCCTTATCCTCTTACCCCAGGCCCCAGGGCAGGACATTTTTATGGGCTAGCGTTTTCCTTCCCTTGATGGATATGGCTGGGGATTTATGCCACATAAGAGAAGTCACATAAGTGACTTCTCTTGGACTTCTGCCCTGGATCCTTGACAGGGTGCAAGCTGGATTTCAGGGCTTCATCAAAACAGGACAGACATGCCAAACTTCATAATCTCATCCCCTGCCCAGGGTATCTCCTCTTTTGAAACTGCTCAGCCACCTCCTGTCCATCACAGCAAGGCCAGCGCCCAAGATCTACTTCCTCCAGGGTTGTATCAAGAAGTGGGAGCTTATCTCTCTCTGGCTTACTCAGAAATGTGAGGGTCATTATTGGCTCAAATGTTTAATTCTGCTGTGCATCTCATGGCCAGGTCATGCCGACCAGTAAGAGCACATTGATTTGATGTGTTCAACATAATGTTCTAAAACAAGTCATATTCATTTAATCTTCTATTTCTTCTTTTCCCAAACTGAGATAATCATAACAATTTTGTGTAGGAAACTCCTTATCACTCTTATTTCCATTATTAGTAATATTTACTATAGTAAATCCATAGGAATACAACAGAAATATGCATACGTGGAACAGTATCATTACCATAGCAGCTGGTTAAAAAAAAAAGAGAGAGAGAAAACCTGGCAATATTTCCTAAATTTCAGGAAATAAGCTGGAGATACAAAATAAAGTACTAAAGACTGACAACCATCATATGCCATTTAATTTTGCTAATTGATTTTAGCTTTTCTATTTTTATTATGTAAAACTAAACCCAGGACTCTCTTTTACCTGCATCTTCAGTTCTCTCCCTGTTGTGAGTTGAATTGTGTAGCCCCCCCAAAATAGGTATGTTGAAGTCCTAATCCCCAGTACCTGAGAATGTGATCCTATTTGCACAAAGGGTAATTGCAGATGTAATTAGTTAAGATGATGTCATAATGCAGTAGGTGGGACCAAAGTCCAACATGACTGATGTCCTTATAAGAAAGTGTCCCAGGCGGACACAGGAACAATGCCATGTGACCACCAAGGCAGGGATTGAAGTGCTGTATCTCCAAGCCAAGGAACACCAGGGATTTCTGGGAAAACACCAGAAAATGGAAAAAGCAGGGAAGGATTCTCCCATATAGGTTTCAGGGGAAGCACAGCCTCCAGAACTGTGAGACAATAAATTTCTGTTTTAAGCCACCTAGGTGTGTGGGGTTTTTTTGTTTTTTTTTTTCTGTGTGCGGGCGTCTCACTGTTGTGGCCTCTCCCGTTGCGGAGCACAGGCTCCGGACGCGCAGGCTCAGCGGCCATGGCTCACGGGCCCAGCCGCTCCTCAGCATGTGGGATCCTCCCGGACCGGGGCACGAACCCGTGTCCCCTGCATTGGCAGGCGGACTCTCAACCACTGCGACACCAGGGAGACCCAGTTGTGTGCTTTTTATGGCAGTACTAGGCAACACTCATCTCTTCTCTTTAATTCATACATCTATATCTATATATAGATTTATAGATATAGATATATAGATCTATATATAGATACATAGAGATAGATAGATAGATAGATAGATAGATAGATAGATAGATAGATAGATAGATAGATTTTGGCTGTGCTGCACAGCATATAGGATCTTAGTTCCCCGATCAGGGATCAAACCTGTACCCCCTGCATTGGAAGCGCGGAGTCTTAACCATTGGACCGCCAGGGAAGTCCCCTAATTCATATTTTAAAATATCTTATTCCATCTGGTATTCATCTGTTCCCCCTTTCCTCTTTCTTAATTTCCACCTAGGTAAAGATGAGCTTTTACTTCTGCCCACCAACCACAGGGCCACAGCTCACCTGCTCTTTCTAACAACCCCCTTGTCCCAAAGGTGACAAATGTTTGATCTCATATGCCATGTGTCTGATGATAAGACCATGAACCCAGAAACGCACTGATAAAATCTTTCTGCTCATGATCACGATGCTCACAAAATCTAGAACTGCTTTAAGTTAAGGCTGTTGTTTTCTGGTCGCTCCAGCATCAAGGAGAAACTACCAGTTACTCACTCTCCTGGATTCAGCGCCTCCTCACCTGACACCCACCATTGCCACAGTCACGGCTCCCACCTTGACCTCCCTCTGTAGATGAACCTGTGGTCCCATCACTAGGTCTAATTCTCCAAACTAAAACATGCCCATCATTGGTTATAACCCTCATCTCTGGTGCTGATGCCCCTAGTTTATTCCCTTGCAGTTGCTCTGAGTAATATCCTTAACCAAACCTGCTCCACTGGCCACCAGCTAACTAGACGTCTGTTCAATGTCCTCCTGATTCCTTAGTCATTTTTGAAGTGACTTTTCCAAACACCTTCAGCCTCCTCTTCTCCAGACTAAACATTTCTATAACTTTTTAACCCTTTGATCATTTTTATTCTTTTTTAAATTCCTCTCCAATATTCCATATTATTCTTACACCGTGGAGCTTAAATGGTATATGAGACTCTACATATAAAAGAGAGGCATAAAATATCATTGATGATGATATGTTTCTGATGATAACTGACAAGGTCTAACCCCTTACTCCAGACTTCCTAAAGGAAAGGAAAAGAAGTTCTAATACAATCTGCCAGTCAACTCAAGAGCTGGGTGGATAAAGAAAATAATCTATCTCAATTTATAACGTAAAAGGTATCATTTTAAAAATTATTCCAAGCAAATTCACAGCAGAACAACTGCCCCCCCTACCATCAACCAGTAGTTTATATGAACTCCAGCTAACAATCCATCATGCCAAATTTAAAAGTTCAGGGCTTTTAATCAACAATTCTATTTAAAGAAATGATTTGTATACTGTTACCATACACTGCATGTTCTTTATCATCTTAAAACGTGAACACAAATGTGTTATGTACTTAAAATATAAATAGGTAGTTATGTCCTCTAGCATCTTGATATATTGTAAGAGTTGAACAACTCTAGGTATCTGTTCAACTTTTGGGAGTTGAACAGGGTAGTACACTGTAGTGGTCTAATGCTCAGAGCCGGGAGCCTGGCTTCAAATCCCAGCTGGACTCTCAACTAGTGTAGACCCCCAAGTAGGTCTACTTGACTCTCCACACCTCATTTTCTCATCTGTAAACAGGGAATGGTGATATAATAGTATCTGCCTCTAGGGGTCTTCTGGGCATTAAATAAGTTAATACTTTTTTTTTTAAAGAAAGAGGGCTTCCCTGCGCAGTGGTTAAGAATCCGACGGCCAAGGCAGGGGACACGGGTTCGAGCCCTGGGCTGGGAAGATCCCACATGCTGCGGAGCAACGAAGCCCGTGCGCCACAACTACTGAGCCTGTGCTCTAGAGCCCGCGAGCCACAACTACTGAGCCCGTGCGCCACAACTACTGAAGCCCGTGCGCCTAGAGCCCGTGCTCCGCAACAAGAGTAGACACCGCGATGAGAAGCCCGCGCACCACAACAAAGAGTAGCCCCCCGCTCGCCGCAACCAGAGGAAAGCCCACGTGCAGCAACAAAGACCCAACACAGCCAAAAATAAAATAAAAATTTTTTTAAAAAAAGAAAGAAAAATCACTTTGAACAGATCCTGCCCGTAGTAATTTCTTGCAATTATTATCATCGTCATTTTCATAATTATACTCTGAACATTGGCAAGGAGGCTGAAACAGTTCTCAAAATCGAGTCTGCCTATTTGCGCCGAAGCACTCATGAGACTGTTTGTTCCTAAAACAGTAATTAGAAATAAAGGACCAGAACGGTGTGATCACACCATCTGACAAAGGACCTGGGAATGCAGGTTGTGGCTTAGCTCTGCCAGATCCTGATTCTCTGGGGAGTCGAGTTGCTCTCCCTGCTGTGTCCCCAGGGCATGCACAAACAGAGGGGAGAGAAGAGTCAATCTCCCCCTCCTTCTTCCTCTATGACCCACCTTCAGTCTGTTTATCACTGCAGCACCTCTTGCTGGCCTGAGGTCCAAATGGGCCATCACTGAAGGAAAAGGCTGGACATAAGCAATCAATAGACATACTTAGCTTGTATGTTAATCAGGCAGTAAGATTCTCCCACCTACACAAATAAAGATGCTCTCTTCCAGTTTTTAAGGACACAGGCTCACTTCATTTATCTTTCATTTTCCCACTTTTGAGTGTGACCCAGATATAGAGAACTTTTTTTTTCTCTAAAATGTCAACAATCCAGGGGCTTCCCTGGTGGCGCAGTGGTTGAGAATCCGCCTGCCAACGCAGGGGACACGGGCTCGAGCCCTGGTCTGGGAAGATCCCACATGCCGCAGAGCAACTAGGCCCGTGAGCCACAACTACTGAGCCTGCGCGTCTGGAGCCTGTGCCCTGCAACAACAGAGGCCACGACAGTGAGAGGCCTGCACACCGCGATGAAGAGTGGCCCCAGCTTGCCGCAACTAGAGAAAGCCCTCGCACAGAAACGAAGGCCCAGCATAGCCAAAAATAAATTAAAAAAAAAAAAAAGTCAACAACACAGTCATGATAATAACAGCTCTTAAAGTGTGAGGAACAATAGGGTTTGGTAGAGAATGTGTTGAACTGATCAGCACACATCCCATCTGAAGAGCTGAGCCACTTTGAGCCCTATGAGAAAATGCCAGAAGGGACTGGGTGGGGGGGATTCAGAAATGCAGCTCAGGGCTTTGGGCTTTGATGAAGAATTTCCCACCTGTTAAATGTTGGCTCATATTGATATCTGTGGGCCAAAGGAAGGCCTGCAGCAGATGAAAATGCATGGTGTCCACTCCACAGCTGCCATTAACATTGTAAGTTTGGTCACAGTACCAATGATGACCTGGGGGTCGTGCAACACAGTGGCATGGGTCCAAACCACAACAAGCAAGGAGCCTCGATACCTCTGAGCAGAGTCTCTAAGATGCTGATTTTCATACTCGTGTGCACAAAACCAACAGGATGCTTGTTTAAAGCGCAGAGTCCCGAGGCTCATTACCTGAGGTTCTGAAGGGAGGCCCAGGAATTTGCATTTGTTAAAGAACCAAACATTTTTCAATAGACCTTATTTTTTAGAAAGGCTTTAGATTTACAGAAAAATTGAGAAGATAGTAGAAAGAATTCCCATAAGCCCTACACCCCCCGGTTTCTTCTGTTATTAACATCTTACCTTACTGTGGTGTATTTGTCCCAATTAGCAAACCAATATTGATACATTATTATGAACTAAAGTCCATACTTTAGTTCATAATATATCCTTTTTACCTATTGTCCTCTTCTGTCCAGGATCCCGTCCAGGATAGCACATCATATTTAGTTGTCACATTTCTTCAGGTTCTTCTTGGCTGTGACAGTTTTTCAGATTTTCCTTGTATTGATGACCATGAAACTTTTGAGGAGTAGGGTCAGGTAGTGTGCTCCTTTATTGGAACTTGCCTGATACTTTTCTCATGTTAAGATTGAGGTTATGGATTGTTGGAAGACCCAGGGGTAAAATGCCATTTTCATCACTTCATACCAAGTTTACATACTGTCAATCTGACTCCTCACTGTTTGTGTTGACCTTGATCACCTGGCTGAGGTTGTGTTAGTCTGGTTTCTCTACTGTCAAATTAATCTCTCTCTCTCTCTCTCTCTCTCTCTCACGGAAACACACACGCACGCGCACGCGCACACGCCTTTTCATACTGTCCTCTTTGAAAGGAAGCCGCTATGTGAAGCCCACACTTGAGGCGGGAGTTAAGCTCCATCTTGTTGGGGACAGAGTTAACACATAAATTATTTGGAATTCTTCCGCACAGGAGATTTGTCTCTTCTTCCTGTTTATTTACTCAACCATTTATTTACATCAGTATGGACTCACGGATATTTATTTTATACTTTGGGTTATAACCCAATACTGCTTTGTTTTGGCTCCTGTGTCACTTTGACACCCCCCCTCCCCCCGCCATGTGAGTTTTGAGTCAGCATTTTTAGCAAAATCTCCAAGTGATTCTGGCGCAGGTGGTCCAAGGGCCACACTGGGAGAAACATGGCCCTAAGGTGTGCCATGAGCTCTAGCTACAGAGTCCCACCCGTTCAGTGATCCCTTCAGCAAGCAGGTAAGGGGTGACTCCTCTGTTGATCTTACCCATTCAGCAAACACTGAGAGTCATCTTCCAGCCTCCTCCTGTTACCGAACCAGGCTGGTTTGCCCAACTCACAGCAAGCTAAAATGCTGAGGCGCCAAGGTCTGCAGCAAAGAGAGCGTTTAGTTGGAAGTCAGCCAAGCTAGGAAACAAATCTCAAATCTGCGGCCCTAAAGGGAAGGGGCTCAAGGTATGCATGGGATAACGAATAAAGAAGCAGGGCGGGCTGAGGCTTGGGGAGTCTGGGGAAAGGTGATTGGGAAAAGGTGCGGTAACTAGCCTACCATCCTTCTGCGCAGGCGTAACTAGGCTGCTGTTCAAAAGGTCACCCCGAGGACACTCACGCATGCCCAGTTGGAGGGTCCATGGTCCTAGCCGGTCTTAACCAGCTCAGCTCGAAGTAAACACAGCTGACTCCAAGTTTCTGGAAGAGAACTCTGACAAACATCTTATTGTTTAGGCTACACGGAGCTTGGAGGCCATGCAAGTCTTAAAACGACCTGGATTAGCGAAGGCAGGTGAGATGGACTTGACTCATAACCCAGGGTTTTACTCCCTGCCAGACGCTGTGCTGGGTGCTGGGCATGCAGAACTTGTCCAGAAATTCAGACTTGGGGGGTGGGCGTGCAATGGGGGAAAACATGGATGTGATTAACAGGAGAGAGGAAGAGAAGTACCTACCAGTCCTTTGACCTGTCCTTACTCAGCTCCCTGGAGGCTACAGAAAAGAGCCTGCTAAGAATTGGAGAGAGGATATAGGGACAGAGCAGGAGCCCCGAGAATGTGGGATGGAGTTGGGATTAAATAGGAAGAAAATGCTTTATCTTTTGAGACTGAAGAAGAGAAAATTGGCCATAGACATTTTTATTGATTGGAGGGGCATGTTTGAGGTCACTTATAATGGCTTTAATTTTCTGGATGAAAAGGGAGGCCGGGTCATTCTTACTTAGAGTGAAGGGTTTAGCTTAAACACGGGGCCTGGGAGGCCATTAAAGTTTTGAGATAGTGGTTGGGGGTGCATCAGTTTTAATCTAGTCGAGAGACAAAACCCACAGCAATGGGAAAAGAGAGAACTAAATGTGAAGAACTGTTAACTACATTAAAGTTAAAAGAGAACTTTTATAACTTTGTGCCAGGGTATCACAGAGGAGGTGTCTACCACCTTTCGGGCTGGGCAAACAAAGGCAGCTGGGTGGAATTACTAAAACCTTAAACCGTACAGGAGTGGTCCCACGGGACAGGGACCCAGCCCTCTGAGAAGGGGGGGCTGGCTGGCTGGTGATGGTCGGGGAGCAATGACACTGTCCCTGCAGGTGTTGGAACAAGTGGAAACTGGATTCAGTTGTTGCTACAGGAAAGCACAGCCCCTGCCGGGTGAAGAGGCATTGCCGGGGTGTTGCTCCGAAGAACCACAAGCAGAAAGGACGTTGCAAGTCCCTCCTTCTTCCTCCAGGCTTGCTGCCTTCCTGTTGCATCCCTGATTGTCAGAGCCCGAAGTGTGGTTTGCAGAATCTCAGCCCAGCATCGTGAAGCCAAGTAGAGAAGCATGAGTTTGGAGCTGAGAGGCAATGACCGTCATGGGGAAGCCACTCCTCAACTATATGGTGACATTTAGAAACTATACACTATACACACATGTATACTGGCTGAATTTCTTTCCTCCCTTGTCTGAGAATCATTTCTACGGCCTCTTGCTGAACTGGAGCTTTCTTCTCATTCCAGGGCTCAGCCGCTGCTTCCCCTGGTTGTTTGCCCCCTCCCAGAAAATTCCTGATGGACTATCTAGTTCAAAAAGAACTAAAAAAGGGTTACAAGTATCCATCCACGGATGAATGGAGACACCAAATGTCATATATACATACAATGGAATTCAGCCTCAAAAGGGAAAACAATTCTGACATACCACAACACTGACGAACCTTGAGGCCATTAGATAAGCCAGTTACAAACAAATATTGTGATTCCACTTATATGAGGTACCTGGAGTAGAGAGTAGTCAAATTCATAGAGACAGGAAGTAGAACAGTGATTGCCAGGGGCAGGAGGAATGGGGAGTTGATGTTTAATGGGTACAGAGTTTCAGTTTTGCAAGATGAAAAGTATTCCGGAGATGGATGGTGGTGATGGTTGTACAACAATGTGAATGCACTAAATGCAACTTAAAAATGGTTAAGATGGTGAATTTTGTTATGTGTATTTTACCACAATTATATATGTTTAAAAAGGAACTGAAAGGTTTCAGCTGGGGGCTCTGGGTGGGCACTCCTCACCTGATGTGTCACAAGTCTGCATCTTCCCACAGTGATTCGTTCTTCAACTCACCTTCATGAGCAGCATTTTCCAGACTTTACGTCGTAAGTTCCAACGGGTTTTGTCCTCGTTTGCTGTGCTGCACACCCACCTCCTACCCAGATGCGTATGTGCAGGTGCAGCCTTCCCTTCTAGTTTTCCTGTGAACGATGTGCTATTTCAGTGAACGATAATAATGGCTAATATATACATTTTTTGCAGTTAAAGTTTGGATTAATACTTTATTTTTACAACACTTAAATTTTATTTATTTTAAACCACTGGCTATTTTTATTATTTTTATGGAAGTATAATATAGTTGCTGTACAATATTATATGTTATAGGTGTACTATATAGCAAGTCACAATTTTTAAAGGTTATACTCCATTTAGAGTTATTATAAAATATTGGCTGTATTCCCCATGTTGTACAATATATCCTTGTAGCTTATTTTATACCTAATTTCATTCTTTTTTATGGCTAACTTGTATTCCATTTTGTGTGTGTGTGTGTGTGTGTGTATCTAATATCTTCTTTATCCATTCATCTGTTGATGGATTGATGGACACTTAGGTTGCTTCCATATCTTGGCTATTGTAAATAATAATTAATATGAATTGGGTATTTACAGTATGCCAGGCACATTTATTATCAACAGCAAACCTCTGTTGTAGACACTGTTCTCATCTCCATTTCACAGATGAGGAAACTAAAGCTCAGAGGGGTTGTGACCAGCCTTAGGTCACCTACCTGTGAAGTGAAGCCAGGACAGATGGGGTTCCGATTCCAGACTGTGCCTTTAACCAGTGGACTCTACCGCCCCCTAGTGGATCCCCTGGTCTTGCGTTGTCTCACTGATACCTGGTCCTCAGGTAGGAGACGCAGCTTTTCTCCCTCTCGGTAAGAAGGCATTTCACAGTCGTTACTTTATGCATTAATAATGCTTCTGTTGTTTTATGTAGAACACCCCTTCTTTCAGCCCTGGCACCAGGTTTGCTACACGACTGGCAGCAGTGGCTGAGGTTTTTTATTTTAAACATTTTCTTTTTAAAATTTTTTAAATTTATTTTTGGCTGCGTTGGGTCTTCATTTCTGAGTGTGGGCTTTCTCTAGTTGCCGTGCGCGGGCTTCTCATTGCGGTGGTCTTGTTGCGGAGCGCAGGCTCTAGGCGCACGGGCGTCAGTAGCTGTGGCGCACGGGCTTAGTTGCTCCGTGGCATGTGGGATCTTCTTGGACCAGGGCTTGAACCTGTGTCCCTTGGATTGGCAGGCGGATTCTTAACCACTGCAAGTGGCTGAGTTTTGCTACACCCCTAATGAGCATCCCCAGAGGAGCCCTGGTGGCTTTGAAGGCTTGTGGCAAGATTATCATATGTTGGTTACAATGGCCTTTCGATCCCTCCGGGAGCATCCCTGATAGATTTCAGAGTTTTCCTCAGCCTCTCTGGTTATACTGATGCTTGGAATGGTAAAGAAACTCCTGGATTTCTATCTCAACTAAATAACTCTCCAAGTTTCTCTCTTGACCTGAGTCATCTGCTGGGGGTTCTGAGTGGGGCATCTATCCCTTGAAAAGTGCCCTTTCCATACCACATAGGCCACCGTGGCTGCCTCCGGGATTTCTGGCAGGTAAGTCCAGGTATACTGGGTGATGCAGGTATCTTTTGTTGTTTGATCCGGGATTTAATGATGCTCATGCATTGCACTGGGTTGTTATGTTTGTTTAGTCTCTTTTAATCTAGAATAATACCCTCTCCCGCCTTCTTGGTTGTTGTTTTTATGATGTGGAACTTTTTGGAAGGTCCAGGTGAGTTGTTTTAGATTGTCTCCCATGCAGAGTTTGTCTAATAGTTTGTTCATGATTGGATTCACGTTAAATATATTTGGCAAGATTGCTTTGTAGATGCTTTGTGCTTCTTTTTGCCTCGTATCTGGAGGCACAAAAACCTCATCTGGGAATTGCACATTCGACAAATATATACTGAGAGTGTATCGCGTGACGTGCTGAGCGCTCTGCTATCCAGCGAAGACACGTGGGAGCCATTGACAATGATTGTGAGGGGACGCAACAAGGAAACCAGAAGGGCAGGTTTATCAAATAAGAATAGGTTTAGCTACACTTAATAGAAAACTAACAGTAGCTGAACCAGATAGAGGTTTGATTTTTCTCACACACCTGCAAGACGGGAGGGAGGCAGGCGGTCCAGAGCTGATATGATAGCTCCACCATATTCAGGGTCTCTTTCCGTTTCTCTTCCTGTCTGCCATCATGATGGCTGTAGTTCCATGGATCCAAGGTGGCACCTGCCCCCCAGGCAGCATGACCCCCTTTCAGTCAGGACGGGGAGAAGGGACATGCGCACTGACTCTGCTCGGCTTTGAAGGAGCTTTTCCCGAAGGGCACCCAGTGCTTCTGCTTACAGCTCATTGGTTAGGGTTGTGTCACGTGCTCAGTCCAATCGGCAAGGTTGTCTGGGGAAGGTACTTGGTGGGAACATTGTTACACTTGACAAAAACAGGGTTCTGTTAGTAAGGAAGAAGGGGAGAATGGATATTACCTAGGCAATTAGCATTCTTTTTTATTTCAGCCGCACCACGCGGCTTGCGAGATCTTAGTTCCCCAACCAGAGATTGAACCCAGGCCACGGCAAGTGCCGAGTCCTACCTAACCACTGGACTACCAGGGAATTCTGGCAATTAACATTCTTTGCCATGGACGATAAGGCAAATTTTTTTTTTTTTTTTAAGGCAAATTTTTAATGGCTGGAGAGACAGCTACACAGATAATACATGAAAATTAAACATTTCCCACCAACTTAGGAAAAAACGGATTGCAACCATGGTAACAAGTAGCCAACGAACTAGTTTTACATCCTTTTAATCGATTAATGACAACTTGCCTCAGTGACACACTTGTCCAAGCTAATCAGGTCAACCCCTAGCTTATGAAAATCAGCCAATCACAGATCAACTCACTTGAATAAATACACCTCCCGGTGCCAACCCATCAACAACAGCTCACGAGCAGTCACGCTCCTACAGATGATGTCAACCCGCTTACGCCTCTGAAAGTCTCCCAACCCCCGCGCTCCATGCTCCCCAAACCCTACATGAGCCAACCCTGTACTCTGCTCAGAGATACCGAGCCTAACTAGCATAGCTCTCCTGTACTACAGTAGGCAGCAAGCTCAGCTATTATTTCAGGTCCTGTCATGATTAAGCAGAATCGTGTTCTTTAACTTGTTTGTATCCTTCAACCATCTCCATCCATAGCCTCGGTGGATTAGGCGCCAAGGCACGCAGAGGTGTCAGCAGCACAGGCTGATGGAGAAAGAGGACCCCGAGCTCCTGGTGTCGGGGGGCCCTCCAGGTGCAGGGTTACCCCCAGAAGTGAGCAGTCAGGAATGTCTGAAGGAACATGATAAATTTGGGCTTGATTTCTTATCCAAAGGGCAGAATCTAGAAGGGGCAAAGTAAGAGGTAATTCCAGACAGTGGTCATAATACTTAATGACAGATGTTGAGGGTTCCAGGTGATCTGTCTCTTTAGAGCAGGTCGCATGCTTGTTGCTCAGGGAACAGAGACAGAGGCGGAGCCCTAACCAAACAGTGTAGGGTAGGAGGAGGCGCGTTACAGTCTATGGGCCAATCTGCTTCCCCTCCTACCCACCTGCCTCCACCCCCACTCCCCACGGTTACATTTTGAGGGGTGCGATAGCCGTTTTGTTTTGGTGATAAACTATATACATAGCATAAAATTTGCCATTTAAGCTATTTTAAGTGTTCAGTGGCATTAAGTACATTCTCAGTGTTGGGCAACGAACCACTAAGCATTTCTAGAACTTTTTCATCATCCCCAGTAGAAACTCTGTGCCCATTAAACAATCACTCCCCATCCCCGCTCCCCGCGCCAGCCCCTGGCAACCACTGTTCTACTTCCTGTCTCTACGAGTTTGCCTAATCTAATTACCTCATATAAGTAGAATCACACAATATTCATCCCTTTGTGTCTGGCTTATTTCACTCAGCATAACGTCCTCCAGGTTCAAGTATATTGTAGCATGTGTCAGAATTTCCTTCCTTTGTAAAGCTGAAGGCTATTCCATTGTGTGTATAGACCACATTTTGCTTATCTGTTCATCCATCCATGGCCGTTTGGGTTGTTTTCACCCTTTGGCGAATAATGCTGCTATGAACTTAGGTGTACAGGTATAAGTGGTTACATTTTAAATGGTTATATAAGCAGCTACATAATATTCTCTCTTTTGCTTCTTCACATTCAAAGCCTAAACTTTTTATTATCTGACCCTCTACAGAAAAAGTCTGCCAACTCCTAGTTTCAGTGGTGGGTTCAGGACAGAGAGGGATCCTCGCAGAAGCCCACCGATGTTGGCTTGTTGAATGAGGACAAGAAAACAGATGTTACTTGGTGGAACGAATGTTTGGGGCTTGTGTTACTTTGTTCGGACTGCTATAACAAAGTGCCACAGACGGGGTAGCATAACACAGCAGAAACTTGTGTCCTCAGAGTTCTGGAGACTGCAATCTGAGGGCCAGGTGTCAGCAGGGCTGGTTCCTTCTGACCTCTCTCCTGGCTTGTAGATGACTGCCTTCTCCCTGTGTCTTCACGTTGTCTTTTTCCTGTGTATGTCTGTGTCCTAGCCGCCTCTTCGTATAAGGACACTAATCTTATTAGGATCAGGGCCCACCTTAATGACCTTGTTTAATCTTTAGTTATTTATTTATTGCTGCGTTGGGTCTTCGTTGCTGCACGCAGGCTTTCTCTGGTTGTGGTAAGCGGGGACTACTCTTCGTCGCAGTGCGCAGGCTTCTCATTGCGGTGGCTTCTCTTGTTGCAGTGCGTAGGCTTCAGTAGTTGTGTCTCACTGGCTTAGGTGCTCCGCGGCATGTGGGATCTTCCCGGACCAGGGATCAAACCCATGTCCCCTGCACTGGCAGGCGGATTCTTAACCACTGCACCACCAGGGAAATCCTAATCTTAATTTTTAATTGAGGTATAGTTGATTTACAATGTTGCGTTAGTTTCAGGTATACAGAAAAGGGATTCATATATATATGTGTGTATATATATATATTCTTTTTCAGATTCTTTTCCTTTTCCTTTATAGGCTATCACAAAATATTGAGTACAGTTCTTTGTGCTATACAGTAGGTCCTTGTTGGTTATCTATTTTACATATAGTAGTGTGTATATGTTAATCCCAAACTCCTAATTTATCCCTCCCTGCCTTCCCCGACCTTATTTAATATTAATTACCTTTTTAAAAGCCCTATCTCTAAAACCAGTCATATTCTGAGCTACTGGAATTTAGACCTGCAACACATGAATTTTGAAGGGGACACAATTTAGCCTATAACAGGGCCCCTACTCCACACAGGAAATACCAGGCCTTTAACAGTGCACCAGAGTCTTGACCTGGCCTGGTAGTGATGGTGTTGGAAGTGAGGAAAGATAGACTGATGTACTCCTGCACTCATAGATGTTGGCTCAGAAACTGGGCAGGCCTGAGTCTGCTGGTGGAGAAGACTCACTGTCACAGGACTTGCTGAGGACGAGTGCTAAAGACTTCCTTTTTGACAGGCTGTATTTTTGTTCATCAAGCAATTAACTGCAGAATTTCCCAGATTTTTTTCTTATGACAATAAAGAGTAAAAAGAAATCTGGTATAATTTTAGCAGCAATTAACCTGAATTCACATAGGAGTGCTTTCGCCCTGCTGCGAGCCGGCTATAGCCAGTGTGGCCAGTTCAGTTTCCTGCTAGGAATTCTGCTCCCATGCTTCTCTCTGCTCTGTGATCTTCATCGCTCCCCTCACCCTGGTCCATGGTTATCTCATGTCCATTTCAGAAAGTCATGACCAGAGGACACTTTGAAGGAACATGACCACATACACTTGGGGGCCAAGAAACGACCCTGCCCCTCAGTGGAGGCAGCTGCGTCCAAACTTGTGTCACATTTTTCTTTCTTCTGTCTGCCTCAGAGGTAGAAAAATGCTACAGTTTCTGACCTATGACATGAAAAAGAAAGAAAGAAAGAAAAAAAAGCCCACAGGTCCCCACACTTCAAACCCCAACTGATGGAACAAGAATAGAAACTTTGAAATGTTTAGAACAAAAATTTCACCTGGACTGACCTCGTTTCATTTTAGGACACTGGAATGGATTCTAGTCAGATGAATGTGAAGCAGCAGAGATAAAAGACCCAATTACAAGAACTATAATAAAACAATCCTTTTAAAATACCTTAAAACCAGCAAAATATTTCTAGTGCCCCCAAAACTGGTTGGGTGAATGTAGAATGGTTTGTTTAAGGTAGCGGTTCTTGACAAAACAGAAGCTACTTACTGCCAAACTAGATTTTAGTATGGCAGATTAGATATTACAAATAAAAGATGCAGGCAACCAATGTATAAGTTCAAACACCTAGTGCTGTTAGGAGGATAATGTTTGTTCCACTTATGTATACGACGCACTCCTGCCCTGAACATCCTCTCTCTACACTTTGTTCCCTGGAACCGTTGTTTCAGCACCGTTTCTCATTGTCTCCCTTTGAATACATCTTCTTGCACCGCCTTTTCCCAGCACAGCTTTTCCGAGTTCTGACTTCATTAGTTTCTCTCAACTCTCAGGTGCTATATCCTCTGCTGTTTGGATCTCACATCCCCTGTGTAAGGAAGCACCAGTGCCTCTGAAGTTTAGTTCTAGAATTAGAATCTGGTGCATTGGCGTGGCTAGTCTATAGGGGCTTTAATTCTGTCCCTTGAGTGTTCCCTAACCCATGGGGTCACATTGTCAGGTGACTTTATACAGTCTCTGGCACACAGTACGTACTCAGTAACGTTAGATACCATTATTGCTGAGACAGGCTAGACGCAGAAAGATTTCACTGGATGCTAGTGAAGATGAACAGGGAATACGAGGAATATAAATACAGTCTGCGTTAGAAATAATCTCTAAGGCCACCACAGCTCTCCTTTTGTTCTCAAGGCTTAGGTTCCATTCCCTCTGCACATGGGGTCCCTAAAGGAGAGTGCTCCTGGCTTGTCTCTCTAGGTGGTCCCAGCTGACTTGCCACCACGAGGTTCTTCCTGGACACCTTGACCTCTTTGTAATTTAACCCAAAAGAAAAGGTCTCTTTTCATCACTCACGGCCTCCCTCCCCATTCTAGTTTCTGGCCTGGAAGATTTACCTTTCTCCCGGGCATTTGACATCATGAAAGGATTCGCTTTCCGTCCCTACCTTCCATTCTCAGGTGTGGTTCCTGAGTATCGAGATGGTTGGCTCCAGCCCTAACATTGGTCCAACTGTATAATATCATGAGCACGGGACACACACAGTGGACACATATAACTACACCTATACAATAAAAGAAGGGCGGCTCCCCCATAACTGGGTCTCACACTTTATCATTTAAAGTATAATATTAATACTTACCTTCCAGATTGATTTGAATTGGGTTGAGACAATATCCACGATCTTGTTCTAAGGACTTCAAATTCATGGAGTCACACAATCTTAGGAGGAGGAGAGACCTAGAGATTCAAAACTGGAACTATGGAATTCCACCTCAGCTGTGTTCAAATTTAACTATGGAATTGAATTAAAGTGCCAAAGCTCCCCCAAAGGGAGCCATGTGAATTTGCTACTTCTTATATGTGATTTCATTAACTGAGATGAGATTGTGGAAGTTTGTGACTGCGAAGAGAATCTGAAAAGAAAGGAAAGGAGAGAGGACCGTAGGGCCAAAAGAATAATCAAAAGGTGGATCCTGGAAACAGTGTATCTGCTTCATAGTTTTGTCTTTATCCCTGTCCCAAGATACCAGGAGTGGTTGGATGTCTTCCCCGTCACCGATAATCTGACCTTAATTCAGACCACGTAAGTCTGTGTATCCTATTCTCAGCAGCAGTATGAAGACTGCTGCCCACCCAGCCTTGGTACCACCAGTATCCTGTGAATAATATCAATATACAGCTCTTGTACTCTCATCTAAGGCCAGATCCTTCACTTTTGAACTGTATCTCATTATCTCCCAACTATTCAAAAATAGACACAGTTCTTACTTTCTCTTGAAACAACAATTTTCCACTTCTTATTAGATCCTTAAAAAATATCCTGCCCCAGGCTTCCCTGGTGGTGCAGTGGTTGAGAATCTGTCTGCCAATGCAGGGGACACAGGTTCGAGCCCTAGTCTGGGAAGATCCCACACGCCGCGGAGCAACTAGGCCTGTGAGCCACAGCTACTGAGCCTGCGTGTCTGGAGCCTGTGCTCTGCAACAAGAGAGGCCGCGATAGTGAGAGGCCCGCGAACCGTGAGGAAGAGTGGCCCCTGCTCGCTGCAACTAGAGGAAGTCCTCGCACAGAAACGAAGACCCAACACAACCAAAAATAAATAAATTAATTTAAAAAAATATATATCCTGACCCCAAATATATATCCTTTTATTCTCCTGCTTTCACACAATTTTTCTGTTCCCCTTTACAAAAAATCTCAGAGCTGGTACCTGCTGTGTCCATTTCCTCATCTTCCATTCTCTTCGCAACCCCTTCCGGGTAGACTTTTGACACATGATTCACTGAAATCATGCTCATTACGGTCATTGATGGCCTCTGCCTGGCAAGACCCAACAGTCAGGGACTTCCCTGGTGGTGCAGTGGATAAGACTTCCGTGCTCCCAATGCAGGGGGCCCAGGTTCGATCCCTGGTTAGGGAACTAGATCCCACATGCGTGCCACAACTAAGAGTTCGCATGCCACGACTAAGGAGCCCACGTGCATCAACTAAGGAGCTGGCAAGCCGCAACTAAGGAGCCCGCCTGCCACAACTAAGGAGCCCATGAGCTGCAACTAAGGAGCCTGCCTGCCTCAACTAAGATCCGGTGTGAGCAAATAAACAAATAAATATTTTTTTAAAAGAGAATAAAAGACCCAACGGTCACTCCTTTGTCCTCAGCATAATTGACTCTCAGTAGTTTTGATGGGAGTCAATTATTCCCACCATTTTTTAAAAAAAATTATGACTTTTTTTATACATTAAAAAAGATATAAAGATTAATATAATAAATATGAATGTACCTATTGGTCACTTAAAAAGTAGAGCACTTCCACTAGAAACTCTCGAGTGTCTTTCTGTGATTGCTTGTCTCCTGGACGTAACCATCCTCCTGAATTTTGTGCTTATGATTCCCTTGCCATCCTGCATGGCTTCATTATATATGTGTATTTCTCTAGCAATGTATTATTTCTCTAGCAATGTATGTGTTTTTGGTTTTATGAACTTTACATCAACAGAAACTTACCGCATGTCTTTGGAACTTGCTTTTTTCTCTCTCCACATTATTTTTATGAGATTTATTCATGATGCTGCTTGTAACCCCAGCTTACTTATACTGTTATGCAGTATCTATTACACGCCTGTATTAGTTACCTACTGCTGCGTGACAAATTACTCCCAAATTCAGGAGTATGAAACAACAGTAAACAGTTTCTGTAGGTCAGGCATTTAGGAGAGACTTAGCCTAGTTGTTCTAGCTCAGGATCTCCCATGAGACGCAGTCAAGATATTGGCTAAGTATGCAGTCGTCTTAAAGCTTGACTGTGGCTGGAGACTTTGCTTCCAAGATGGCTCACTCAGGAGACTGAGAGTTGGTGCTGGTTGTTGGAAGGAGCCTCAGTTCCTTGCCACGTGGTTATCACCGGAGGGCTGCTTGAGTATCCATGCAACATGGTAGCTGGCTTCTTCCACAGAGGGAGATCCAGGAGAGCAAGGCAGAAGTCACAATGACTTTCAGTACCTAGCCTTGGAAGTCACACACCATTATTTCTAAAATATTCTATTGGTTCCACAGTTCAGCTCTGTTCAGTGTGGGAAGGGACGGCTCGAAGCATGTGAGTGCCAGGAGATGACATTTGTGGCCATCTTGGAGGCTGGCTACTGCAGTGACTATATCACAATTTATTGATCTGTTTTCTTGTTAATGACATTACTTATTTCAATTTTTAAAATTATGAACAGTGCTTCTGTGCTCATTCATATTCTTGTTCAGGCTTCCTGATGCACATGGGCAAAAGTTTCTCTAGAGGGAGACTACTGGGCCATAGGGTATGTGCCTTTTCAAATTGATAAGATAAAAC
Organism: Kogia breviceps; assembly: GCF_026419965.1. NCBI lineage: Eukaryota > Metazoa > Chordata > Mammalia > Artiodactyla > Physeteridae > Kogia > Kogia breviceps. The sequence continues at coordinate 68,223,348 of NC_081325.1, read as the reverse complement.
CAAAATTACCCGAAAGTTGTTTACCAATTTATACTCCTACCAGTGGTGAATAATGTTTCCCAATCTCTCTATCCTTGCCAATACTTGGTTTTGTCATATTTAAAATTTATGCCAATCTGGTGGGTGTAAAATGATATCTTTTGCAGATTAAAATTTGCATTTTTCCAAATTACTAATGAGGTTGAACATCTTTTCATATGTTTATTGCCCATTCAAGCTTCCTTTAATGATAAATGCCCATTTATGTCATCTGCCCGTTTTTTTATTGCATTATATGTCTTTGACTAATTTGTAAGACAGACATATAATTACATTTAAAGACATTTTCTATTCTGAATTATTAAGAAGCTGCTGGTTATTATATGTGCTGCAAATATTTCCTCCCAGTTTGCACTCTGTCTTTTTACTTTTTAATACTGTTTTTAATGACCAGAAATATAAAACATCTTCTTCTTTCCTCCTGTGGTATGTGCTATTTATGTCTTTTTAGAGACATGCTTCCACTGACTGAGGTCATAAAAATATTTGTCTCTATTTCTTTCAAAAAGTTCTTAAGTGTTGCTCTCCACGTGTAGGTCAAGTGGAACCTGTTTTGGCACGTTAGGGGAGGTGGGGATTTAACTCTGATGCTTCTTTCTGTGTGGACTACCACTTGCTCAAGCCTCCTTTCTAATACACTTTCTCCACTTGGCTTCAGGGACATCCCCCTCCCGGTTTTCCTCCCATCTGGCTCATTGCTTCTTCTTCTTCTTCTTCTTCTTCTTCTTTTTTAAAAAAATATTTATTAATTTTTTTGGCTGCACTGGGTCTTAGTTGTGGCATGCGGGATCTTTAGTTGTGGCTTGTGGGATCTAGTTCCCTGACCAGGGATCGAACCCAGGCCCCCTGCATGGGAAGCATGGAGTCTTAACTGCTGGACCACCAGGGAGGTCCCTGGCTTGTTGCTTCTTCTCGGTGTCCATTGCCAGCTCTTCCTCTTTGCAGCCTCTACATGATGAGTGACTGGGAGTGGCCTCTGCACCTGTCTGTCTGGATACTCTCACCGTTCTCACCCGAGTCCATGACTATAAATAACATCTGTATGCTGCTCATTCCACTCTCACATCTTTACCCTCTTCCTTCATATCTCCACTTGGCTCAGTCCTTCCCATCAAATATCACCTCCTCAGAGAGGGCTTCCCTGACCATACTTTGCAAAATAGCAGCACCTGCATCTCCCCTTATACTTAACTTGCTTTATTTTATATCAAGCATAATCAGTCACCTCCTGATTTTATTCTAGAAATAGATTATATTTTGTCTACTATTTGAATATGTATCATGGACTTGGAACTGTTTGCTGACGCATCCAAATGACTAAGAACAGTGCCCAACATATTGTAGATGCACGATAAACATTTGTAGTAAAAGAAGCTGATCAGGGACTTCCCTGGCAGTCCAGTGGTTGAGACTTCGCCTTCCAATGCAGGGGGTGTGGGTTCGATCCCTGGTCGGGGAGCTAAGATCCTACATGCCTCATGGCCATAAAACCAAAACATAAAACAGAAACTGTATTGTAACAAATTCAAGAAAGACTTTAAAATGGTCCACATCAAAAAAAATCTTAAAAAAAAAAAAGCAGCAGCAATGATCAACTTTACTTAATATCATGCTTCATAGCTTATGGAGCTTTTTTCTATGCAATTATGTTCCACCTAGCATTGATTTAATCCTCAGGGACATGGTTTTGCCTACTTTTGTGAATATCCGAGCAATAAAATCTCTTCCTTTGGAGGTCTCGTAACATTTTTTTACTCAGAACACTTAATTTTATTCCCAGTCGCATGCATTATTAGGTGTGTGGCTGTCACTTGAGGAAATTGAACAATAACATCTCTTGGCTGACCATGTCAACTGTTATTTGATGTCTCACATAAAAGGAAAGTGGTTCTGAAAAAGGGACAAGTGCTTCAAATTAATGCATGTACAAAAATGTTTGAATGCAGAATCTCAACACGGGGCTATTTAGACTAGTGGTTCTGAGTCATTTCTTTTCAGCCAAAATACATGCCCATGGGCTACTCTTACTTTTATATAACCATAAACACTTTGGTTGGAAGTAAAATATTATGAGACATTTTTATTCACCACTGTTGTCAGCTGCTAGCTCCCAGAATCCCAGCCCACACTTACACTCAGGGCTATCTAGCGCAGGGGTCCCCAACCCCCAGGCAGTGAACAAGCACCGGTCTGTGGCCTGTTAGGAACCGGGCTGCACGGCAGGAGGTGAGCGGCGGGCGAGCCAGCGGAGCTTCATCTGCTGCTCCCCGTTGCCCCCCATCTGCTCACATCGCCGCCTGAACCATTACCCCCAGCCCCACAGCCCATGGAAAACTTGTCTTCCACGAAACCGGTCCCTGGTGCCAAAAAGGTTGGGCGCCGCTGCTCTAGCAGACCTGGTCCTTGCTTCAGAGCCCCTCCAGGAGATGTGCAGACAATATCCAGACCTCTCTCCACCTTAGTGATTCCTAAGCCCATAAATCTATGTAGCTAGGTCCATAAAAATATACATTTGGCAAGTCTGAGCAGCCAGAGAAATTCATTCATTTACTATGTCTATTGAGGAGTTTTGAGCCCGATACACGAGAATTTGGTCACGTGTGTCAAATGACTGGTTTGCACTCTGACTCATTCTACGAGCTAACTAGAATGAATGTGTGCGTCTCTCTCCTTGATGACACGAAAAGCGAACTGGAGGCTGATGTTAAAACAGATTTCTCATTTTCTGGGAACTCAGTGGGCTGGTTATGTTATCGAAAATTCTGGCACTGTGAGTCAGGCTTTACTGGGTGCTAACCGTTCGCAATCTCAAAGCACACATTCAAGAAAGCGTGGGAAAGATTCTGGGACTTTGGAGGGGGCAGTGAAGCTCTAAAGCCTGGTGACAGAACTGTTGAAGACAAGCTGTACAGCAGGGAACCCTGGGCAGTCTAGACTTCTCATCAGCAACACAGCTAGCTGTCCTCGCGAGATCTCCTGCAAAGGTGGTCGGACTGATTGACGCTGATTGACAGTGAATCAGAAACTAAATCAAGAGGAGTGGCTTGCCTGGGGCCCCAGAGAGCACAGCACTAATGTTAAATAAATCCAAAAGCAACAGTTGTGTCCAATGCTCTAGCGATTTGGGGTTCAGACATGGGATAGGTGTCACCTCTAAAGTCTTAGCAACTTCATCAGAATCTAAGAGGAATCATGTATATAGGTCAGGAGGGGCTCACAGCCATAACACAAAACAGCCAAATCCAACTGGCTTAACCAAAAAAGTCACAGTCTAATGAGTCGGTGGGGAGCAGGCTCTGCTTCATGTAGTCATTCAAGGACTCAGGCCTCATTCATTTGGTGGCTCGTCTATCCTCTAGAGCCCAGGAGTCTCAGAAGATTCTCTGCATCTAACCAACAGACAAGGCAAGAGGGACACACAGAGAATCCAAGGAGGGATTAGGGACCACATCTGGAAATGCCACACATCACTTGGAATGCCACATTCCATTGGCCAAGACTAGTTACATGACCACCCCTAGACAACGGGACCTGGGAAGTACGGTCTGGCTGTATGGCCAACTTGATATTGGTGAGCTCTAGCAGCCTCTGTTGCAAGAAAGAATAAAACTCAGTTTTGAAAACCAATTTGTTAAATTTGAGAAAAGCCAACAGACTGACCTTCAAAGCAGGCTCTGTAAGAGGTCATAAATCTTACTCAAGTAGTGCTGTCTGTTTTCAAAAATGTTCTTTGGACCGCCACTCTTAGAATTCCCTTCAGAGACGGTAAGAAGCTCATTTCTTCATAGTCACCCTGGTTTAAGCCAATTCTCAAAGGATTGAATTTATTCAACGTGTGAATGGTATAAATCATTGACATCCATCCATTTGCTTCTAAAGAAAATGCCCTCAGTTGCTTAGATTTTACACAAAGTATAAATAAGATAATTTTCTGCAAGGTGTGAATAAACCAAGATACATAGATCTTGCCAGGGGTATTCTCATTCTTTAAAAGGGATCCTGTGGGCTTCCCTTCCCTGCTGGCGCAGTGGTTGAGAATCCGCCTGCCGATGCAGGGGACACAGGTTCGTGCCCCGGTCCGGGAAGATCCCACGTGCCGCGGAGCAGCTGGGCCCCTGAGCCATGGCCGCTGAGCCTGCGCGTCCGGAGCCTGTGCTCCGCAACGGGAGAGGGCCACGACAGTGAGAGGCCCGCGTACCAAAAAAACAAACAAACAAACAAACAAACAAACAAAGGGATCCTGTGGGGTGATGTCAGCAAACTGGAAGAATAGGAGTTTTCTACCACCTTCCCCCTACAGAACCCCAATTCTGACAGCTGCCTGTGGACAAGAAGGTCTTTCTGGAAGTCCAGGAGTCCAGCAGAGGAGCTCCGGCGTGTCAGTGAAGCAAAAAAAAATGGGGATTGGACACAATGAAGATGTTAAGAGGAACAGTTTTGATTTACCCGCATATCCCTCCTCCCCTAAACTGGCACAGCTCATACCAAGACGAACCATCTTGGCCTGCGATTTCTCCCACGGGGGAAAGTGGGAACATGTGCGTGAGCGCCTGGCTTCCCCAGCTGTGCAGGACGCCGCCGGGGGGTGGGGGGGCGGGCGCTCTTTTCTCGCTCCATCCAGAACACTGAGGTGTGTTGCACGACTGGGGGAGGGGAGGGCCTGGGAAGACAGCAGCCAGGGCCTTCGGAGAGCATCAGAGTGACGAAGATGCTACTAACCATTTCTCAGACTCCATCAGGAAGCCCACCCAGCAGCCACTGGGGACACCTTGCCTGCAGGTCCGTACAGATACAGTGGCAGTGACGAGCTCTTATAAAGTACAACCGAAGCGGAACAAACACCTGACCTCAAGTCTGAAAACCAAGGGTTGGTTCTGGCCTGAGGTGAGCCGGCGACCACATGTGTGAAGTGGAAACTAACCATTTTCCTATATGAAAGGAATTTTCCTCTTCATTTCAACAGAGCGGAAGCAGAACGCCTCTAGATCACGATTCTGAAAACTTTCTCTAGTCATGTTTTCCCGTTTTTGTTTTTGGCTGTGCACCCGCAAAGCCTGCAGGAACTCAGTTTCCAGACCAGGGACTGAACCCGGGCCTCGGCAGTGAAAGCCCAGAATCCTAACCACTAGCCACCAGGGAAGTCCCCCTCTAGTCATGTTCTTTCAGGTACAAACAACTCTAAGGGTTCCCCTCCTCTCAGAATCTGAGATCTCCATGCTCCGGCCCCAGCCAGCCTTTCCAGGCTGATCTCCAACAGCTCTCCTGCTGCCATCCTGTGTTCCAAATAAACCTGATAATCCGGTCCTGCCCTCACTCCTGTCTCTGCATCTGTGCTCTCCCCACCCCCTCCATCTCCCTCCCTCAGATTTACCACTTGAAATCCCATCCATCCTTCAAGGTCCACGATAAACGCCTCTTCCTCTGTGAAATTTCCCCTGATTTATCTGAATCTCCATAACATTTGGGTAACTCTCTGTCATGTTTATTTTTTATATAATTGCTTTCTCCCCATCCCTAGGAGAACTGATGTTTCTCTCTGTGGTATATATATTTCCTTCCATTTTCTGTTCCCCTGTACAGCCTAGCAAGAGGACTTTTACCTAGTAAAAGTGCACTAAGACTTTATTACATATTTCATGGACTTAAAATGAAGCAAATTAAAGGCATCAATATTATCAGTAAAAAGCAACTTTTATTAAGCACTTCCTATGTGCTAGACCCTGTCTTAAGAGCTTCTCATGCATTATATAATTTGTCATGTAGACATTTCTATATAAATAATAGTTACACTTACTTTCAGTTTGCTTGGCTATTTTATAATTATTTTATATTAGGCTATTTTATGTATAACTTTTAACAGTTCACTAATTTGTAGTGTATAGCCTCCAAAATTAAGTAAAGTATCAAAGGAAACAACATAACAGACTTTCCTATCTAGGTAGATTCATGATTAGGAATTTCATATTCTTCAATTTAAAAAGACTTTAAAGTACACTGGTAATTAAAAGAATCCATATAGGGGACTTCCCTGGTGGCGCAGTGGTTAAGAATCTACCTCCCAATGCAGGGGATACGGGTTCGAGCCCTGGTCCGGGAAGATCCCACATGCCACGGAACAACTAAGCCTCTGCATCACGACTACTGAGCCTGCGCTCTAGAGCCCGTGAGCCACAACTACTGAGCTTGCGTGCCACGACTACTGAAGCTCGCAAGCCTAGAGCCTGTGCTCCGCAACAAAGAGAAGCCACTGCAATGAGAAGCCCGCGCACCACAATGAAGAGTAGCCCCTGCTCGCCACAACTGGAGAAAGCCCGCACGCAGCAACAAAGACCCGACGTAGCCATAAATAAATAAATTTATTTTTTAAAAAGTATCTGTGTATATTAATCAGAATGATAACACATGGGGAGGGGTGACAATTAATAAAATCAAAGAATGGATTGCTCATAGATTGTGCCCATGACAACAAACCCAGTTTGACAACAAAAAACCCAGTATTTTTTCTGATTACCCACCATTTTTTAAGTGGTAAAGAAGAAATTGTAGAGCATTCCTGCTCTGTGAGAAGAATTCTTTTCCTGCCCTACATTTTCCCGTTGCTAACATAGAGCACAGGTCAAATTTTTGGCCTTTTATCCTTAAGAGCATTCTCTTAATCACATTCTTAGTTGTTCTATCTCCAAGTCAGAAAATGAATTTATATTTTATAGTGAAAACTACAGCAATACTCCTTGAAGCATTTGCTGTCCTCCAATGCAATTCAATTCTGAGACCAACTACCAAGTGTTCATGCAAACCTCACAGATTAGGGCTCAGTTCTACAAGACAGCTTCCACTTCAGATGCCAGCCTGGGGCCACTTGCTCTCCTGTCCAGCTTGGCTGAAAATTCAGGAGTTCTCAAAATGCCCCTCTCACATTTGATAACTCACTAGAACAACTCACAGAACTCAGAAAAGCTCTATGCTTATAATTACCATTTTATTATAAAGGATACAATTAAACAGCTAGATGAAGAGATACATAGGGCAAGGTCTGGAAGGGTCCAGAGCACAGGACTTTCTGTCCCTTAGGGTCAGGGTACGCCACCCAACTGGTACATCAATTGTTCGCCGTCCGGGATGCTGTTGTTTAGAGTCTGTTAAATCAAGGTGTCATTACATAGGCATGATTGATTAAATCATTGGTCATTGGAGATTAAACTCTCCAGCTCTTCTCCCCTCCCTGGAGGTTGACGTTGGGCTAAGGAGGGTCTGGCTGCTTCCTGAAACTGGCTTCAAGAGTAACTGAAATAGCTAGAACGGCCCTGTCCTCAGCAGCTGGTATCAGTGGTCTCAGCACCAATTAGATTACTTTTGACTCCCAAATTTCTCCTCGGTTAGGATGGAACCACTGGAGATTATTGTCATTCTCCTCAACAATGATAATCTTTTTTTTTTTTTTTTTTTGTGGTACGCGGGCCTCTCACTGTTGTGGCCTCTCCCGTTGCGGAGCACAGGCTCCGGACGCGCAGGCCCAGCGGCCACGGCTCACGGGCTCAGTCGCTCCGCGGCATGTGGGATCCTCCCGTACCGGGGCAAGAACCCATATCCCCTGCATCGGCAGGCGGACTCTCAACCACTGCGCCACCAGGGAAGCCCAACAATGATAATCTTAAGCGGTTCTCTTTCCTTGGTGGTTCTTTTTCCTTCCCCTATTCAACATGAGTTGCTTTATAGAAATTGGATTTTTCCAGAAATAAATGATCAGTTTAAAAGCTTCCGTACTCTGCAACAAAGTTCTTTTGAGACTCTTTTCCTCGGAGACCTCCACTTCCACGGTCTCACCTCTCACCTAAGCACAGATGGCTCTTCAACTCAAAACTCTTGCCTTAACCTTTCTCTTGATAAGCAGTTTAACCTGTTGTTCTGGGTCTATCTCCAATTTTATCAGCTGTTACATAAATATATAAATGCTGTGTTCCAGTCATGTTGATCTATTCTTTAAGCATTAGGCACATTTCTAAAACCATTACCTCTATCCGTGCTGTACCCAGGCCTCCCTCTTACTCTCTGCTCGCATGCATTCCCCTATCTGTTAATTCTCACTTCAAGTCCCTCCTCCTCCATGAAGACTCCCAGCCTTCACTGATCTTTTTGTTCCCTGTGCACCTGTATTTAGGAGTCATGTGCTACCTTGAAGCATCTCTTACTCTTTTATGTAAGTGTCCCTTCTCCCCATCTCAACTGCATACATATTCCTATATCTTCCATAGAGTCTCATGCTCAGTATGTGTTCCTTGATTTTACTTTCCCCGATCCTTATTTCTCCTAGAATGGCAGATGTTCCAGTAACTCTTCCTACATAACAAGCCGTTCACAGTTCTGTGAGCTGACTGAGCTCAACTGGGAAGTTCTCCCTCGGGGTCTCACTTGACGTGGCAATCAGATGTCAGCTGGAGTCTCGGCCATCTGAAGACTCAGCTAGGCTGAACATCCAAGGGGGCCCACTCTTGTGACATGTGGATAAAGTTGGCTATTGGCTGAGAGCTCAGCTGGGGCTGTTGAGCACAGCATCCAAGCCTGGCCTCACCATGTGCTTTTCACAGCCTGACAGCTGGGTTCATAGAGGGAGTATCCCAAGAGCAACAGCTCCAAGATTCCCAGGCAGGACCTGCAAGGCTTATTATGACTTGTCCATTGAAGTCCAGAACATCCCTTCCACCACATCCTGTTAGAAAAGAAAGTCACTAAGACTGGTCCGGATTCAAGGAGAGGAGAATGAGCCCCCCAACTCTATGGGAGAGTGACAAGATCATATTGCAGAGGAGCACAGGGGATTGGAATCTAGTGTTGCCTCCATCTCAGGAAGATACAATTGGCCAAGGAAGGTAACATGTACATTTCCATCTAGAGTTACACTAGTTTGTAACCCACCTGCTAAGGTATTGAGGCTCCCTTGTAGTGCGTGTATATGTTCTGTTCTCCTGGCCTCTGGATGAACCTCTAAGACATTATTAGGAAAGCCAACCGGGTGATCAGAGCTGAAAACATTCAGTGGCTCAGAATCAACAAAATAGCAAGGTAAGCATCGTAACTAAACTGTCTACTCCCTGTACAATGAAGGTATTATTTTCCCTAATTTAAAGAACACTGCAGAGGGGCCAGGAATGTTTGATATCTTGTTTTGGGTGGTGATCGCACAGCTTTACTCATTAAGTTGCAGAAAGAAGAAGATAGGTTTGAAAGCTGTTTAGGAAGATATTTAGGACTTGGTGATTGGATGTGTTATAAAAGTAGTCAGGATGCTACCTGGCAGCTGCTCTTCACCGTGTTCCATAATCTGGGCACGAATTTTACTGTCAAAGGGATACATGAAAAGACAGATTAAAACAGACTCTCAGAGATTTCAGTGAGATTGTCTTAAGTTCCTACTGGAATCATTCCACAACACTGTTTATTTTCTTTCAGTAAGATTTTCTCCCCATTGTGTGCCAACACCCATTATGTTGCACAGAATTATTAATCATCCACGAGGAATTGTATGTTTATAAAGTCTCTGAAAAAATCAACCTTTTCCCCTGCCCCCACCAGCTGAGCTCACAGACCATGGCCCTCTCTCCCGACATGTACAAACCGGTCTGATTTTTTTTGGTTTTGGGTTACTGGGCCAAGTTGTTAAACTGACTCAACCTGCCAGTTAAATACCTGAGAATTCAGGGGAAACTAGTCAAACTCTTTTTAATCAATCCCAAACACAGAGCCAGGTCAGTGTTTCCTCGGTGACTGCAGAGCATGTGCTGAAGTCCCCAGAAGAGACCACAGATGCAGGGTGAGGCGATGACATTGCGAGTAAGATGTTAGCTCTCTTGAACTCTAAGTCACCACCTATGAGTGTATGCAACGTAGTAATGACTGTTTCAGACATGATGAGTATATAGTTTGACTCAGCATTTCACTTTGATGGGAAGAGCTTCAGTAGACAATGAATGAACAGGACCTGAATGTGTATCACATTATGAAACCAGGCATGTGTAAACATGTTTCCAAAACAGGTTAGAGACTTGCTCCCCCTAAAATCTTGTCCATCTCAGTCAGAGGTATCACTATCCACCTGGTTACTCAGGCTGAAAGCCTCTGAGTCAACCTCTCTTTCCCTCACCGTCCCCACTCCACCCCCTGCCACCATATTTAATGCATCAGCCAAGCTCTAGCTTCCCAATACCTGTGTCCTCAAATACAATTATCAATTATCACCACATCCACTAGCATTACTCTATCCCAAACCACCTGACACTCCTACCTGCAGAATTGCAATAGTCTCCTACCTTATTGATAGATTTAAGAAAAACAATTTTTTTAATTCCTGGAAAAAGAAATACTGTAACGAAATCAATGAGGAATGACTAAACAGGAAAAATACTACACATACAACCAAATTTAGACTCCTTCATATATAAAAAGCTAATACAGATTATTATGAGGAAAATAAATATTTAAATAGAAAAATTGGTAAATTATCCAAATAGTTTGTAAAAAAAGGAAATCTAAATCATTCATAAGCAAATGATATGATGCTTAATTGCACTCTAATAAGAGAAATAGAAATTCAAAGTGGCATGAGATGCTGTTGACACTTGTAAGGTTGGAAAAATTCAGAACATTTAGTAATGCCCTGATGGTGATGGGAGGACTAATATTGGTGGGAAGGCAAATTGGTCCATCCTCTTTGGAGAGCAATTTACAAAGTGCCACCAAATTTTCATATGCAGATATTTTTGACTTGGCAATTCTACTCTAGGAGTTTCTTTTACAGATATGTTTGCACATGAGCTTAAAGATGCAAATACACATGCAGTAACAAGAGAAACCAGCCAAATATACTGGGAGCTGGTTAAGTAAGTTTGGTGTCTCTGTAGAGTGGAATACTATGCAACACCGAAAAAGAATGAAACAAAACTACTTGGTATCGATAAGAGAAAATTTCCCAGGTATATTATTAAGTTGTAAAAAGCAAGATGCAGAAGAGCGTACATAATATGTATAACATTTAAAAATATGGGTAAGAAAATATATTCCTTGCATATTAATAGACTATTTCTGGAAGGAAACTTGTAACAATGATTGCCCCTGGAAAGGTCACCTGATAATTTGGGGGAAAGGGGAGGAGACTTACTTTTCACTATGTTTCTTTTTGTTGTGTTTAAATTTGTACCATATTAGAGAATTGCCTTTTTTAAAAAAAAAACGTTATATACAATTAAAATGTTTTTTCTCATGAAAACAGAACAATAATTTTATCTTGGTAATAAACAGTTAAATTCAGAAAGACAAAGCGAAAAGACTACTTATATTCTGTTATTTTAAGGGAATATATTAGTTATACTTCCCTGGAAAAGTGTGAGGTTTTACCTAAGGAGATAATTATAAATTTCACTTCTATTATGTCTTTACATTTTCAGACTTATTATGTATAAATGAATACCTCAGGCAAAATAATAGCTAATATTTAGAGAGTGTTAACTATGAGCAGACACTGCGCAATGTGTTTCAAAATAACAGTACTGTTCTCATCGCCGGTTACAGCTGAGGGGATGAAAGCTCAGAGAGATTAATTAACTGGCCTAAGGTCACACAGCTAGTAAGTTATAGAGCTGATGCAAACCTAAGCCATCTGACAGGAGAGTCCACATTCTTAACCACTGTACAGTTTATTTATTGTGTTATTAATGACTCATTTGTTTCATACAAATAACACTTAAGGGTACATAATTTCCAATTCAAAACTGATACTTATCAGGAAAATAATCTAACCTTAACTACAGGAAGTAAAAACACAAATGTTGTAGATACTTAAGTCCTGTAAATGAAGTTATAATATTGTTTCTGATTTTATGACAACTCAGAAAGATAAAAATATAGTGTTTTAATATATTTGAACAATGACTAGGGCTTTCCTGGTGGCACAGTGGTTAAAAATCCACCTGCCAATGCAGGGGGCACAGGTTCGAGCCCTGGTCTGGGAAGATCCCACGTGCCGCAGAGCAACTAAGCCTGTGCACTGCAACTACTGAGCCTGCACTCAAGAGCCTGTGAGCCACAACTACTGAGCCCGTGTGCCGCAACTACTGAAGCCTGTGTGCCTAGAGCCCCTGCTCTGCAACAAGAGGAGCCACCGCAATGAGAAGCCCGCGTACTGCAACAAAGAGTAGCCCCTGCTCAACGTAACTAGAGAAAGCTCACAAGCAGCAATGAAGACCCAACGCAGCCAAAATAAATAAATAAACAAACAAATAAATAAATAAAAAACGATGACTGGAAAACAGAGCCACTGGGTTCCATATACTGTACATACCATTTTTTGTGTGTATATGCTTGACCTTCACAAAATCTTAAAGTAATAAATAAGAAGTTTTAGGTCAGTGTCAAGGGTTGAATTGTGCCCCTAAAAGATATGAAGTTGTAAGCCCCCCTTATGAGGTAAACTATATCCCCTCAAAATTCGCATGTTGAGGTCCTAACCCCTATTAATCTCAGAATATGATGGTATTTGGAGAAAGGCTTTTTACGGAGGTAATCAAATTAAAGTGAGGTCATAGGATAAGGCCTAATCCAAGAAGACTGGTGTCCTTATAAAAAGGGGAAATTAAGATACAGAAACACACGTGCACAAAGGGATGACACTATGAAAAGACACAGGGAGAAGACCGCCATCTACAAGCCAAGGAGAGAAGCCTAGAACAGATCCTTCCCTCACAGCCACAGCAAACACCTCCCTCCCCACCTGTAAACATGACCTAATTGGGAAACAGGTCCTTTGCAGATACGATCAAGTTAAAATGAGGCCATACTCATGAGGTTATGGTCCCTCATCCAATAAGACTGGTGTCCTTAGAAGGAGAAGAGAAGATACACAGACACAGGGAGAACCCTGTGTGAAGACAGAGGTAGAGACGAGTCATGTGTTTACAAATCAGGAGATGCCAAGGATTGCCGGCAACAGCCGAAGCCAAGAGAAAGGCATGGAACGGATTCTTCCCTAGAGCCTTCAGAGGGAGCCTACCCTGCCCGACACCTTGATCTCAGATGTGTGGCCTCCAGAACCATGAGAGAAGATCTTTCTGTCGCTTTAAGCCACTCGGTACTTGCTGCAGGGGTACTTGCTACAGGAGGCCTGGGAAATGAATACCGTCAGAATCCCCTGCGGGGAGCGGAGCGGGAAAAGGAGAGTAAGGCTGCTCGGCCAAGTTCCACAGGTGGTGATGTCCCAACTCCGAGGGGGACTCCAGTGTAAGCGATGCCTTGGGGTGGGCTCACCCGAGGCGAGGGAGCTAGGGTTCCTGCCCCAGCGCCCCATCCGTTACAGGCTGTAGGCCACGCCAAGGGCCTCCACCTGCAGGCAAGTGGGATCCAGTAACTAGAAGGTAGTTCTCCGTAAAGGTGCAGCACACTTTGCTTGTTGAAATCAAAAGCACCCCCAAAAGGGAAAGAAAAAAAATGGTAAAAATGGATGAGAGGGGATCAAGGCGGAGTACCAGGATCATCCAACGCATCAAACTATCTGGTCTGTGACATCTGGAGTCCAGAAGCTGGATGCTAGCTCCAGTCCTGCTCTAAACATGTAACTATTTCTGGTTTGGGTGGTAAACAGCCACAGCCTTGGGCCCTCGCTCCCCCCCTGCTACTTTGGTCCCATCCCTGGAACCCCTGGACTTCCCTACAATCCAGCAACTGAAATGCTGGGCACAGAGGGTGCTCCCCAAACACTATGGCCAGTGCTCTTTTTCTTCTTTTCTTAAAAAAAGTCTATTTATTTATTTATTTGTTTGTTTATTTTTGGCTGCATTAGGTCTTCATTGCTGCGCATGGGCTTTCTCTAGTTGCGGTGAGCGGGGGCTACTCTTCGTTGTGGTGTGCAGGCTTCTCACTGCGGTGGCTTCTCTTGTTTCAGAACATGGGCTCTAGGCACGCGGGCTCAGTAGCTGTGGCTTGCGGGCTCAGTTGCTCCGCGGCATGTGGGATCCTCCTGGACCAGGGCTCGAACCCATGTCCCCTGCATTGGCAAGCAGATTCTTTGATTTTTTTTTTTAGTGGATTTTTTTTTTTTTTTTGGCTGAGTTGGGTCTTCGTTGCTGTGCACGGGCTTTCTCTAGTTACGGCGAGCGGGGGCCACTCTTCACTGCAGTGCGTGGGCCTCTCATTGCGGTGGCTTCTCTTGTTGTGGAGCACGGGATCTAGGCATGCGCGCTTCAGTAGTTGAGGCTCATGGGCTCCAGAGCGCAGGCTCAGAAGTTGCGGCACATGGGCTCAGTTGCTCCCGGGCACGTGGGATCTTCCCGGACCAGGGCTCGAACCCGTGTCCCATGCACTGGCAGGTGGATTCTTAACCGCTGCTCCACCAGGGAAGCCCGGCCAGCGGATTCTTAACCATTGTGAAGTCCCTAGTGTTCTTTCTAATTAGTCAGCTATTAAGATTTTGACTATCATTCCCCAGATTAAGCACCTGCTATGTACCTAATCCAGTAATCGAAACTGTGAGGGACAGAAGTTTTAGATAATACCTGCCTTCAAGAAGTTTAAATTTGAGGTGAGAACAGATACAGATTAAATAATCAGGAATAATTATGTGCTAAACTCTGTGTCTCAGTCCATTTGGGCTGCTATAACAAAAATACCGTAGACTGGGTGACTTAAAACAACAAACTATTTATTTTAAACATGTGTATACTGAAATTTTATTTCAATCGCACAAACGAAGTTAGCATGTAGGAAATTTAAATGAAACAGTACTGTAAAAATAGCAGAGAACCCAAAAATCTAAAACGGAAGTACACCTAAAGCATGAGAATTCAGCATTCGTGAGTGTTTCATCTTCTTATTTGATTGATATTTGATGTTTGCAAATTTTGAAACAAACTTTGAGATCATGATGACTCTTGTGAAGAGATTTCAGCATCAGCACTAAGATTTGAACATTCAGTTGGTTTGCAATTGACTTGTTAGCCAGTTACATAATATATAGTACAGATTTGTCACAGGTCAGATCACAGTGTTGAAGGAAAGAAGTACTTTCCTGTAATTAGACAGGATCCCCTAAACTGCACTCAGCTTAAGACATCCAATGTACAAGAGCACGAAAGCCATAATCATAATGTGGCTTCAAGGAACATAGTCTTGATAAGGAAAATAACCTAAGCTTCTACTTCCCATTTTAATTACTGAAATCTCTTAACAAGGACAAAACTGTCACATAGGACAGTAAATGTATACAGTAATTCAATCACACTTCTTGGAAAGGACACATTTAGCAATCTGGGATAATGCAGGATGACAGGAAATATAATGTGATTCAGTATTGGTTCTTTTTGTCATTTTACACAGACATCATGTTAATATTAGATCAAGGCACAAAACTTTAGTGCATAAACCAGTTTCTTTTTTAAGATCTAACATTTTTTAATAGATATTTATTAGAGTAAAATTGCTTCACAATGGTGTGTTAGTTTCTGCCGTAGAACAAAGTGAATCAGCTATACATATACATACATCCCCATATCTCCTCCCTCTTGCGTCTCCCTCCCACCCTCCCTATCCCACCCCGCTAGGTGGTCACAAAGTATGGAGCTGACATCCCTGTGCTATGTGGCTGTCTTGAGTTCCAAAGTAAGATATAGTTCACGTGAAGCTCAGAATCATGTTTCAGACCATTGAACTTACCGAAGTTAAAATATAAATAGCTGAAGACTTGATGTAAAAGATGAAATACTTGGTTCTGTTAACATATTTACCAATTAAAGCCACAAAATATTCCTCATTATTATTCATGCAGATAATTGAGAAAAAAAGATAGTGCAGAAATTAACTTTAAGTAAACTATTATTCCTTCCCTTCCTCCCATTCCCCTATACTCTGCAAAATCTTTTCCCTGGGACTAGGCCTTGAAAAGGCCACTACATATTAGTTTGACATGCATTACTGTCTGGAATTTAAAAAGCTAATTTGGGGGGCTTCCCTGGTGGCGCAGTGGTTGAGAATCTGCCTACTAATTCAGGGGACACGCGTTCGAGCCCTGGTCTGGGAGGATCCCACATGCCGCAGAGCGGCTGGGCCTGTGAGCCACGACTGCTGGGCCTGAGCGTCTGGAGCCTGTGTTCCACAACAGGAGAGGCCGCGATAGTGAGAGGCCCGCGCACTGCGATGAAGAGTGGCCCCCGCTCGCCGCAACTAGAGAAAGCCCTCGCACAGAAACGAAGACCCAACGCAGCAAAAATTAAAAAATAAAATAATAAACTCCTACCCCCAACATCTTCAAAAAAAAAAAAAAGCTAATTTTGGGACTTCCCTGGCGGTCCAGTGGTTAGAACTCTGCACTTTCACTGCCAAGGGCGCCGGTTCAATCCCTGGTTGGGGAACTAAGAACCTGCAAGCTGTGTGGCACGGCCAAAAATAAAATAAAATAAAACAAATAAAAAATAAAAAAGCTAATTTTGTGGTGGTTGTAATTACATCATAAAAATGTCCACACACATAAATCTTAAAAAGGCTGAAAGCCTACAGTAAATCTACAATATATTGTTTTACATTTGACCACTGGTTTGTGTTATGTAGGAGTCACAGATTTTGGTAAAGCATTTGTAACAATTTAGGAAAATTAGGAAGGCATCTACATCTTTAGATTCTGGACGAATTTTATGTTTGAATCTACAAAATTGCATGAAGTCTAACTCGAGAGACTTCCTATCGTTCTAAAATTCCTCACTCCGGACAAGTCATTTTTAGGACACTTTCTTATAAATATCACCCTGTGAAAGCACATACAATTCCATTTGTTCCACATCTTATGATCTTAACCTGCGTAGGGCTGACCTCAAGTATTCATGGAATATCAACTATGATAGGAAGACAAACCTGAGAGAAACATTTACAATACAATAGCATAACTTGCTAAATTCTTCGTCAGCCTTCTCTGAAAAAAACTTCTCAAGCCTTTCTCCTCTTTATCTTAGTGTGGATTGTGGAAAATGTGAGATTTTTCGCTTGACATGAAAATATTTCAAGGCATGGAGATCTTGCCTGACAGGTTTAGTATTTTCTGCATAACTCATACAAGAACTCCTGTATGACTCCCTTCCATCCTGTTGCAAAGGTCAGAAAAAAGCAGCAAACTGGGAGGGAAACAGCTTATCGCCAGAGTAGTAACGTCTGAAGGCTTTCAGAGTATGTTGGTTTTTCCCTCCTCCCGACCGTTTGTCTCCATTTTCTTCTTACAGCTCACAAAATGTAGGGGTTTTGTGGTTGTTAACAGTTGTTCTTTGTAGGTTTTTTTTTTTCCTTCTCCTGATTAAAGTCCTATCTTCCCTTAGTTTGTTTCTCTTTGCAGTATTTGACTTGCTCGGTTCCTGCCTGATTACATCAGTGAGCTCATCTTTTAGCTTCGTTTATTCTTTTCTCACTTCATCTAGAGTGTCCCGCTTCCGCCTGGACTCCGTTCCCCTGGGCTGCGAAGAAGGTGCAGATTTTGGTCTGGAAATAACAGGGGACTTGCTGCCATTCATTGTATTTGTTCTTTCCCAAGGTTTTCTTGTTGGTGCAGGTGTTCAGGTCCTTGTTCAGGTGGTCCAGATTGTTCAGGTACTTGTTGAAGAGGCCTTAGAAGTTACCGGCTCTGACTCTTCATTTTCGTCCTCTTTTTGTTCTGTTTCTATTGTTGATCCCTTTTCAGCAGTTCTTCTCCTCCTGGCCAGCAGGGCACTCGTTTCTTCCATTAAACCACACCCCCCCCAAAGGAAGGGGTCCCTTTCCATGACCTGTATCTGTTTTAGATAAGGCCGAATTCACACCGGTGTTATTCCCTCCACTTGGGAAACGGGCATCTTCCATTCGTGACACTTTCCGAAGTTTTGCTCCAGCAATTGCAGCTGCAAGTCCACTTAAAGGGCAGTTGTCTTCAGATGTGGATCCCGAAAAAAAATCCAGATGCCAGGAAGGGAGGAGCAGGAGGTGGTGGAGGAGGAGGGGGTACTTGATTAGGAAGTGGTGGTGGAGGAGGTGGAGGCCCAAGGCCGAGGACGGAAGTGGAGGGGGTGGAGGGGGTCCTGGGGGAGGAGAGAGCGCGGCTGATGCCTGGGCAGGACCTGGTGGGAGTGGAGGAGGGGGCGGGGGTGCAGGTGGTCCCAAGACAATGCCCTGTTGGGCTGGGGTCTCTGGCGGCTGAGAGGTGGCCTGCAAGTCTGGCTCAGAAGCAGAGGAGTCTCCCAGCACACAGCTTGGAGAAGTCTCCTTAGAGGCAGGGGCAGCAGCATTGGATACTCTTCGCTCTCGCTCCCGTTCCAGCTGCCCCCTTTCTAGCTGCTCTTGCGGCTCTCTTGCTTGCCTTTCCTGGTCCTGTCTCTCCGGCCCCTCCCGCTCTTCTCTCTCTCTCTCCAGCTGTTCCAGCTTCAGTCGCTCCCTCTCCAGCCTTTCCCTTTCTAACCTCTCCCTCGCCAATCTCTCCCTTTCCATCCTTTCTCTCTCCAGCCTTTCCCACTCCAGCTCCTTTTGTCGTTGCTGTTCTTCTAGTTACCTTCTTTGAATTTCCAGTTCTTCTTGTGACGGGTCATTCTGAACTTGGGCAGGTAGCTGTGAATTTTGTCTAGGCGGTGCTGGCCCTGTTTCCTGTGAACTCAGCACTTCTAAGGCATGCATCATGGCACTTGCGAACATTGGCATCTTCTTTGCTGCCAAAGTTGAGACCCATACACCTGTCTAGCGTCCCACAATTGGTGGAAGGTCTGTGTAGCTTGACTGTACTTCAACCCTTTAGGAGCGGCACGGTTTATCCCGACCTGATGGTCCTGAATCTTCCTGCCCACCACTCTGAACGTGTCGTTGCCTGTATGATGATATATATGAACTCTACTGAACCCAGTTGAACCACCAGCTGGCACCCACTTTTTATTGGCATCATCATAAACCATCACAGCAGCTCTTGCCTGACAGATAATCTGTCCAATTATTATTTTAAGTGTATCATGCCACTTCCTTCTGGTCTGCAGAGTTTCTGCTGAAAAATCAGCTGATAACCTTATGGGAGTTCCCTTGTATGTTATTTGTTGCTTTTCATATTTTCTCTTTATCTTTAATTTTTGTCATTTTGATTGCAATGTGTCACGGTGTATTCCTCTGTGGGTTTATCCTGTATGGAATTCTCTGGGCTTCCTGGACTTGGGTGATTGTTTCCTTTCCCAGGTTAAGACATTTACAACTATTATCTCTTCAAATATTTTCTCAGGCCCTTTCTCTCTTCTCCTTCTGGGACGCCGATAATGTGAATGTTAGCGCGCTGAATGTTGTCCCAGAGGTCTCTTAACTGTCCTCATTTCTTTTTCTTTTTTGAATGTAAATTTTAATTAATTTGTTTGTTTATTTATTTATTTATGGCTGCATTCGGTCTTCGTTGCTGCTTGCAGGCTTTCTCTAGTTGTGGCGAGCAGGAGCGACTCCTCATTGCGGTGTATGGGCTTCTCATTGCAGTGACTTCTCATTGCAGAGCATGGGCTCTAGGCGCACGGGCTTCAGTAGTTGTGGGGTGCGGGCTCAGTAGTTGTGGCTTGCAGGCTCCAGAGTGCAGGCTCAGTAGTTGTGGCGCACAGGCTTAGTTGCTCCATGACATGTGGGATCTTCCGGGACCAGGGCTCGAACCCGTGTCCCCTGCATTGATAGGCAGATTCTTAACCACTGTGCCACCAGGGAAGTCCTCCTCATTTCTTTTCATTCTTTTTTCTTTTTTCTGCTCCTCAGTGGTGATTTCCCCGACTCTGTCTTCCAGCTCACTGATCCATTCTGCTTCATTTACTCTACTGTTGATTCCTTCCATTGTGTTTTTCACTTCAGTTACTGTATTTTTCAACTCTGTTTGGTTGTTCTTTATATTTTCTAACTCTCTGTTAACAGATTCTTGTAATTTATCAATCTGTGCATCCATTTTTCTCCCGAGTTCTTGGATCACCTTTACAATTGTTACTCCAAACTCTTTCTCTGGTAGATTGCCTATTTCCACATCACTTAGTTCTTCTGGGGTTTTATCTTGTTCATTCATCTGAGACATATTCCTCTGCCACCGCATTTTGTCTAAATTTCTATAGTATTTTTATGTACGTGGTGGGTTAATTACGTGTCTCAACTTTGGAGAGGTAGCCCTCTCTAGCAGGCATCCCATGCATCCCAGCAGTACCCTCCTCTCTTGTCACCCAAGGGCCAGGGGCCAGCTGGTCCCAGAGTAGTGTCTGGCCTGTTTGCAGACAACAGGCTGCTGGATTATAGTTTTCTTCCTTCTGGTTTCTACCTCCTGGTGGGTAAGGCTGGTCTAGAAGCTCATGTAGGTTTCCTGGTGGGAAGAGCTGATGCCAGCCCACTGGTGGGTGGAGCTGGGTCCTGGCCCTCTGGTGGGCAGGGCTGTGTCTAGGATCCTGTCTAGAGGTGGCTGTGGGATCAGGAAGTCTTTAGGCAGCCTGTCTGCTAATGGGTGGGGCTGTTAGTGGTTTGGCCTGAGGCGACCGGCACTGAAGCCTACAGGCTGTTGGGTGGGGCTGGGTCTTGGTGCTAATGACCCAAGCAAGATGTCTGCCTCAAGGATAGTTCATGAAGATGAATGCTCCCCAGTACGTCTGCCACCAGCTCTTATGACCCCAGCATGAGCCACAGCCACCCCCTGCGTCCCCAGGAGACCCTCCAAGACCAACAAGTAGGTATGGCCCAGGCTTCTATGAAGTTACTGCTTTTGCCCTTGGTTCCAGTGCACATGAGATTTTGTGTGATCCCTTTAAGAGCTAAGTCTCTGTTTCCCCCAGTCCTGCAGAGCTTCTGCAGTTAAGCCCTGCTGGACTTCAAATCCAAATGCTCAGGGGCCCCTCTTCCTGATGCCAGACCCCAGGGCTGGGAAACCTGATATGGGCCTCAGAACTCTCACTCCTGTGGGAGAGCCTCTTCAATATAATTATTCTCCAGTATGTAGGTCACCTGGTGGGAGAGGGGATGATGGGGGATTGTTTTTTAACTTGTTTCAGTTCTTATTTTGATTTTTTTAACATCTTTATTGGAGTATAATTGCTTTACAATGTTGTGTTAGTTTCTGCTGTAGAACAAAGTCAATCAGCTATACATATACATATATCCCCATATCCCCTCCCTCTTGCATCTCTCTCCCACCCTCCCTATCCCACCCCTCTAGGTGGTCACAAAGCATGGAGCTGATCTACCTGTGCTATGCAGCTGCTTCCCACTAGCTATCTATTTTACATTTGGTAGTGTATATGTGTACCTGCCACTCTCACTTTGTCTGAGCTTACCCTTCCCCCTCCCTGTGTCCTCAAGTCCATTCTCTGTGTCTGGGTCTTTATTCCTGTCCTGTCCCTAGGTTCTTCATAACCTTTTTTTTTTTTTAGATTCCATATATATGTGTTAGCATATGGTATTTGTTTTACTCTCTCTGACTTACATCACTCTGTATGACAGTCTCTAGGTCCATCCACCTCACTAAAAATAACTCAATTTCGTTTCTTTTTATGGCTGAGTAATATTCCATTGTATATATGTGCCACATCTTCTTTATCCATTCATCTGTTGTTGGACACATAGGTTGCCTCCATGTCCTGGCTATTGTAAATAGGGCTGCAGTGAACATTGTGGTACATGACTCTTTTTGAATTATGGTTTTCTCAGGGTATATGCCCAGTAGTGGCATTGTTGGGTCATATGATAGTTCTATTTTTAGTTTTTTAAGGAACCTCCATTGTGTCCTCCATAGTGGCTCTATCAATTTACATTCCCACCAACAGTGCAAGAGGGTTCCCTTTTCTCCACACCCTCTCCAGCATTTATTGTTTGTAGATTTTTTGATGATGGCCATTCTGACCAGTGTGAGGTGATACCTCATTGTAGTTTTGATTTGCATTTCTCTAATGATTAGTGATGTCGAGCATCCTTTCATGTGTTTGTTGGCACTCTGTATATCTTCTTTGGAGAAATGTCTATTTAGGTCTTCTGCCCATTTTTGGATTGGGTTGTTTGTTGTTTTGATATTGAGCTGCATGACCTGTTTGTATGTTTTGGAGATTAATCCTTTGTCAGTTGCTTCATTTGCAAATATTTTCTCCCATTTTGAGGGTTGTCTTTTCATCTTGTTTATGGTTTCCTTTGCTGTGCAAAATCTTTTAAATTTCATTAGGTCCCATTTGTTTATTTTTGTTTTTACTTCCATTTCTCTAGAGGTGGGTCAAAAAGGATCTTGCTGTGATTTATGTCATAGAGTGTCCTGCCTATGTTTTCCTCGAAGAATTTTATGGTGTCTGGCCTTACATTTAAGTCTTTAATCCATTTTGAGTTTATTTTTGTGTATGGTGTTAGGGAGTGTTCTAATTTCATTCTTTTACATGTAGCTGTCCAGTTTTCCCAGCACCACTTATTGAAGGGGTTGTCTTTTCTCCATTGTATATTTTTGCCTCCTTTATCAAAGATAAGGTGACCATATGTGCGTGGGCTTATCTCTGGGCTTTCTATCCTGCTCCATTGATCTATATTTCTGTTTTTGTGCCAGTACCATACTGTCTTGATTAATGTAGCTTTGTAGTATAGTCTGAAGTCAGGGAACCTGATTCCTCCAGCTCCGTTTTTCTTTCTCAAGATTGCTTTGGCTATTCATGGTCTTTTGTGTTTCCATCCAGATGGTGAAATTTTTTTGTTCTAGTTCTGTGAAAAATGCCATTAGTAGTTTGATAGGGATTGCATTGAATCTGTAGATTGCTTTGGGTAGTATAGTCATTTTCACAATGTTGATTCTTCCCATCCAAGAACATAGTATATCTCTCCATCTATTTGTATCATCTTTAATTTCTTTCATCAATGTCTTATAGTTTTCTGCATACAGGTTTTTTGTCTCCTTAGGTAGGTTTATTCCTATGTATTTTATTCTTGTTATTGCAATGGTAAATGGTAGTGTTTCCTTAATTTCTCTTTCAGATTTTTCATCATTAGTATATAGGAATGCAAGAGATTTCTGTGCATTAATTTTGTATCCTGCTACTTTACCAAATTCATTGATTAGCTCTAGTAGTTTTCTGGTAGTATCTTTAGGATTCTGTATGAATAGTATCATGTCATCTGCAAACAGTGACAGTTTTACTTCTTCTTTCCGATTTGGATTCCTTTTATTTCTTTTTCTTCTCTGATTGTTGTGGATAAAACTTCCAAAACTACATTGAATAATAGCGGTGAGAGTGGGCAACCTTGTCTTGCTCTTGATGTTAGTGGAAATGTTTTCAGTTTTTCACCATTGAGAATGATGTTGGCTGTGAGTTTGTCATCTATGGCCTTTATTATGTTGAGGTAGCTTCCCTCTATGCCTACTTTCTGGAGAGTTTTTATCATAAATGGGTGTTGAATTTTGTCAAAGATTTTTCTGCATCTATTGAGATGATCGTATGGTTTTTATCCTTTGATTTGTTAATATGGTTTATCACATTGATTGATTTGCATATATTGAAGAATCCTTGCATTCCTGGGGTAAACCCACTTGATCATGGTGTATGATCCTTTTAATGTGCTGTTGGATTCTGTTTGCTAGTATTTGTTGAGCATTTTTACATCTAGGTTCATCAGTGATATTGGCCTGTAGTTTTCTTTTTTTGTAACATCTTTGTCTGCTTTTGGTATCAGGGTGATGGTGGCCTCATAGAAAGAGTTTGGGAGTGTTCCTCCCTCTGCTATATTTTGGAAGAGTTTGAGAAGGATAGGTGCTAGCTCTTCTCTAAATGTTTGATACAATTTGCCTGTGAAGCCATTTGGTCCTGGGCTTTTGTTTGTTGGAAGTTTTTTTTTTTTTTTTTTTTTTGTGGTACGTGGGCCTCTCACTGTTGTGGCCTCTCCCGTTGAGGAGCACAGGCTCCGGATGCACAGGCTCAGTGGCCATAGCTCACGGGCCTAGCTGCTCCGCAGCATGTGGGATCTTTCTGGACCGAGGCACGAACCCGCATCCCCTGCATCGGCAGGCGGACTCTCAACCACTGCACCACCAGGAAAGCCCCTCGTTGTGTTTTCATTGTCATTTGTTTCTAGTTATTTTTTGATTTCTTCTTTGATTTCTTCAGTGATCTCTTGGTTATTTTGGAGTGTATAGTTTAGCCTCCATGTGTTTGTATTTTTTACAGTTTTTTCCCTGTAATGTATATCTGTCTCACAGTGCTGTGGTCGGAAAAGATACTTGATACAATTTCAGTTTTCTTAAATTTACCAAGGCTTGATTTGTGACCCAAGATATGATCTGTCCTGGAGAATGTTCCATGAGCACTTGAGAAGAAAGTGTATTCTGTTGTTTTTGGATGGAATGTCCTATAAATATCTATTAAGTCCATCTGGTATAATGTGTCATTTAAAGCTTGTGTTTCCTTATTTATTTTCTGTTTGGATGATCTGTCCATTGGTGAAAATGGGGTGTTAAAATCCCCTACTATTACTGTGTTACTGTCATTTTCCCCTTTTATGGCTGTTAGCATTTGCCTTATGTATTGGGGTGCTCTTATGTTGGGTGCATAAATATTTACAATTGTTATATCTTCTTCTTGGATTGATCCCTTGATGATTATGTAGTGTCCTTCTTTGTCTCTTGTAATAGTCTTTATTTTAAACTCTATTTTGTCTGATATGAGAATTGCTACTTCAGCTTTCTTTTGATTTTCATTTGCATGGTATGTCTTTTTCCATCCCCTCACTTTCAGTCTGTATGTGTCCCTAGGTCTGAAGTGGGTCTCTTGTAGACAGCATATATACGGGTCTTTTTTTGGTATCTATTCAGCCAGTCTATGTCTTTTGGTTGGAGCATTTAATTCATTTACATTTAAGGTAATTATCGATATGTATGTTCCTATGACCATTTTCTCAGTTGTTTTGGGTTTGTTATTGTAGGTCTTTTCCTTCTTTTGTGTTTCCTGCCTAGAGAAGTTCCTTTAGCATTTGTTGCAAAGCTGGTTTGGAGGTGCTGCATTCTCTTAGCTTTTGCTTGTCTATAAAGGTTTCAATTTCTCTGTTGAATCTGAATGAGATCCTTGCTGGGTGAAGTAATCTTGGTTGTAGATTTTTCCCTTTCATCACTTTAAATATGTCCTGCCACTCCCTTCTGGCTTGCAGAGTTTTTGCTGAAAATCAGTTGTTAACCTTATGGGGATTCCCTTGTATGTTATTTGTTGCTTTTCCCTTGCTGCTTTTAATATTTTTTCTTTGTATTAATTTTTGAAAGTTTGATGAATATGTGTCTTGGTGTTTTTCTCCTTGGATTCATCCTGTATGGGAATCTCTGTGCTTCCTGGACTTGACTGACTATTTCCTTTCCCATATTAGCGAAGTTTTCAACTCTAATCTCTTCAAATATTTTCTCACTCACCTTCTTTTTCCCTTCTTCTTCTGGGACCCCTGTAATTCTAATGTTGGTGTGTTTAATGTTGTCCCAGAAGTCTCTGAGACTGACCTCAATTCTTTTCATTCTTTTTTCTTTATTCTGCTCTATGGTAGTTATTTCCACTATTTTATCTTCCAGGTCATTTAACTGTTCTGTCTCTGTTATTCTGCTATTGATTCCTCTAGAGAATTTTGAATTTCATTTATTGTGTTGTTCATCATTGTTTGTTTGCTCTTTACTTCTTCTAGGTCCTTGTTACACATTTCTTGTATTTTCTCCATTCTATTTCCAAGATTTTGGATCATCTTTAGTATCATTACTCTGAATTCTTTTTCAGGTAGACTGCCTATTTCCTCTTCATTTGTTTGGTCTGGTGGGGTTTTACCTTGCTTCTTCATCTGCTGCATATTTCTCTGTCTTCTTATTTTGTTTAACTTACTGTGTTTGGGGTCTCCTTTTTGCAGGCTGCAGGTTCATAGTTCCCGTTGTTTTTGGTTTCTGCCCCCAGTGGGTGAGGTTGGTTCAGTGGGTTGTGTAGGCTTCCTGAGGGAGGGAACTTGTGCCTATGTTCTGGTGGATGAAGCTGGATCTTGTCTTTCTGATGGGCATGACCATGTCCGGTGGTGTGTTTTGGGGTGTCTGTGAACTTAGTATGATTTTAGGCAGCCTTTCTGCTAATGGGTGGGGTTGTGTTCCTTTCTTGTTAGTTGTTTGGCATGGGTTGTCCAGCACTGGAGCTTGGTGGTCATTGAGTGGAGCTGGTTCTTAGTGTTGAGTTGGAGATCTCTGGGAGAGCTCTCACCAATTGATATTACGTGGGGCCTGGAGGTCTGTGATGGTCCAATGTCCCGAACTAGCCTCTTCCACCTCAGAGGCTCAGGTCTGACACCCAGCGGGAGCACAAAGACCCTGTTAGCTGCACGACTGCTGCAGGCATTGATACTTTTCTAACGTCCTGATTGTTTTTGTTTATGACATCTCAGTTGGGGTCTGTAGAAATGATTATGACAGCAGACACAATGAGAGGGGAAAGTTAAACAGAGTTCCAGCCATAGTTGCTGCTTCAGTCCCTTCAGGAGCTCCCTCCAGCCATGGATGGTCTGTGCCCCATAATGCCAAGTGTTGGGTGGTGGTAGGGGATATGATTATATCTTGAGTGTGCCCCTCCTACCATCTTGTTGTGGTTTCTTCTTTATGCCTCTAGATGTAGAAGATCTTTTTTGGTAGGTTCCAGTCTTTTTTAACGGATGGTTGTTCAGCAGTTAGTTGTGATTTTGGTGTGCTCATGAGAGGAGGTAAGCTCAAGGTCCTTCTACTCTGCCATCTTTAAAGACTCCACAACAAATTATTTTTCACAGTTGTGGAGCCTGGGGAGTCCGTGATCAAAACATCAGTAGATCCAGAGTCTCGTAAGAACCCACTTCGTGGCTTATAGATAGCTATCTTCTCACTGTGTCCTCACATGGCAGAAAGGCTGAGGTTGCTCTCTGGGGTCTCTTTTATAAGGGCACTAATCCCATTTATGAGGGCTCCACCCTCATGACCTAAACACCTCCCAAAGGTCCTACCTCCTAATACTATCACAATGGAGATTTAAATTTCAACGTATGAATTGGGGGAGGGGGCACATTCCATCCTTAGCACTCTGCAGTCCTGACTCATTAAAAGTGAACATTTCCGGGCTTCCCTGGTGGCGCAGTGGTTGAGAATCCGCCTGCCGATGCAGGGGACACGGGTTCATGCCCCGGTCTGGGAAGATCCCACATGCCGTGGAGCGGCTGGGCCCGTGAGCCATGGCTGCTGAGCCTGCGCGTCCGGAGCCTGTGCTCCGCAAAGGGAAAGGCCACGGCAGTGAGAGGCCCGCGTACCGCAAAAAAAAAAAAGTGAACATTTCCTTCGTGGTCCAGTGGTTAAGACTCTACACTAGCAATGCAGGGGGCACAGGTGTTTTTTTGTTTTAATTAATTAATTAATTTTATTTTTGGCTGCATTGGGTCTTTGTCGCTGCATGCGGGCTTTTCTCTGGTTGCACTGAGTGGTGGCTACTCTTCGTTGCGGTGCACAGGCTTCTCATTGCGGTGGCTTCTCTTGTCACGGAGCACAGGGTCTAGGCACGTGGGCTCAGTAGTTGTGGCTCACAGGCTCTAGAGCGCAGGCTCAGTAGTTGTGGCTCACGGGCTTAGTTGCTCTGCAGCATGTGGGATCTTCCCAGACCAGGGATAGAACCCGTGTCCCCTGCATTGGCAGGCGGATTCTTAACCACTGTGGGGAGCACAGGTTTGATCACTGGTCAGGGAACTAAGATCCTGCATGCCATGTGGCACAGCCAAAAAAAAAAGTGAACATTTTCTGGGAAAAAAAGAATGGTTGAGTCTACCCATGACCCTTAGGTTTCTGTAAAGGCTCCAGTTGGTTCATATTAAAATGTTATCAGTCAGTGGTTTTATTTATGCCATTCCCACCACTTTTGCTATATTTTCCACAAATTAGTGAGCTCTTTTCATATTATATCTATAGACCCAACTAAATATAATACACGAGGAACCCATTAAATTCTGTAATCACTGTTTTCTGTAACAGGATCTGTAGCTAGTCATTCTCAGCCAAAAGAGGCCTTCTCAGAGGAAAAATGAAATAACCAATGCAAAGACACCTATGATTTCCTTTGGAGTATTCCAGCCACATGAATAGAAAAAGATAAAGAAGATGGTGGAAGACCCCAAATCTTTCCAGTGAAAAGCTGTGAATTCACTTCTGCTTTGGGGTCAGAGCTTGACCACAGACCAAAAGAGAGGGACGTATGAATGAAACCACATTGGTTGACCATCTGGGTTGCATTGGGCCCAAAGGCTTACCTCAGTTTCAGTTTTCTGAGATATAAAATAAGGCCAAAACGGATCCATGAAAATGGCCTAATTGGTAGTATTCTTAAGGCCTGTTGGGATTCAAAGATGACAATTACAGCTAGAGAGTGATCAATTAGAACCCAGGCTCCAATTTAGGATAATAAGGAGCAAGCATCAAGGAAGACTTCTGTTTTTCTTGTTGGTATTTTGAATGAGCTCTGGAAAATACTTTGGGAAAATTATGAACCCCTTTGCATAATTTTACTTTGACATCTAATAGTTTTCATCATAAATTTGACATTTTTAGAATATTATAAATATTGCTCTTTCAAATGTATCCAGTGGAATCTAAATGCCATGGCAATTGATTATTTACATCATCCATTTAAGAAACACAGATCATCTTTGACGGTTGGATAGTTCACATTGTTTCTCCTTTTCCTTCAAACTCCTATTTGTTTTCCGCTTCCTCCTCAGAAGTTTATCCTAATATAACTTTTTTCCTTTGGCCACACCACCCGGCTTGCAGGATCTTAGTTCCCTGACCAGGGATCGAACCCAGGCCCCTGGCAGTGGAAGCATGGAGTCCTAACCACTGGACCACCAGGGAATTCCCTACATTTTTATGCTTTAAAGTTTTTTATTGCTCACCCTTTCATAATACTTTGCAAAAAAAAAAGTATGTATATTTAATATAACTTTCTGTGACTATGAAATTGAAGGTGATAAAAATTTATTTTGTATTGACTTGATATTATAATTATTCTTAGTCCACAGTTGATTAAAACAACAAAAATATATTACAAACTTTAATAAATGATAAAGAAAAGTACAGTTTTATTGAAAATGTTGCCAAAAACTGGAAACACGTAGGTGTCCATCAATAGGAGAATGGGTAAATGAACTGTGGTATATTCACACAGTGGAATCCTACTTAGCGATAGAAAGGAACAAACTACTTACACATGAAACAACAGGAATGCATCTTGAAAATATTATTTTTATCTAAGAGAATCCAGACACAAAAGAGCACATATTGTATGATTTCCATTCATATGAAGTTCTAAAACAGGCAAAACTAACCTATGGTGGAAGAACTTCAGAACAGTGGTTGCCTCTGGGGTGGAGTTGGGGCAGGGATTGACTAGGAAATGGCATCAGGGAACTTTGTGGGTGATGGCAAGACTCTGTGTTGAGGGGGGTTTTGTTACACAGGTGTATGTATTGTTGAAACCCACAGAATGGTCCACTTAAGGTTTGTGTATTTCATTGCATGTTGATCTTACAAAAAAAATAACTGTCCACAAATATTGAATTCTAACATGCTGAAGTATTGGGGGGTAAAATATACTGGTGCATGCAAGTTACTTTGGAACTTATCTGGATTGATAGATGGATAGAATGGAGGACAAATAGATATGTGATATGGCAAGCTTAGTAAAAATAATTCTAGAATCTAGGCAGTGGGTATATGACATTTACTGCAAAATTCCTTCAACTTTTCTGTATGCTTGAAGTTTTTCATTAACACATTTGAAAAATGTATTGAAAATGCTATCTTACTGAGATGGGTGTGAATATCTTTAATCAGTTCATATATCCAAGAATATTAATTCTTGTTAGAATTAATGCTAGTTTCAGCATCAACTTCATGCATGTTTTCCTCTTTTTTTTTTTTTTTTTTTTTTTTTGCGGTACGCGGGCCTCTCACTGTTGTGGCCTCTCCCGTTGCGGAGCACAGGCTCCGGACGCGCAGGCTCAGCGGCCATGGCTCACGGGCTTAGTTGCTCCGCGGCATGTGGGATCTTCCCGGACCGGGACACGAACCCGTGTCTCCTGCATCGGCAGGCGGATTCTCAACCACTGCGCCACCAGGGAAGCCCTGTTTTCCTCTTTTAAAAATGTAAGCTCTGAGAAAACATGTAGATAGATGGTAGAAAATGGAGAGAGAGAAAATGGTGGAGAGAAAGGCATCTAGTTGAGGGATGAAGAGGATCCACCCAGCATGGTGTGGAGAGGAAGGTACGGATACAGAGACACTACCGGAGTACAAACAAATGAACTCACCACAGAGATCAAGATCCAGTACCCAATGCCTTTAGGGGGAGAAGACAGAGATGTTTCAGGGACACTAAAGCTGAAGATCCCATCAGCAAACATAGGGAACACATTCTAGAGCAGAGAGAGAAGTCATCCCTGGACATTTTCATCTTAAGTCACCAGAGCTACATCCAGAGGGAAATTCTGAGTAAGAATTCAGAAGTGTGGGTGTGAAGTTCAGGGGCGAGTTCAGGGACAAAGAAGTTGATTTGCAGCATGAGTACTTAGCTGATTTCACTGCTCCGGTTACCCAGCCAAAGCTCATGCTCTATCAAGAGACATATCCTTTGAATTTTGCCCATGGTCTTGGGGGTTTGGTACTTTGAAGGAACAGGGGGGATATCAGATTAAATCATCCAGAAAAAAACGGGGGAGATTCTAGGACTCTACCTCCCCTCCGGATGATTGAGAAAGAGTTGGCAGTGAAGAGGAGGAGAATCAAGGGAATAAACCCTCACTGAAGCCAAGAGAAAGAGAGTTGACCAAAGGAGGGCGTGGTCAGACAATCATGTTAAATGCTGCAGAGTTTAAGGAGGATTGGAGCTGAAATGGGGCTACTGTCTATTGCAGAACAGCAGTGATTCTCCAGCAGAGCAATTTTGACCTCCATACCTAGGAGAGTGGTGCTACTGGCATCTAGTGGGTAAGGGCCAGGGATGCTGCTAAACACCTTACACTGCACAGGACAGCTCTTCTCACAACAAAGAATTATTCTGCTCCAAGTGTCAATCGTGCAGAGGTTAAAATCCCTGCTAATACAGCAACTGTAGAATTTTCTGGGATGAACTCATTTTCAAGTATTCTTATCAGAGCATGTGTCTCCAATAGGAGCTTAGAAAATGTGGTCCCCCGAAGTGAGAGAGTGGCATGGACATATACACACGACCAAACGTAAAATAGAGAGCTAGTGGGAAGCAGCCGCATAGCACAGGGAGATCAGCTGGGTGCTTTGTGACCACCTAGAGGGGTGGGATAGGGAGGGTGGGAGGGAGACGCAAGAGGGAGGAGGTATGGGGATATATGTATACGTATAGCTGATTCACTTTGTTCTACAGCAGAAACTAGCACACCATTGTAAAGCAGTTATACTCCAATAAAGATGTATAAAAATAAAAATATAAAGGTAAGCTAAATGAACTAATACTTTTTTTAAAAAAAAGAAAGAAAATGTGGTCCCCAATGTTGAGCCATCCTGAAGGGAATTATCCCTGTATCTTAGCCAGGGGGATAGACTCTGCTTTCTACCTTGTTTCGGAGCTTATTTCCCATTGGCTGTCCCCTTCTTCACTCTCTCTCTTTTTTAAAAAAAAATTTAAAAAATTTATGTATTTATTTATTTTTGGCTGCATTGGGTCTTCGTTGCTGCATGTGGGCTTTCTCTAGTTGTGGCGAGCAGGGGCCACTCTTCGTTGCGGCGTGTGGGCTTCTCACTGCAGTGGCTTCTCTTGTTGAGGAGCACGGGTTCTGGGCACACGGGCTTCAGTAGTTGTGGCATGCGGGCTCAGCAGTTGTGGTCAACAGGCTTAGTTGCTCCACGGCATGTGGGATCTTCCCGGACCAGTGCTCGAACCCGTGTCCCCTGCATAGGCAGGCGGACTCTCAACCACTGTGCCACCAGGGAAGTCCCTCCACTCTCACTTTTTAAAATATTAAACTGATACTCCTGAATAACTTATACTTCCATGATCTCCAGTGAACCATGCCCCATCCTGTTTTCTACATTCGCACAAACTGTCACTTACACATACACACACTATTTTGCACACATTCCCTATCCTCAACACATCCTCTTATTTCTCTTGATTTTCCACCTAGAGGTCTGGTTGAAATGACCTGGACTCACCTCCTACTCCCTGGGTTGGTCCAGTTGCTGCCACTTACTGCTCCTTCCGCAGAACTGACCAGCTTATCACAGCCCCTTCACGCTCTCTGCTCAGGAGCCCTCAGTGCCCAGCACACTCTAAGGTTCAGAAATTATATGCCGGCCCTGAATCCTTGATGAGAATTGGAGTTGACAGTTTTCTGGAAAACAAACAAAATTTGTCCCTTCTCGCCTGGCCCTTTATGTCTTCCCCCCATAGAACCATTCCAGTGAATTTCTATGTTGGTTAAGATCTACTGGACTAAATTCTATATTCTTCAGTGCTGATTTTTCTCTTTCCTCATTCCTTCCCTGCTTTGGCTGTGAGACCAAAGGGCCAAAGAGCAATTTTTTAAAATAAAGTAAATACGTTTAATAGCTCTTTCCTCTTATTAAACTCCATAGTTTAATAAGAGGAAACTTAAACAAGAGGAAACTTCATTTCTCCCCTCTTCCACCCATCCTCTCATACTGGCTGGAAAAACTGCCCTGCATCTTGGCTGTCAAAGTTTGACTTGTTCTGGGCTTTCATTCAGGTACTTTCATTCTGAGTTTTCCAGCACTAAACCAGTCTTCTGAGAGGACATTAGAAGAAGTAAGGGGTTCATGGCAGCAGATCTGTTCTCCTCTAGCCAATGTATATACATATATAGAGACTCTGAGTCCTCTGGCTCAAGAGCCAGGAGATCCCCACGTTATTATTGAACTTTATGTAATCAAGCACTGAGCACTGGCAAAAAGTACAGGCACAGTCTCTTGGGGATTTTTTTTAATTTGACAGTTTAATCGAACTTATTTCTCTTTCTTTGAAAATGTTCTAGAAAATAAAACAGCAGTAAAACTTGATTTTTCCACACTGTTATTTGATACATCAATCTGTTACTTTCAAGTTTGCTTCCTACTCCTCTTGTAGATATTTTTAATGAGTTTCTGTTAAAGCAGTAACAATTTAATTTTTAATGATGGGGCTTCCCTGGTGGCACAGGGGTTAAGAATCCGCCTGCCAGTGCAGGGGACACGGGTTCAAGCCCTGGTCCGGGAAGATCCCACAGGCTGCAGAGCAACAAAGCCTGTGCGCCACAACTACTGAGCCTGCGCTCTAGAGCCCGCGAGCCACAACTACTGACGCCCACATGCCTAGAGCCTGTGTTCTGCAACAAGAGAAGTCATGACAATGAGAAGACTGCTCACTGCAATAAAGAGTAGCCCCCGCTCACCGCAACTAGAGAAAGCCTGTGCACAGCAACGAAGACCCAACACAGCCAAACAAACAAACAAACTAATTAATTAATTAAATTTTTGTGTAATGATGGATATTTTATTGCCGGTCTCCTAGTGCTCAGCTTCAGCTTTCAATCTAGTGGTTTATTTATTAAGACATTGGCTCTTTTGACTATTTGTGACTCATTTCTCTAAGGCTCCATTCTTTTAAAATGCCAAAGCACAAGTAAGGACAGTTATATAATCAAATGATGGTTTGATAACAGACACCGTGGGCATCAGCCATGAAATATGCATTCAAGGATCAGATAGCAACAAAGGGAGAAGAGAGACCCAGAAAAAAAAAAAGCAGAGCCTCAGGGACCTGTGGGACAGTAACTAACCATCTAACATCTGTGTCATTGGAGCCACCGACCTTTGGCTGGTGGCAGACAGGACACCAGTGGGAGCTGGAGAGTCAATTTTACTCTTTCTGGAAGACTTTCTGAGATGCAGTGGCTTATCCCACCTGTCTGAACACATCACACAGGGCCAGGCTTTCAGCTGTGCTGCTTATGAAGCTCTAGGCAGCCCAGTATGCCCCCCTTTATAATTATTCTCCCCCTTCCCATTTCCTTCCCCGCTGCTTCCGGGAGCTTGCCCTCGCCATGAACATGTTACCACAGGAGATTTGATTCTATTTTAAAGCAAACCTATATCTCTTTATCTTTCTGGAATCCTCTTATTTATGTTATTTCCCCTAGTTCTATCTCTCGAGTTATTTTTCCTTCTCGTAGTTTCCATTTCTTTGTATATTCATTCTGTCTTTTAAGCTTTTGCTCTATTTGTCTTCCATACCCCCAAGTTGGATCTTAACAGTGACAATTTTCTCTTAATATTTTAGTTTAAAGTGTTTTTAGTTCCAGAAAGTTTGTGTGTGAGTGAATCTTCTTATGTGCTCTTTTTATATTTTAATTCAACTTTTTGTCTGTCCCCTCCAACAATTTTATTTCCCTAAAACCTAACTATCATGACTATTCTGATAGTTTCTCTGTGGCTACTGTGTCTTCATAAGGTATTTGTATTGGTTTCCTATTACTGCTGTAACAAATTACTGCAACTGAGTGGCTTAAAATGACATAAACTTATTATTTCACAGTTCTGGATGTCAGAAGTCCTAAAATTAAGATGTCAGCATAACTTCGTTCCTTTTGGAGGCTTTGGGGAAGAATTCACTTCCGTGTTTGTAGAGGCCGCCTGCATTCCTCAAGTGACCCCTGATCAAGTCTTCCATGTGGCTGGGTTCTCTTAAACCTTGGTTCTCACTCTAGTGGCTGAACACTCTGTCCCCACTTAGCACTCAGTTCCATTGTCTGTTGACTTGTAAGCCTACTTTTTTTTTTGCGGTACGCGGGCCTCTCACTGCTGTGGCCTCTCCCTTTGCGGAGCACAGGCTCCGGACGCGCAGGCTCAGCGGCCATGGCTCACGGGCCCAGCCGCTCCGCAGCATGTGCGATCCTCCCGGACCGGGGCACGAACCCGTGTCGCCTGCATGGGCAGGCGGACTCTCAACCACTGTGCCACCAGGAAGCCCTGTAAGCCTACTTTTGTAGCCTGACGAATGACTGTCCCTTCAGCCAGTTCTGTGGCTTCCAGGCGTTACTGCTTGTCCGTTTGGATCATTATGTTTCCCAGTGCAAGGCTGCCATGCCTCAGTGTCTGCTCAACACCCATGTATTGCGCTTAGTCCCCTTGGGGGATTGGTTCCAGGGAGCCAGTCCCTTGTATAAAATGGCATAGCATTTGCATATAACCTACACATACCCTTCCCATGCTTTAAATCATCTCTAGATTATTTCTAATACCTAATGCAAAATGGCATAGCATTTGCATATAACCTACACATACCCTTCCCATGCTTTAAATCATCTCTAGATTACTTCTAATACCTAATGCAATGTAAGTGCTATGTGAATAGTTGTAATTACAGTGTAAATACTATGTAAATAGTTGGCACCAAGTGGCAAATTCGAGTTTTGCTTTTTGGAACTTTCTGGAATTCGCCCTGCCCCCCATCCAAGTTTGGCGAATCGCTGGTTGGCGAAATCTGTAGATGTGGAGCCGGGAAATACAGAGGGCTGTTTTTCTGGATTTCCTAAGCGCTAAGCGCTGCCTGGTTCACTGTCAGTCTTATCCTCTCAGCAGGTGAGGCGCTGCCTGCAGTTGGGTCCCCTCCCTCCATGCGTCTTTCTTTGCTCCATGAGCGTGTGTAGGCTCCGGGTGCGGACCACTCCTGGGCTGTCCTGTCCTGTCTACTCCAGCCCCAAGCTCCTGTTCCGATAGAAAGGATGTGGAATTCAGAGACTTCCCAGCAGGGCAGCTCCTTGGAGGTGGGGACCTCATTTTGCATACGCTCAACTGCATTAAACTCCGAGCTGTTCTGAAAAAAAAAAAAAAGAAAAAAAAATCTGATTTTGTTCAGCCGTGTTAAATTCTTAGTTATTATGGAAAAAAAAAATCTGATTTTCACATTCTCATTTTACCTCCAAAATATATAATTTCATCGAACTCCCCTTCACAAATGGCTCTTCTATAGCTCATTAACCACCAGATTTTGTTCTCTTATAAAAATATATCAGGAAGATTTGAGAGTCGGAAACTGTGAGGAAAACCCCGTGTCGGCCTGAGTGTATGAGGAGAGCGGTTGAGAACATTTTCTTCCCGCTGTCCTCATATGGCAGCCATAGAATCTTCAGCACGTCTTTTTACAGTTTTTGTGACTCATTTCCTTATTTGTGACACAGAAATACTAATGCAGTGCCAACCAGCCATAAAGGAATGTTATGAAAATTCTGGCCAGATGGTAATTAAAACTTTATTTCATATATGATTTTGAACTTATGTATTTATAATACAATACTCTAGGCTTTGAATATCTTATATTATTTGGGGCTCCTCTTGTAGTGACTGGAAGCTGTGAATTATATAGACCGTGATGGAAAATCACTCCCTGCACAGCACCCTGGACTGCAGCGTCCGTAAAAGGCACTGTGCTGGCTCCAGAAACTGAACACTGTCGTGACTAACCTGTGATCCTGGTTCCCCCCACTTCACATCTGAGACTGCGCTGGCACAAAGGGGAGAAACGTCGCTTTCTTTTCACATGTTTTCATCTCACAGCTCCTCTTGCAGGTCTCCTAGTTGCAAAGCTATTTCTACACAGGAAGTTTGCTGTTCCTGGAAGAATCCTTTGTGGTCCTCCTATGGTGTAGCCTCTCTCCCAGCGCAAAAATCCCATCTACAAAATCGAGAGATGGCCTGCCCAGCATTAATTCACTTACGTATGCATTTATTGAACACCTACTGTGTGCTAGATATTGTGTCAGGCCTCGCACATTGGCAGACCCCCAGATAAAGACTCAAGTGCAAGTGGTTTCTGTGAGAGAGGGTCCCAGGAAACGCCGGACATGGTGGATGTGAGATAGGGAAGGGAAGAGAAGGGAAGGAGGACGATGACGGGTCATTATCAAGCGAATTACCGCTGTGGGCAGAGAACTCAATCCCGCCAGCTAACTCTGAAGACCATGCGTTAAAACTCAGAATTAACCCAGCTCAGGAGCAGGGGGGTGGCTGTTCATCCGCCAGTTCTCCATCGGTTCAGGGCACTTCAGGGGAATTAACTGTCAGCATTTCTGACTTCCCTGTGCTCAGGCACAGTGAGTTCCCAAGGCAAGAAAACACCTTGAAGTGGAGATTTTCAAGGTCAGCTGTAAGTAGCCTTGGACTCTGGAAGCAAATGCCAAGGGGTTTGGGGTGAGGGGCACCGATAGCACCTGCTACATGTGGGGAAGATGGACAGAATTAAGACCCCCCCCCTTCCCACTCGTGACTTGAAGGAGGGAGCAGGACGTTCACTCGTTGAACCCAGTGGTGTCCAAGGTGGGCGGGGTACAGGTGAACAGGAGAAACACTGGAGTAAGGGAGGGGGAAAGTCTGAGGGAACATTGTGCAAAACCTGAGTCAAATCAGGGTGAAGATGAGCAGGGAGAAGAGCAGCGGCTCCAGACGACCTCACGCCGTGGGTAGTTGTCAGGGGTGCAAATGATGAGCCGGTCAGGAATGACGTGGCAGCACCAGCCTTCTCGCAGCTGATGCAGACGCTGTTCCCCAGGGGAGGAAAACCCAACACAGGGCCAACTTTGGGCACAGAGGTTAGAAGGAAGCAGGTAAGCTGGGCAGGGCTGCCAGCTTCTCTCTTCCGTCCCGGGGGAGAGCTAGTAGAAAACACGTGTGTCAGGGAGCCAGGCAGAAGGCCCAGCCCCTGGTGAGTAACCAGGGGCAGGGAAGGTGCAAGGCTGGACCGCAGTGCTTTCACTAGGCCTGGTTCTGTTTGACACCAGTTACTCAGGCCAGTGCAAGGGATGCCAAGCCAGGCCTAAGTCCACTCCCTTGTGGGAAGGAGCAACTAATATCCAGCTGGGCTGTAGGTTGTTTGGGTTGTGGGATGTGGCAGGGCTGAGCCTGTACGAAGTCAGAAATCATTCAGGGGAGCTGCTGGGTGCTGGGGCAGGTGAGAGTGACTCTCCAGGGTAAGGCAGCTGGAAGAGAAGCACTTCCCTTGTTAGGATGTTTTTCTCTGGGTCGGACTGAAATCTACCTCCCTTGAACTTTTTCTTGGTCCCTTTGGAATTCCTTGATCAGTACCAAGAAAGCTTTTGTCAACATAATGCCTGCTCCATGGCAAACAATAAAAGCTTCCCTTTAGGTAGGTATTTGTGAGATACTAGGAAGGTTATGATAAAAATGTTATGACTAATGTCCCCTCCCCTGGTTTCAGCGAGACTGATCTTTTTTTTTTTTTTTTAAATATTTATTTATTTATTTAGGCTGTGCTGGGTCTTAGTTGCAGCACACGGGATCTTCGTGGCAGCGTGCGGGATCTTTTAGGTGCGGCTCTGGGCATGTTTCCCGACCAGGGATCAACTCGAACCCCCTGCCTTGGGAGCGCAGAGTCTTACCCACTGGACCACCAAGGAAGTCCCCTCTGCCAGATCGTTTTATTCCTGATATTTCCAGGGAAAGAGACTCCGCCATTGGCACACGTTGGGTTTGTAGTGCTTTACTGCCAAGCTCCTCATTCCTGACCTTCTACTTCCTATCTCAGGCTCACAATCCAAGGCACCATTTCAAACAGCAATATCTTTCTCCTTTTCCTCTGGTCTGCCTTTACAAACCCGCCACTGAGATTTCCCCACTGTGATGCCATCCTCTAACAGAATTTTTTTTTTTTTTTTTTTTTTTTTTTTTTTTTGCGGTACGCGGGCCTCTCACTGTTGTGGCCTCTCCCGTTGCGGAGCACAGGCTCCGTACGCACAGGCCTAGCGGCCATGGCTCACGGGCTTAGTTGCTCCGCGGCATGTGGGATCTTCCCGGACCAGGGCACGAACCCATGTCTCCTGCATCGGCAGGCGGATTCTCAACCACTGCGCCACCAGGGAAGCCCCTCTAACAGAATTTTAAATGTACCCAGCATTTGTCCAGGTTACCTCACATTGAAAGAAACATATTTTGCTACCCTGTGAACCTGCCATATTGACCAAAAGGGCTTTAATTCATTTTATGTTATCTGAAACTTAAAGGAAAAAGAAATTTTAGACTGAAATGCTCTACATGTTAGGTGACAAAGCACAGTAACAGCATATAAAGCTGCATCTCATTCAATCCAAACCAAAAGGGGAAAAAAACACAACCAAGCAACTGTCATTGTTTTAGCCAAAGCAGCACCTTTAAGAATGAATAACAGGGCTTCCCTGGTGGCGCAGTGGTTGCGAGTCCGCCTGCCGATGCAGGGGACGCGGGTTCGTGCCCCGGTCCGGGAAGATCCCACATGCCGCGGAGCGGCTGGGCCCGTGAGCCGTGGCCGCTGAGCTTGTGCGTCCGGAGCCTGTGCTCCACAATGGGAGAGGCCACAACAGTGAGAGGCCCGCATACCAAAAAAAAAAAAAAAAAAAAAAAAAGAATGAATAACAATGGTGCACACATATTGGCAAGTCTGTTTGTGGTCACTTTGCAAATTTGAATAAGTGATACTCTTACATCCTAATTAGGATTTGAAACATTGCTCCTTTTATAACTGAAACAAGCTTTTTTACTGTTTACTCTGCTTTATATAGTACCACTCAACTGCAGACAGGAGACAACTGAATTAATCTACAAATAGTAGAAGGGAATTGAAAAGTTTGGCTAAAAGAGCTTGTGTCTTTTGAGCTAAACATTTTCTATTTCATTTTAATTGCATGTTTATGGATTTCTGAGAAATTAAAAATATGTCCTCATTAACAAGATAGAAAGCCCAGAGATAAACCCACGCACCTATGGTCAACTAATCTATGCCAAAGGAGGCAATGATATACAATGGAGAAAAGACAGTCTCTTCAGTAAGTGGTGATAGGAAAACTGGACAGCTACATGTAAAAGAATGAAATTAGAACACTCCTTAAGACCATATACAAAAATAAACTCAAAATGGATTAGAGACCTAAATGTAAGACCGGACACTATAAACTCTCAGAGGAAAACATAGGAAAGAACACCCTTTGACATAAATCACAGCAAGGTCTTTTTTGATCCACCTCCTAGAGTAATGGAAATAAAAACAAAAATAAACAAATGGGACCTAATGAAACTTAAAAGCTTTTGCACAGCAAAGGAAACCATAAACAAGACGAAAAGACAACCCTCAGAATGGGAGAAAATATTTGCTAATGAATCAATGGACAAAGGATTAATCTCCAAAATATATAAACAGCGCATGCAGTTCAATATTAAAAAAACAAACAACCCAATCCAAAAATGGGCAGAAGACCTAAATAGACATTTCTCCACAGAAGATATACAGATGGCCAAGAAGGACATGAAAAGCTGCTCAACATCATTAATTATTAGAGAAATGCAAATCAAAACTACAATGAGGTATCACCTCACACCAGTGAGAATGGGAATCATCAGAAAATCTACAAACTACAAATGCTGGAGGGGGTGTGGAGAAAAGGGAACCCTCTTGCACTGTTGGTGGGAATGTAAATTGATACAGCCACTATGGAGAATAGTATGGAGGTTCCTTAAAAAACTAAAAATAGAATTTCCATGTGATCCAGCAATCTCACTACTGGGCATATACCCAGAGAAAACCATAATTCAAAAAGACACATGCAGGCTTCCCTGGTGGCACAGTGGTTAAGAGTCCACCTGCCAATGCAGGGGACATGGGTTCGGGCCCTGGTACAGGAAGATCCCACATGCCACGGAGCAACTAAGCCCGTGCGCCACTACTACTGAGCCTGCGCTCTAGAGCCTGTGAGGCACAAATACTGAGCCTGAGTGCCACAACTACTGAAGCCCACATGCCTAGAGCCCGTGCTCTGCAACAAGAGAAGCCACCGCAATGAGAAGCCCATGCACCACAGTGAAGAATAGCCCCCTATTCCCACAACTAGAGAAAGCCCGTGTGCAGCAATCAAGACCCAGTGCAGCCAAAAATAAATAAATATTTTTTAAAAAAAGACACATGCACCCCAATGTTTATTGCAGCACTATTTACAATAGCCAGGTCATGGAAGCAACCTAAATGCCCATCGACAGACAAATGGATAAAGAAGCTGTGGTGCATATATACAATGGAATATTACTCAGCCATGAAAAAGAACGAAATTGGGTCATTTGTTGAGACGTGGCTGGATCTAGCGACTGTCATACAGAGTGAAGTAAGTCAGAAAGAGAAAAACAAATATCGTATATTAACGCATATATGTGGAACCTAGAAAAATGATACAGATGAACCGGTTTGCAGGGCAGAAATTGAGACACAGATGTAGAGAACAAATGTATGGACACCAAGGGGGGAAAGCGGCAGTGGGGGTGGGAGTGGTGGTGTGATGAATTGGGAGACTGGGATTGACATGTATACACTGATGTGTATAAAATTGATGACTAATAAGAACCTGCTGTATATATAAAAAAAGTCCTCATCACAGCAGGTACCCACACCAAAGAGAAAGAACAAGCCACAAAGAGGGAGAATGAAAATTCCACAACAAAGAATTCAGAGGGAAGGATAGGATTATTCTTCTTGCCCAGCCGAAAAAGAGTCAGAAGAAATGGGCTTTCTCAGTATAGAGCATAACCTTTTCTTCTTCAGTTCCCATGTGGTTGTCTCCAGCTCTCGTTCATTTTGCTAAAATTTTTAGTAATGTTAAATATCTCAGCAATGAATTTTCAATCATACTTTCCATTGACAATGTAGTTTAAAAACTTAAACCTGGAGAATTTACACACACACACACACACACACACACATTCTCCAAGTTTAAGTGTATATATATATATATATATATATATATATACACACACACACACACACATATACATACATATATTTTTTAAATAAACACTTTCTTTTCCTTAATATTATTGACCCTGAATCTGAAGGCATATGTATTTAAGGAGAATCTATTTCTTTTATAAATGATCTTTCTTCTTTTCCCATTTTTATTGGGAACTCCATTTCCATTAATTCCCATTCTACCAAAAAAGGAACCATTTTTAAGGTCAGGTTAAAAGTATTTTTTTTTCTTTTGATCTTAATAACTGACATAAAAGTAGGTTGTGTCCTACTTTTAGGAGAGAGCCTGTGCGTGCTGAGGAATGCGTGAAGGGAAGTTGTAGCTTAAAAAAGTCATTTGTCATATTCTCTATTTTCTAAAATATTGAAAATATTAAAGCTGAAACCATCCCTATGCGTGATTTTGCTTCTTTTAGAGTAGAGAAATGTGGATTTATGACAAAACCTAAATCCTAGAGAAAAGGTAACGACAACTTTAAAAGAAAAACAAGTTTTTCAAAAAATAAACAGAGTGAACAGTGGTAGATCTATAAATGAGGTCAAACGAAAAAGAATATGAAACATCTGTTGCTAATATTCCTTTAATGCTTATAGTAAAAATTTCCAAATTAAGTAGGTCTAAATTTTTAAAACTTGCTTTCTGAACTTTCATTGACAGATAGAAGGGGAAGAGATGAGAAATCTCAGCAAACCATTCTTGCCTTATAATTTTTCTCATTGTTTTTGAGTAAGGTAAGATTTTTTCTGACCTGCACCAACACTGTCAAATAAATTTTGTTTAGATTTTCTGAAGCAGGAGTTTAGACGGACGTTTCTGGGCTTGAAGCCTGGAATGGAATCATCATAGAGGTTGATATAATAGATGTAAGAATGTTAACGGCATCTATTAACTCTAAATGCCTCCTAGGCATTACTTTCTTAATTCTTCTGAACAATCCTATAAAGCAGGTGTTATTATCCCTACTTTACAGATAAGGAAGGGCGAGTCTCAGAGATTAAACAACTTGCAGAAAGTGGAACTGAGGTTCAAGCAGAGGTCTGCCTGTCTCCAGGCTAAAGTACCAAGTGACTCCCACGTAGGGTTAAACAAGCTGATAAAGATAAATGTGGCAAACAGGATGGGGGAAATAGGGTCAAAGATGGGGTCTTTTCCTCTGAGGTGTTAATGAATGGGTTTTTGAGTCAAAATTTGAAGTAGGTGATAAGGTAGGAATTGAAGTAAATCGTTAGGTTAGGATTCAAGTTAGGGCTGGCATTGGAGTTAGGATTTCACTGAGAGGTGGGGATGGCCTCTGTATTTGAGATTGAGATAGAGTTTAGATTCAGAGTGGCATTTGCATTAAGTACTGCAAAGGGATTGGAAACCAGCGGTGTTAACGAAACTTCCCTGATGACAAGAATCACCTGGGGAATTGTTGGAGCTACAGATTCCTGGTCCCTCTCAGCCGTGCTGGATCCCCTTCCCAGGAAGAGTGATACCATTTACAAAGAAGCCAAGGATGGTTTGATCATCAGGAGAGAAATGGGCACTGGTCGCAACTCTGGCTTCCCACTAGAATCGTATGGAGAGCTCTTTATCAGTACTGATCCCTGGGGCCCATCCCTCAATTAAACCATAATCTAAGGGGGGGGCGGTTATTATGTTTAAAAGTTCCCCACATGATTCCAATGGGAAGCCAGGGTTGAAGTTACAGATAGATGGTTAGAGATGAAAAGAGAGAATTTCTGTTTTGGATTCATGGAGCTCTTTAGTGAACCTCTTCTATGACAATTTTTGCATACTGCTTGATTTATATATATTTGCATGCCTGTATGTAAATATATATAATAACACTGTAGCCTTGAAGGGCAGAGACACTAACTTTATCACCCACATAC
Source organism: Kogia breviceps (assembly GCF_026419965.1). Lineage (NCBI taxonomy): Eukaryota > Metazoa > Chordata > Mammalia > Artiodactyla > Physeteridae > Kogia > Kogia breviceps. Next base: position 68,179,621 of record NC_081325.1, on the reverse strand, counting down.
TTAGCCCTGTGATATTGAATAAATATATATTTGCTCTGTGCATATAGGCATTCAAAGGACATCTTTGGCAGCTCTGTACAAGGACAAGAAATATAGCATGTATATTACATGCAAATTCACCCAATGAAGGGACTTCCTCTCTATTTTTTTTTTTTTTTTTTTTTTTTTTTTTTTTTGCGGTACGCGGGCCTCTCACTGTTGTGGCCTCTCCCGTTGCGGAGCACAGGCTCCGGACGCGCAGGCTCAGCGGCCATGGCTCACGGGCCCAGCCGCTCCGCGGCATGTGGGATCTTCCCGGACCGGGGCACGAACCCGTGTCTCCTGCATCGGCAGGCGGATTCTCAACCACTGCGCCACCAGGGAAGCCCCTCTCTATTTGTTTTATGAATTGTCGAGATTTGCTCAGTGTTAAGCAGTTTATTCATTGACTGGGGTCTAGGGAGCCTTGGCCCTCCAGGTCTTTATCTCATGCACAAGCCTTTCCTGGCACCAGCCCTTTCTGAGCAGTTCCTGCCTTATCTCTCCTGAATTTAGGCCAGCCCTTAGTTACTTGCTTAATCAGTAGAAGATGGCCTTTGGGGACAGGCAACTCTAGGTTATAAGAATTCTTGCAGCTGTGTTCTGGAGTTCTGGGAACACTTCTGGAGCCCTGAACTGCCATATAAGAAGTCCAGCTACACTGAGACCACCACACTCAAGAGAATACATGGTAAGTCCCTGAAATTACGTGAAGAGAGAGATGCCTGGCCAACCCCAGAAGCACCTCTAGACAAGAGTAATGTCAAAAGACTTAAAGCCCTCTTTAATCTGCCAAAGCACGTCATGTGGACTTCCCTGGTGGCTCAGTGGTTAAGAATCCACGTGCCAATGCAGGGGACACAGGTGCGAGCCCTGGTCCAGGAAGATCCCACATGCCGCGGAGCAACTAAGCCCTTGCACCCCAACTACTGAGCCTGCGCTCTAGAGCCCACGAGCCACAACTACTGAAGGCTGCATGCCTGGAGCCTGTGCTCCGCAACAAAGAGAAGCCACTGCAATGAGAGGCCGTGCGCCGCAAAAACGAGTAGCCCCCGCTCGCCTTGACCAGAGAAAGCCTGCACACAGCAACGAAGACCCAACAGAGACCAAAATAAATAAATATATTTATGTATATAAAAAAGCACATCATACAAAAATATCACTATGATGCCCCATCTATAGTATAAGTAAAATAAAATTTAAGTAATTTATAATAAAATAATATGTATTTCAATATTTTAATGTCTCAAGCAAAGCACAAAATAGTAGGCAGAAAGAAGAATGCATGTGTATGAAGAATCACTGGAGAATATAAAATTACAAATGCTGGCTCAAATGCGCGTGTTAAGCTGGCAACCCAAATGCCACAGGCAGTACTGCCTTTGGTGATTTTTGAAGATAATAAACACATTTTTGTGTAGGTCTAAACAAAATCAAATACAGTATCTCCTGATTTTACATGTTATGCGCATTCCTGAAAAATTCAGTATAAATCAAAAGAGGGAGGGCTTCCCTGGTGGCGCAGTGGTTGAGAGTCCGCTTGCCGATGCAGGGGACAGGGGTTCGTGCCCCGGTCCGGGAAGATCCCACATGCCGCGGAGCGGCTGGGCCCGTGAGCCATGGCCACTGAGCCTGTGCGTCCGGAGCCTGTGCTCTGCAACGTCAGAGGCCACAACGGTGAGAGGCCCTCATACCGCAAAAAAAAAAAAGAGGGTAAAAAGAGGGTAAAAACTGCCTTGTGGGGGACTCCCCTGGTGGCACAGTGGATAAGACTCCACGCTCCCAATGCAGGGGACCCAGATTCAATCCCTGGTCAGGGAACTGACCCACATGCATGCTGCAACTAAGAGTTCACATGCCACAACTAAGGAGCCCGTGAGCCGCAACTAAGACCCCATGCAACCAAATAAATAAATAAATATTTTGGGAAAAAAAACCCCAACTGCCTTGTGTTTAGGAAGTCTGGTCCTGGGTAAATGGGAGCAGGTGGATTGGGAAAGAAAACCAGAGTGTGAACTACCACCAAACTGCAAGTGTTTCCTATTTTTGCCCCCGCCAGTAACCCCCATACTCGGACTCAAGGTCATCTAAAACCTAGAAGTGGAACCCAGTCATGGACAGAAGAGCTTCAGGAAAAGTTCTCTAGTTCTAGTTGAAGCAACTGGAAAGGGGACTCCTAGTAGAGTTTGGGGGGAAATCCAAGCTCTTTTTTTTCCTTCTTTTGTCTATTCTTTTGAGCCTTACCCCCCGACGCAATTCCAGCCACAGCGGCAGCCAGCCGTGGGAGCCTGCAGGTTCAAAAAGCCTTCCTCTTTAATCAGAGGAGCTGTGATCCCAAGAGGGGAAGCAAACTCCTAGTGCTTTTTCCTCCCATCTCTTGGTCCTGGACTTGAGGACTCTTCTGAGAAGTGTGCAGCAGAGTAGGATAACTTTCAAGATAGAGGACTAAGAGAAGGAACTGCAGGGAACTAGAATGTACCAGCATCACGGCAGAAAGCGAACTCCTCAGCAAAGTTCATGAACTCCTGGGCTAACCTCTGAACTGCACACGCGTGGATCTGACCCTAAACAGCACACTATAAACTCTGAGAACCGAACTAGCGGGTAGACCCTGGTCCCAGACTGGCCACTGGGGGGTGCACACACAGGACAGATCAAAAAAAAAAGCACAGCAAAGACTTTGAAAATGGAACTGATATTGGAGAAACCACAAACAGAAAGAAGAATAGAACAAAAGAGAGGGTTTATAAATAGACTCACACAAATATGATCATTTGATTTTCAGCAAAGTTGCAAAGGCAAGTCAATGGAGAAAAGATAGTCTTGTTAGCAAGTGATATTGGGACAATTGGTCACTCATATGCAAAAAACAAAAAAAGCCCAAACAAACAAACAAAACCTAGCCTAAATGTCACGACTTATACAAAAATTAACTTAAAACAGATTATAGATCTAAATGTAAAACACAAAACTACCACAGTCTTAGAAGGGAGGATAATCTTTGTGATCTGGAGTTAGGCAACATGTTATTTTACATGACGTGAAAAACAATCCATTGAAGAAAAAATTAGTAAATTAGACTCCATCAAAATTCTGTGAAAGGTGCCATTAAGAGAATGGAAAAACAAACAGTAGACTTGGGGCAAATATTTTCAAGTTACATATCCAACAGAGGACTTTTATCCAGAATACATAAGAAGTCTCAAACTCAACAGTAAGAAAACAACCCACCTTAAAATGCACAAAAGACTTGAACGCTCATTAAAGAGAACAGAGGCAGATGGCAAATAAGTATATAAAAAGATGTTCTACATCATTAGCCATTAGGGACATGTAAATTAAAACCATGATGGGATACCACTACAAACATTAGGATGGCTAAAATTAAAAACACCGTAATACCTAGTGCTGGCAAAGATGTGGAACAGTTAGAACTCTCATACATTGTTGGCAAGAAAGCAAAATGCTACAGTCGCTCTGGAAAGCGGTCTGGCAGTTTCTTGTACATACATTTGCCGTATGGCCCAGGAATCCTACTCCTAGATATTCACCTAGATAAATGAAAACTTTCATTCACACAAAAACCTATACATGAACATTTCATAGCAGTTCTATTCATGGTTGCCAAAACCTAGGAATGATCCAAATGTCCCTCAGTGGACGAATGGATAAACTGGGGTACATTCATACAATGGAATACTACTCATAAATAACAGGAACAAAGAATTGATTCATGCAAGTGAAAATTATGTGAACTTCAAAATGTCCATGAATATAAATAAAGTTTTATTGGAACATATCCATGCTCATTAATTTAAATACCGTCTATGGCTGCTTTAGCCATCACAATGGCAGAGTTACAACAGAGACTGAAAGGCCCACAAAGCCTAAAATACTCACCTCCTGGCCCTTTACAGAAAAGTTCAGGTACCCCTGCTTTAGACTACAGCAAAGACTAGTCACTTATCATCTGAAGGTTCCCCCCAAATTGAGCCCAGGACTATGACCATGGGCCAGTATTTCCCATTCCTATTCCAAGGGTTTTTATTGAACTACATCAGACCTGATGGAACTTGGTTCTTAAAATTTTTTTTCCTACTGTGGTATGTAAACACTGGAAGACAGAGGCCAAGACCACATGCAGGGGAAAAAAAGGGTGACGAGATGAAAGATGAACACTGGGCATTAATAGAGCAGTAGAGCTCCGGGAACCTGAACAATCCTTTTATTTTTACAGCTGAGGACAATGTGACTCAGGAAGTCTTCCCCCAAATTGCATAGTGTCTGATGTCTGCTAGGTCACATTAGCAAAAGCAGTTTGTTCATCTCTCTCTAGAAACTTGTTCAGGGCCTTGACTCAGAAGACTTACATTGAAACTTAACAAGACAAATAGGATTCCTCCATGAGCCTATGGCCTTTTGAAACTATTACCTCCTGGTATTGAGAGTGTAATTCTATTTTGCATTTGCTAAACACTGTAATCATGAAGTGTGGATAATGCACCTGACAGTTTGGATGTTGCCTCATTTTAAAGCCCAAAGGCTCCTGAATCTTCAGTTCACTTGTGAAATCCAAGACACATGGAAGGGCAAAGAGTGGTCGAAGAATAGAGATCAAATTCAAGGCACCCAAGGTTGTATTTTTATTTTCATTGGACAAAATATATTCTTTCTTTGTATGAACTAAAGGAAGTGTCCGTGGTTGGGTTTCCAATGACTGCCACCCTCTGCCCCATGTCACATGGGCAGCTCCGGGTCAGTGTAGGCCTGACCTGAGACTCAGCACCCTGGGAGGAGGAGGAGAGAAATTCGGCAGCTGCCATTGGAGGGCCTAAGGAGGAGAAACACTTCCATCAGGCTAATGAAACCTGCCAGCACCAGCAGGGCCCCAGAGCACTGATCTCCCAGGACGCAAGAGGGGGAGGGGTGGAAAAGCAGCTAACAGAGGAGGAGCAGGGGCCAGAAGGAAACAGAATTCTCTACACCCATCCAATTAGAACAGGAGAGGGAGGAGTTTGGCAGGAGGCGGTCATGAAACCGAAATAAAATTAAAATATGGTACAACAACTGGCAAACCGCTGACTTGGTTCCCTGGACTTGACCTGCTGCTAGGGTGCAGCTTCTTCGGGGCTGATGGCAGAAGCAGGTTTGCCTAAGCTTTGGGGTCCTCTGTCCCTTCTCCAAGGCCTTGGCAGGGGCCTAGTAATGTGTTTATATGGTCTTAGGTGTTGTTTTTTTTTTTAATTAAAAAATACGGAAACATTTTGAAAAGTTGAAAAAAGTCACCACAAATCTAACAACTCAGAGACAATCACTGTTAACATTTTGGCAAACACCCTGCACACACACATAAAGACATCTATCTCTTCAAATACACACGTACATTGATGTATTCAATTTTACATACTGTATATACTACTCTGTAACCTATCTCACTTATTGGGACATCTTGCTAAGCAAATAAAAATCACCTTTGCTTTCTTTTTCTTCCAGTTTTATTGAAATATAATTGACATAAGCACTGGATAAGTTTAAGGTGCACAGTATAATGATTTGACTTACATCATGAAATGGTTATCTCAACAAGCTTAGTGAACAGCCATCATCTCATATAGATACAAAATTATGGTCTTAAGGTTTTTTGGGGTTTTTAAAAAAGGTTTATTTTATTATTTATTTATTTTATTTATTTTTGGCTGCATTGGGTCTTTTTTTAAAAAACATCTTTATTGGAGTATAATTGCTTTACAATGCTGTGTTAGTTTCTGCTGTGCATTGGGTCTTAGTTACGTTAAGTATTAAAAAATTTGTTGAAGTAGGATATTTTAACTGCAATCAGTTAACCCCACTGTGTCTTTCCATATCAACTTCTTTCATGCTAAGGGAGGGTTGAGTTAGGAATACGTTATATTAACTGCAATCGAGAAAGATGTTTGGGAACATTTTAACAAAAATACACAAGAAACTATAAACTCCTATTTAGACATAAGCGTAGCTTATTTTACATTCTTTAAATTCATTTACTAAAAAATTGAGAGAAAATTCAGGTAAAATTAACTGGAAGATGAAACAAAACAGTTGAGTGATTAAGTCAATAGATGTTATTCTGACATGGAGAAGGAAAGCATAACACAGGCTTTCAGGTCATGCTAAAACGAATCAATCATTCACTATGAGGAAGGGACAGTCTATCAGGAGAAATAAATGGTATTTGGATTGTTTGCAAATCCGATTAGTGAAGAGTTGTGAATCATATGAACTCACTGGAAAGGAATTTTAAATTCTTACAGATTAAACATGAAATGTTGATGGTGATAAGGAGAATATAAAACTCTTAATCCTCCAGTACACTGAGGACTTTGATGATAAACTGGCTATTTAATATTGTCAATTTGAAGACATTGACCCAAAAATACTTAAAATACTCTGAAATCTTACAGCTCATCTATGAAACTTCTTTGCTTCCTTCAAATTTGATGAAATCCAAGAGACTTACAAGACGTTACTAACAACTAGTTGCAAAGTTGAAATAAATCTGTTCTAAGTTATCAATAACAGAAAATTTCAATTAAGTATGCTCGAGGGAAGACTGAATTTTCTTTCTATACTCACTATAAAAAACAGTACAAAAATCATTGTCTTTTGAAGAGACTGTCGGGATGTATGCAGACAAATATTGTAGGAAAAAAGCATTTCAGAGATGCGTGAGCAAGTTAATGAGTTAGAAACACTGTTATGTTTCTGGATTTTGTAATGTTTGTGGTATTTAGTAGCTTTAAAAATTGTAATTTGTGTGATTTTTCTTATACTAAATATCCACTTTTGTACCCAATTTGGTATTTATAATTTTGTATTCTTTTTCTAAAAGAGGGCCTCTTGAAATTCTGTAAGCTTTATATCTATTATACATTTTAAAATTGTGGTGAAATATACATGACATAAAATTTACCATCTTAACCATTTAAAAATATACAGATCACTGGTATTAATAACATTTACATTGTTATATAACCATCACCACCATTCACCTCCAGAACTCTTTTCATCTTTCCCAACTGAAACTCTGTACCCATTAAACACTAACTCCCCATTCCTCCCTCTACCCACCCCCAGACAACCACCATTCTACTTGCTGTCTCTATGAATTTTGACTGTTCTACATATCTCATTAAGTGGAATTCTATAGTATTTGTGTTTTTGTGATTATCTTACTTCACTTAGCATAATGTCCTCAAGGTCCATTCATGTTGTTGCATGTGTCAGAATCTCCTTCCTTTTAAGGCTTAATAATATTCCTTTGCATGTATATACCACATTCTGTACATCAGTTCCACCATAATTGGACACTTGAGTTGTTTCCACCTCTTGGCTATTGTAAATAATACTGCTGTGAACAAGGGTGTACAAATATCTCTTCCAAACCCTGTTTTCAATTCTTTTGGATATATGCCCAGATGTGGAATTGCTGGATATGGTAGTTCTCTTTTTAATTTTCAAGGAAACACCATAATGTTTTCCACAGTGTGGAAGCAGCTGCAACACTCCACCAACAGTGCAATTTCTCCATATCCTTGCCAATACTTTTTATTTTCTGTTTTTTGGATAATAGCTATTTGAATGGGTGTGAAGCCCTTAATGTATTATTATTATTTTTTTTGTGGTACACGGGCCTCTCACCGTTGTGGCCTCTCCGGTTGCGGAGCACAGGCTCCGGACGGGCAGGCTCAGCGACCATGGCTCACGGGCCCAGGGAAGCCCAACACTTAATGTATTTTTAAGTCATGGCTGGGATTTGGTTTTGCTGGGTAAGCTTTTACACAGCATCTCCGTATTAGTTCTCCTCTTCACGGCCACGTCCATGGTCATGGTTAGAACACAGCTTAGACTTTGAGTGCTGAAGCGCAGTACTTCTGTATAGTATCGGTTTCGCATTTTCTTTCTCTTGAAGTCCTTGGTATCAGTTTATTCAGATTTGCTTTTGGGTGATCATCGATCCCATCTTTTGGGGTTTATTATTTACTTGTTTTAGAGTTTACTGTATATACATACATTTCTACCCCGTTAGTCAAGAGGATGTGTTCTGCTTACTTGTTTATTCTACAGTCTGTTGAAAACTTTAAGGTAGATCTGTAACATTCCCATTATACTCAATGGTGATGCTCTTTCTATGTCTGGTTGATGTTAAAGCTGATACCGCTGGTACTACAGGACCTGTTGCTGAAACACTGAAAACTATGTCCTTACTGGCTGACAAATAGCCATTACCTGGTAAGGCTGAGCACCTCCCTACCACCTTGGGATCATATAAAGCATTAATAGCTGATGGTGAAGGGGGCCTCCAGGCCGGAGCTTACTTAGAAGGGCCTTTGGGCTCTTAAAATTCTTCTCGAATAAGAAGCCCCACATTTTCATTTTCCATGGGGCTCTGAAAATTATGTAGGCAGTCCTGAACAGATCATGTAGATTATGGCAAATTACATAGCCAGTCCTCAACAGAATCATTGCCCTTTTAGACACTGGACCTTTTTCCCAAGTGGAAAGGGATTCTGTCTTAAGGTTTCCACCAAGAGCCATGTAGGGGAGGCCGTGGCTGTCCTCTTTGAGCTGTGAACACAGATTCTCTTTGGCCACGTTCCTCTGCCATTCATCCTGGCCCACATTCTTCTGGAGCCTAAGCCTGGAAAAAGGCATTTAGAGATCAACATTTTTCTGCTATGAGAAATTTTATATTTTTAAGAAGCATAACCCTTTTCTAAGCTCAATTTTTACCCCTGCTTCTCATTTCTTTCATTGTCGACTGTATCCCTCTGTCTGTTTAAACCCTCTGTTTGTATTCTTATGACTATATTTCCTAGAAAAATTGTGTAAATTTTGCTAAATAAATCTTTTCCAAAGGAAACCGGCTTTTAGGTCATATTTCAGCTAGTCAGTTTTAACCAGGTAGACATTTTAAAATCATGCAGAATTCCTGCCTAATTTCTGCTTTATTGGCTCATTGAAAAGCCTAAGCCTTACCTACAACGGAAATAATTGAGGAGAAAGATCTAGTTACTTCCTCAGATATATTCTTTTTTTTTTTTTTTTTTTTTTTTAGCGGTACGCGGGCCTCTCACTGTTGTGGCCTCTCCCGTTGCGGAGCACAGGCTCCGGACGCGCAGGCTCAGCGGCCATGGCTCATGGGCCCAGCCGCTCCGCGGCATGTGGGATCTTCCCGGACCGGGACATGAACCCGTGTCCGCTGCATCGGCAGGCGGACTCTCAACCACTGCGCCACCAGGGAAGCCCCCTCAGATATATTCTTGATACACAAGTCCCATTTGAGCATGTTTGGAGAGATAAGTTTTCTAGGAGTACATCTCTATTTGTGTTTCTATAGCTCATCTGTGACATGAACTTTAACTCACTTATCTTGCAGGAATATTGTGGGAATTCATTTGATAAGGTCAGAATCATTTCAACAACAGCACTTTTAAACCAAACAATTATGATTATGCATTCAACATTCACTGTGATTATATATGATCATTATTTGATTACATCTAGTATAGAAATAATAACAGGTTGTTGAGATTCAGTGATATTAGACAATTTTCACTCCACATCAGTTGCCAGCTCTCTTTTATTAAGTGATGACATGACAAGCTTAGACTTTGTAATGCATACCGCTACAAAGAATATTAACAAAATTCTGAACTGCACATTACAAAACGAAAAATAAGATGAACAAACATCATTTGCCTTTTTGGTGTCAGTCAACCTTTGTAGTTTATGACCGGTGTTCACAAATTAGAGCAAAACTGCTCTAACCATCTCTCCGTTGTGGTGCACGGGCTTCTCATTGTGGTGGCTTCTCTTGTCGCGGAGCATGGGCTCTAGGTGTGCGGGCTTCAGTAGTTGTGGCTTGCAGGCTCAGTAGTTGTGTCACAGGCTCTAGAGTGCAGGCTCAGTAGTTGTGGTGCGTGGCATGTGGAATCTTCCCGGACCAGGGCTCAAACCCGTGTCTCTTGCATTGGCAGGAGGATTCTTAACCACTGTGCCACCAGGGAAGCCCTATAAGTGTTTTTTTTTTTTTAAGTATATATTCTGAATACTAGACTGTAGTAATCAGGACAGTGTGGTATTGGCAAAAGAACAAAGAGATCAGTGGAACAGAATAGAGAGCCCAGAAATTGACTCCCGTAAATATAGTCAGCTGATCGTTGACAAAGGAGCAAAGGCAATACAATGGAGCAAAGATTATCTGGAGCCAGTATGAACCAGTAGCACCCCACTCTCATGTGTTTATCTATCTACTGTCATCTACTTATCAATCATCTATCTAATCTATCTGTATTAAAATCCATGAGTTCACACCATACCTCCAAATCCAACCCAATACCACAGGGTTTATTCTAAAACCCTCCTTTCTATATTTGTAATTCCCTTCTCTAACAGTGAAAAACCTGGTTTTCATTATCAAGAATATATTACTTATTTGTTCAATCCTGGAATACACAGAAAGTCATCTCAGAATTGCTGACTGATACATCTTAAAAAAAAAAAAAAAGCCTACTTGTTCACATCTCTCTCTCTTTTTTAAGAGTTCTTTTTGTCTTTAACCTAATGGTATATATTCCAAACACTGTGTTCAAAGGATACTGGGTTTAGTTCATTATATTCCCCCCCTTCAGTGTGGTTATATTATTCATTTGAAATAGAGTTCTATCCATTGGTTTCTGTTTGTATTCCATTTTAGGGTTTTTCTCCATTCTTATTGATTTTATTTCTTTTCTCTTTGTCGAGATTTTTAAAAATATGTGAAACATTAAAAGTCAGAATTGTACAAAAAAGTATATTCAGAGAAGTGTCCCTGACTCCATGTTTCCCCATTTCTTCTCTCCTTCCTACCTTATTCCCACTGGCCCCTTGAAGATAACAAAACTAACAAATCTCTGTTTTATCCTTCTTATGTTTACTTTTGAACAAGCACGCAGATACTGGTATATTTTCTTATTTTCCCTTATTTCTTACACAAAGGCAGCATACTTTAGATACTCTTTTTGTTTTATTTAAACAATATATCCTGAAAATTATTTCACATTAGTTGATGGACACCTGTCTCATTCATTTTTACAGTTGAATAATATCTCATTGTGTGTATGTACCATATTTTACCAGTCTGCAATACTGATATTTTCCAAAATTTTACTATTACAAGTATTGCTGCAATGAATACTCTTGGGTGTAGTATTTTATTATCATTTGAGGTGTATTTTCAGAGTAACTTCCTAGTAGTGGGACTGCTGGTTCAAAAGGTAAATGCATATATAGTTTCGTTAGCTATTGCCAAATTCCTCTCCATAACGGTTATATCACTTTGTACTTCTATCAGCCATGTGTGTGAGTGCCTGTTTCTCCACAGCCTTTCCAATAGTGTTATGCTTTGTAATTTTTCCCAGTCTGATTGATGAGAAATTGTATATCAGTATAGTTTTAATTTGCACTTACTTTATTATAAATGAGGCCAAACATCTTTTCATATGTTTACTGATCATTTATGTCTTTTCTGTGAATTGTTTGGTCATGAATTTTGTCCATTTTCCTGTTGGGTGTTTGGTCTTCTTTCCCCTTAAAATTTAAAAGTGGAAAATTTTTAAGGGCCTGCAGCTTGCCAAACTGCTGGGAAGGGAAGTTTAAGTGCTTTTGCTGCTCAAAATCTGTGCATAAGCAGCATCTGCTTGGGTAAGGAATTTGACATCAGTGGGGAGCTTGTTAGAACTGTTGATTTTGGGTAACACACCTGATCTGATTCAGAATCTGCACTTTAACGAGATCCCCAGGTGATTTTTATGCATACTAAAGTTTGAGAAACCCTGGTCTCAATGATCTCTTAAAGACCTCATATTTCATCTCCACTAGGAATCTATCCTGAAAAGATAAATGTGAAAGGGGATTATATTCCTCCAGTACCAGTAACCCTAAGTGGTATCTGTAAACTTATTAGATTTGTTAGATTAATTGCATACCTTTCCCCCAGATGCTCTTCCTTGAAGGGCTGTGTCTTCTATTTATATTACCTAGTGGAATTTTAAAATGCTGGTTTTTCTAACATTAATCAACCAGTGTTTTTGGGAAACAAGCATTATGAGAAACATTTAGACAATGAAGCACAGTATGATAGTTCTTAAAAAAAATTAAACATAAAATTATTATGTGATCCAGCAACTCCACTTCTAGGTATATACCCAAAACAACTGAAAGCAGAGACAGAACAGATATTTGCACACCCAGGTACACAGCAGCATTATTTACAATAGCCAAGAGGTGGGAACAACCCAAGTGTCCATTGATGGATGAACTGATAAAAATAACAAGTGATAGACACACACACACACACACACACACACACACACACACAATGGAATACTGTTCAGCCTTAAAAAAGGAGAAAATTCTGACACATGCTAAGTGAAATAAGCTAGACACAAAAGGACAGATACTGTATGATTCCACTTATATGAGGTACGTAGAGTAGTCAAATTCAAAGAGGCAGAAAATAGAATGGTGGTTGCCAGGTACTGAGGGTAGGGGGAAGGAATAGGTACAGAGTTTCAGTTTAGGATGATGAGAAAGTCCTGGAGATGGATGGTGGTGATGGTTACACAACAATGTGAATATACTTAATGCCACTGAGCTGTACACTTAAAAATAGTTAAAATAGTAAACTTTACATTATGTATAGTTTATGAAAATTAAAAAACCCCAAATCTTTTCACCATTAGATTGTAAGAAACTTCAGAATTTTATTGTTATAAAATTTGACTCCTAGTAATGCCTTGTATACAAAAGGATTCAACATATTTTTTTAATAAAATAAAGGGTTCAGCTTTCATAGGAAAAGAAATGAAGTACAAAACTAAAAGATGCTTATTTTTAAAAAATGCAATCAATGCAAAAATAAAGAATGAAAGCTCCCTCTGGATGCTAACACAGAACTGACTGCTCTTTACTTTTTATTTAGGCTAAAAACAGATGTGCTCTTTCAGTATACACCTGTAAGAGATTTTAAACTAATTAGGTATTATTAAGACACATACAAATCCTAAAGCAAACCTAACAAGGAAATGATGCAGTTAAGAGGTTATCATTAAACCATAGATAATGCTTGAATTATAAATATTTGGGTGTTGTACAGTCATTTATATGCAAATTTTCAAAACTGGCTACACTTATATTTCATCTCCACTACCTACTAGTATCCTTCTTAGCAAAAAGGAAAGCTTTCTTCCTACAGTTTTGGTAGAACAAAAACGGGGTTACTCCCTCAAGCTATAGTAGATGGGTTATCTTCCAGCACACTTTAAACGCCATCCTCCCCATTCCATGCAGCAGCCTCACCTGGAGCTGATGCACCTCCCTCTATAAAGGTGTGACAGCCTCTCTCCAGGAGTTGATGCAGTAAGAACTCATAATTATAGGTCCACACTGGTGGGGATAAAAAAAACAAAACAAACAAACAAAAAACCATACTTTGGTAAGTGTATTACTTTCTGAGGACTGCTGTACCACAAACTGGGTGACTTAGAACAAGAAATTTATTCTCTAACAGTTCTGGAGGGTAGAAATCCAAAATTAAGGCATCAGCAGGGCAATGCTCTCTCCAAAGGCTCAAAGGAAGAATCCTGTTTGATCCAGCTTCTGGTGGATGCCAGCAATCCTTGGTGTTCTTAGCTTGTAGATGCATCATTCCAGTCTCTGCCTTTGTCATCGCAGGGCCTTTTCTCTGTGTCTGTCTCTTCTTATAAGGACACCAGTTATACTGGTCCAATATGACCTCATTGTAGCTTGGTAACATCTGCAAAGACCCTATTTTCAAATAAGGTCACAATCACGGGTACTGAGGTTAGAACTTCAGTATGTCTTGTGGGGGGGCACAATTCAACCCAAAAGTGTAAGGACCAAATTTCTGCTCAAAGTTATACCTAAGAAATGTCCCATTTGTTAACTCCACCAGGAAGAAGAGGCCCTGCTCTGAGTTGCTGGGAAAATCAGTCTTCCTGGGCTTAGTTCACATTTCCATACCTCCTCCTCTGTCAGAACTTGTCCTTGTTCAGGCATTGTCAGTGACTACTGTCAGCACCACACATCATCCCCTGCTTCTTAAATGAAAATCTGCCAATTCTAGAATATATTGAGTCAGTAAGCAAGCACAGAATTTAGGACTGATAGAAATTGGTGAACTCTTCACTTTCCAGATATATGTGCTCTTTTCTGTGGGTGAAACTAGATTTGGGGAACTCTTCACCTTCCAGATATATGTGCTCTTTCTGTGTTCATATATTTCTTAAACAAAACAAAGCAAAAAAAAAGGAAATGAAGGAAAAAAAACCCCCACATTGTGTGCTTGTTTTTTTTTTTTTTCTGTTGTTTTTAATAATAAAAAGGTTATCTATTTGCAGTCTATGGAAGTAGATGCGGTTTAGAGAGTCAAGGTAACACAGTGGGGTAAAGATTTATGCTATCTGGAACTTCTTCAGGAGTCAGAAGCTCAAAGTTTAAAAATTTAGGATTCTCAGACTAGAACCTAACAGTCCAGGTAAGACCCAAACTCACATATCCCATGGAGCCCAGAGGTGTATATATGAGATGAGCATGGTCATATCAAGCAGCACAAGCTCCCCATGAAAGCAGCGCCTTCTGCGTGTTGGGGTCACCCAGCCCTACTCCTGGAACGGAAGCAGCCTGGTTCATGTCTAGGCCACTCCCTCATTTCGCAGTAAAGGAAATGGGTTAGTAATTGTTTTTATAATCACGCATGATTGTTTTGTTTATCTTCCAGCCTGTCAGGCTCACTTAGAGCTACATCCTGCATCCCAGGGCACTGGGAAAACAATCCAATCCAGCAAGCATTTATTGAGTACTGACTGCATGCCTAAACTCCAGGCTTATTATGGGCCAGACCTGACCATTAAGTCCTGACTGAACGGTGGTGTTTTGCTTTCTACATTAGATTGGTAGTTTTCCCACATTAAGATTCCGCTATTTGACTTTCTGTTAGAGTGGGACGCCACGGGCGGCCTCCTCCGGAGCTGACGTCTGCTAGGAGGCCTCAATGCACTTGGGTAGCACAGGCACGGGAGATTCCCCTGAAGGCGGAGTCCACAGTGCCACCGCGCGCGCAGGTAAGGAGCTGTCTATCAGCAGGCGGTGGGCGTGGCCTGCGCACACCGACCAATCAGCAGACCAACCCTTAAGGCAGTCTCCCCGCCCAAACCCAAACCACGGAGCATGCGCCACGGGCGTTACGCAAATTCCTCTCTCCCCGCGCGCCCTCTCAGCGGCGAGGTCAGAGTTAGGCTGCTCCGAGTTTCCTCAGAAAAGAGGAGAAAAGGAGAGGTGGGGCCCGTTAGCGATGGGGAAGGCGGAAAGGCGGTGTGAGGAAGTTCCTCAGAGTCGTGGCTGTCACTAGCAGCCCCCAGCTCCCGGGTCATGTTGGGCCCGCAGGCCGGCGCTTCTGGGTTTCCCGGGCTCCGCGCCCAGCGGTCCCTCCCGGCCGCGGAGGCGCGGCAGATGGGAACGTCGTGTCCCCTCAGCCCCTTGCAGGTTATTGTCCTCAGTTTACAGAGGACCTGGGCCAGGCTCAGAAGTTTTGATGGTGACTCAGCAGCTCGTCGTTGCGGGCCAGGGTCTGCGTGACTCATCCCGGACCTTCCCTTCGGCTCCAGAGGCTTCCACCGTTCGCGCGACGCCTCTGGGGGTGAAATAGTGCTTTGAGGCGGAGAAGCGCCGCCACGAGTGCGCGCGGTGCTCCACGCCGGGTCCCGGGCAGGGGTGCTCCGTCCCGCTCCGCACGGCCCGGGCTTCCGAACGGCACTGTGCTCTTCGCGTGCCACCTTCTTGAAACCTCCGTCCCTTCAGCAGCCCCAGGGGGGGTGGGCGTGGTGCCACCGAACCCCGACCCTGCCGGTGACCGCGGAGTCCCCAAGATGCTGGGGCTCCACGGTCAAGGAACCCAGGGTCCCAGTGTATAGGCACCGGCTCCGAGGACTTGGCGACCCGGGAAGGCGCCGGGTCGCGCGCCCTCCCGGCGGCTTGTGCGGCCCTCGCCTCGGGTCTTCGGACGTGCGGCCTGGGGAGCAGTCGGACCAGGGAGGAGGCGCCCCCCGGAGTCCCTACCTGCCCCGCCAGGGGTCCGGGGCAGCGCGCTGCCAGCGTCCGCGCTGCCCGCCTCCCGCGCTGTAAGGCTCCCGCCGTCCGACCTGCAGGGCCCGCTGTCCTGCCGCGCCGGCCCCTCCTCCGCCCGCCCCGCCCCGCGCCGGACACCCCGCCCCGAGAAGGCGGCCCGGCGAGCGGGCGCCGGGGGAGGCTGGTGGCATGGGGGAGCCGCCGCCGCGGCCACAAGCACGGTTGCCCCTAGCGAGCCCCGGCGCTGCTCGGAGTGCGGGGGACCGCGGGAGCCTAGGGGGGTTACTCGGGGCGTGACACCGAGCGGAGGGCGTGGCTCGGGCTGCGCCGCCTGGACGCGCGGCGAGCGGCGGGGGGAGCGGGCGGCGGCGCCGGGGGCCGCGGGCGGGCCGGGCCAAGCGCCGAGGGCGCACCTGGCGGCGGCGCGGCCCGGCCGGACTGCCGGAGCAGGCGCGGCGGCGGCGCTGGTGGCGAGGATGTCGCAGCCGCCGCTGCTCCCCGCCTCGGCGGAGACTCGGAAGTTCACCCGGGCGCTGAGTAAGCCGGGCACGGCGGCCGAGCTGCGGCAGAGCGTGTCGGAGGTGGTGCGCGGCTCGGTGCTCCTGGTGAGTGAGAGACCACGGAGGGAGGGAGGGAGGGACGGAGGGAGGCGGGCGGGAGGGCGGCCGGCCGGCCACCTCCTTCACGCTCCTCTAAGTCGGCGGGGCGGAGGCGGAGCCGCCGACCCTACTGGGTCTGCAGGATTAAGAGGTGGTGAAGGAGGGGGGGGGTGTTGGACAGGGGAGAAGGGAAGGTCCTGGAGGGGCAGCAGCTCCCAGACCCCCGCCCTGCGTCTAGGGGGTCTTCTCCCCACTGCTGCTCCTTCCCTCCGGGGAAATTTTCTGGGAGTGAGATCGCCATCTCCCTCCTCCCCCCCTCCCCCCCAACTTTACGTCCCTCTGCCGACAGAGAAATTACTCTCTCCTTTTTCTCTCCTTCCCTCCCTTCCACATCCCCCTAGTCCTCCCTTATTCTGGAGGGGCTTGGCTCCTGTGGCCTGGAGGGGCGTAGGGGAGTGGAGGTGGGGGCTACCTTTTCTAGTCCGCAACCCAGGGTGGGATATGGCCCTGCGGACCCTTTGGGTGGGCTGAGCTCCAGAAGGGAAGGGGTTCCGCATTCTCTCCTCCACTCCCTCCCCATGGCCGGCATCCTGAGATTTGGCCGTCTCTTATCAAGGGTTAAGGGTCTTGATAGGAATCCCCGGTCACTTCAGCATGGGTGCAAATTACTACGAAGTTTGGGGATTTGGAGCAAGCAGACCGGTGATTAATTTGGTCGCAGCAGAAAGTCTTTTTAGAATAGGCCTCTGGGTGTGAGGAAGGTGAAGTTTTAAATCAGCTTTTCCACTGCCAGGGCTGGTCCTGCTGTATTTGGAAACGCAGTACACCCCATCACTTGGAAGGTGCGGCAGAGGAGCGATGTTTGAGCAGCTGCGTGCTCTCCTGGGTAGCTGGAAACTTTTAGCAGCTTCTTGCGTTGGCGCTAGCACTTGTTTTCTTGAAAGGGGCTTGTTTGTGGGTGGGTGACTTGTGTTTGTTGGAACGATCCAAGAAGATGGGCCTTGGAAGTGATTCTCTGGGCTTTGTGGGGCTGTGTGTGGGTTATTGTTGGGATGGAGTGCTGGGTCCCTTAACACAGGGCCTGGCTCATCTTTTCGGTGGCAGATAGATGCCCTTTCTGGTCAGACACGGAATGACATGAATGATGGTTGTGGAGATTGGAGACGAAGCTTCACTGATTTCCATAACTAGGCTGCTCAGTTTGATTTTTCTCTCAATTGCTCTGACAGCTCCCTCCAGGTTCCTCAAACTCTAGTTTGTTCAGTAATAAGGGATTTTATTTTTCTCCTTTTACTGAAGTTGATCATTTGATGGTAAGGAGTAGAGCAGGAGTTTAGAGTAGACCAAAACCTGGGATCTCTTCCATAACTTCAGTTGCTTTGGCCTCAGTAGTATATCCTGTATCTTCCTGACTTTTGCCAGTGTGTGTATGTTAAGGGGAAAGCCCGCAAACATCTGTGGCATCTTTTTTGTTTTGGAAGGAAACTTAGTTCTTTTAACTGGGGGCACTGTCCTCATTACAGATTTGAGGCAAAAGAAGAGTAAATAAAATCATGATTTCCAAAGTGCGGACAGACCCGGCCTGAAAAGGAGGTGCTAGTTTGATAAGCCATTAGGCTGAGCACAGCGCTGCTCATTACTCATGTGCAACAGTCCTTGAATTCAGAAGCCCTTCCTGTTGGAGGCTGGCATACTGATACTGACCCGGTAGCGTCCATTCCCATGTGTGACATACTGCTGCTGTGTTCTACCTCATGACACTTGAATAGTACATCTATTTTCCCTATTCACCCTTAAGCATGAACAGCCAGACGTTTGGCTGGTATCTCAACTTTTAGTGTTGTCTGTCTGTGATCACTTGTCTGATGAAACTTGTGATGAAGCAAACACAAAATGCCGGGAAGTAGGTGGGTCTCCTTGGGCGTTTGAAAGGCTCCCCTGCTGAATGGGAAATACACTGCAGTGATTCTGCTTTGCAGATGGAGGAATTTGCAATAGTGACAGATACTAAAAACTACCCGTCATCCTCACCGCCCTCACCTCCTGCCAGGTGCTCTGCCACCGCCTGCTGTTTCTTGCTGCTCCCCAGCGTCTGCCGGGAAGCCACAGCAGGTGCACCTGTCTCGGCTTTGTTCTCGGAGCATCTAAGAAGGTGCCCCTGATCCCTGCAGGAGACAGAGCAGCAACCAAGCCGGGGTTTGGAATCCCATGGTCCACCGATCCATGCTTGGATGGAAGTAGTACTCTGCTCTGTTTCTGACAGCTTGGGTCAGCGCTAATACAATGCCTACAGCATAGTAAACACACAGTAAATATCTCTTAACTAGCTGACTGAGGTAGCAATTCTGTAGATGGACTAAAAGAAAAACGAACAGGGTATGGCTTTAACTAGCTCTTCTCATGTTTCTAGTATTGATGAGTGGCTTTTAGTGAGATCAGAAACAACAGAATTAAATAGTTCAGTAGGCAATAAAGGCTGCCATTTAAAAAACAAGCTTTAAAGTGTAAAAGTAAGGTGTACTCATAAATTTTTTGTTGTTTGTTAGGTTCATTTTTCATAAGCTCAGGTGTGTGGGCCTTTAAAAATGATAGTGTATTAATTTGTTTGAAAACCTTGAAAAAAATACAAAAAAGCAGAGAGAATAGCATCACGAACCTTCGTAATCCATCACCCAGATTCAGTAATTATCAAGATTTTGCTAAAATTGCTTTAACTGTCCCCTTTTCCCCCTCGTGTTTTGGTGTGATTGTGAGTGCCACGCCTCCCATCATTTCACCCCTATATCATACCCAGTGTGTATTATTAAAAATGGGGATGTTTTCTTACTACAATGCCATTATGTTAACGTTTGCAATAATCTGTTGACATACTATTCAGATTTCCCAGCCTAAGAAACATCTTTTAATGGTAGTTTGTTCTAATCAGGATCCTAACAAGTTTTGCTGGCTTTTTCAAATGTGGTTTACTCTTTCATGATCCTTAGAATTATTAATGACTGAGTGAACCCTCCCTGGGGTCAGGAGTCCTGAGTTTTAATCCTAGAGGTTTAGTAGTGCAGAGCGTGGGCTCTGAAGTCAGAGCACCTGGGTTGTAATTCCAGCTCTACCCCTTACCAGCTGTGCTGTCTTAGGCATATAGCTTAGCCTTGCTGTGCCTCGGTTTCCTCATCTGTAGAGTAGAGATAGTAATCATACTTACTTTATATGGTTGTTGTAAGGATTAAATGAGCAATAGAGGTAAAGCTCTTAGATGGTGCCCAGCTGATATTCTGCCAGCTACTTAAGTCACCCTGGGCTGTCGCTT
The DNA here is from genome assembly GCF_026419965.1 of Kogia breviceps. NCBI lineage: Eukaryota > Metazoa > Chordata > Mammalia > Artiodactyla > Physeteridae > Kogia > Kogia breviceps. Next base: position 68,159,536 of record NC_081325.1, on the reverse strand, counting down.
AACTTCTCTGAACCTCAGGGCTCCTGTTAAATGAGGAGCTGTACTAGATTGTTCTAGAGTCCCTTTCCTTACCAACAGGATTCGATTCTAAGATGCTTTTATAAGAGTAGCAGAGGTACTACTAGTAATATTCTTAACTGTAGGAAATGTGATTTATGATTTTGGGTAATGAAAGAAGAATCCTTACAATTCCAGTATTAGCTGCCCATGATTGAGAATAGTCAGGAGGGCAGCACATTCAGAATACATGCGAGCTCAGGAGAAAGACTAGAAATAATTCCCTGGTCAGGGCTGAGCTGCGATTGGGCCTTTCAGATTCATTAAAGATAGCATCATAATGACCTAGATCTAACGGAGTATGCCACCCAAGGCCTAAAAATATTCTTTTTCTGAAAGGTTTGTGTAAATATTGGGACAGGGCGCTTTGCATGGGTTTGCTGGCTCGATTGCGCTTGGGTATTGATGCCCAAGTCATCTGGCTGCCGGCTTCCTTGCCGATCTTATCTCAGCGTACTCAGCTTCAGGCTCTCCTTTGACATCAAGCCCCTGCTGGTGACACCATTGCACAGCCATTGGAGAGCCTGCAGTATGAAACGAAATGAAACCAAGTCAGGCCGTCACTGAATTTTCCTTTGTGTAACTGGAGGATGATGGACAGAGGTGTGGGGTGATCATCTCCCAGAGTGCACGCTTGAGGCCCTTCTCGCCCGCCCAGTTCAGCCCACACGAGATTCCAGTATGATCTGAGGTAACCTGAGACCCGAGGGGTGGTGTTCTTTGAAATCCTCAGGTAATGTAAAACCTCATTTTGGCTGTAATTTTAAATCAGATAGGATAGTAAATCGGTAACTGAACTGGCCTGAGCTTCACCTCACTGTCTTTCTCCACCCTCTGGTAGAGTCCTAACAACAGAAATGTCCCACAATACAGGAAGCAGGGTGGAGGCCCATCTCCAACTAGATAATCAACAACAGGTTCTCTTTCTTTGGTTTCTGGTCCATTTGAATATTGGGAGACAGGAGGACATTAGTAATGCCTTGAATTTGAAAAGGGAAGAACGGAATTGGGAAGTCTTCATCCACATTTGTTGAGGGCCTGCTCTGTGCTAGGACTTTTTGCTGGATGCTGAGGACCTGCTGCTGTGTTGGAGCAGGGCCTTGCCCTGAAGGGTTTATGGTCTAAACAGGTGGACAGGTCAGTCTTCAACAAACAGATAGCAGTACGCAGGAGCACATATAAAGGTTCAAATGCCTGGTTCAGACAACACATGAAGATGCAATAACAGAGAACTGATATACTTGGGAAAGGGTTTGTGAAGAATTGAACCTGGAAGATGTAATGATAAGGGAGACTTTTCTCGAGAAAAGAATGAGAGATAGAGATTGAGCACATCCTTAAAATGCCCGGCTAGGCAAAGAAGGAGCAGAGCAGCTTGGGCAGAGAGGGGTAAGTTTTAGAAGGAAGGGAGAGAAGCTTTGAGAAATACAGTTGCTAATTTGGGGAACAATTTCAATGACTGGCTGAGAACACATCATAAACGCTTCTAGATCTTCCCCTCAGTGTAATCTTGGGGGTAAATAATATGACAGTTTTGTGTCACACAAGCCTAAGGACCCAAAGAGAAGTCTATGACCCAGAACAGACAACAGGCCTCTATGTGTGTCAACCTTTAGGGTGCATGTGAGCAGTAGTCAAACATGGTGGCTACACCATTGAGTAAATGATATTGCAAAAAAAAGTTTTGGGGTCCCACCTTATACAGTAAGTCCCCTACATACGAACCTTCAGGTTGTGAAGTTTCAAAGATGTGAACCATGCCCCTGTATCCCAGCTGTTGTACTGTACTACTGTACTTTACAAGGTACTGTACTGTAAGATTAAAAATGTTTTCTTTATTTTTTGTGTTTTTTTTAAATGTATTTTTTGTGTGAAAACTATTATAAACCTGTTACAGTACAGTACTATATGGCCGATTGTGTTAGTTGGGTACCTAAGCTAACTTTGTTGGACTTATGAACAAATTGGACTTAACACACTCTTGGGGGCTCCCCTGGTGGCGCAGTGGTTGAGAGTCCGCCTGCCGATGCAGGGGACAAAGGTTCGTGCCCCGGTCCGGGAAGATGCCACATGCCGCGGAGCGACTGAGCCTGTGAGCCATGGCCGCTGAGCCTGCGCGTCTGGACCCTGTGCTCCGCAACGGGAGAGGCCACAACAGTGAGAGGCCCGCGTACCGCAAAAAGAAAAAAAAAACAACAAAACCACACTCTTGGAATGGAACTCGTTCGTATATAGGGGACTTGTGTCACTGAAATAAGTGATAACTAAATGTAAGAGTCACATGTAAAGTAAATCAAAGAAACAGCATAAAACATGGGTGAATAATCATGTAAAGGTGGAGAGGAATTTTTTTAAAGCATGAAAGTAAAGGAAAATAGCAGTTTGGCCTGGGCTTGGAAGGTGAACCGGGATCTTGCCATTGATGAGCTGAGGACTTTGATCAAGTTTCTTCACCTAAGCCTCAGTTTGCTCATCTGAGAATTGGGATTGTTAGGTATTATTATCTTAGGGCATTCTTAAAATAAAGATTAAATAATTTAATATATGTAAAGATCTTTAATACTAAGTGCTTAACAAAGGTAAGCTTGTATTATGGTAATAAAAGATTGCTTGTCTTGACTAAATATATCTGGAGCCAGCATTTATTAAGCACTTACTGTGTCCTAGGATATGTGTTAGGGCTTTACATGGGAGGTCAAGTCACCTCAAGGTCACAAGCCTATAATTGGGGGATCTGTGTCTTGAACCTGGGCACTGTGGCTTCAGACCATGTGATCCTACTCACCACTCTGCCCTCTGCCTCCCCATGCAAACTCAAACCTCTGTTCTGTATGTTACAAGTACCGTAAATTTATTTATTTATTTTTATTTATTTATTTATTTTGTGGTACGCGGGCCTCTCACACTGTGGCCTCTCCCGTTGCGGAGCACAGGCTCCGGACGCGCAGGCCCAGTGGCTATGGCTCACGGGCCTAGCCGCTCCGTGGCATATGGGATCCTCCCAGACTGGGGCACGAACCCACGTCCCCTGCATCGGCAGGCGGACTCCCAACCACTGCGCCACCAGGGAATCCCCCAAGTCCCGTAAATTTAAAAGTCAAATAGTAAGCTTGGGAACAGTATTTGTCTTCTCTATAAATCTATATCTCTGTCATAGTGTTAAGTTTAAAAAAATATATTGAGAGTTCTTACGAATCAATTAAAAAAAAGAAAAATATTCCAGAAGAAAAATGGGCAAGGACATTAATAGGTAATTCCTCAAAGAAAGGAATACAGTTAGCCAATAAAGAACAGAAGAAAAAAATGTTCAGCCTTGCTAACAATTAAAGAAACATTAATTACAGCGGGGTGCCATTTTGCTTGATAAATCTGCAGATTTGCAGGGATAGAGAAGGTTTTGCACGGGTGGGGTGAGCTGGGCACTTTTGTTTGCAGGGCTTCCTCATCCCACAATTCCAGGGGCCCCATTCGCATGGCATTTTATGAGAATTGTGTCACCTGGGTTTTGTAACATGCATGGTATAACTTTTTGAGCTGGGCTGTATGTATCAAGAACTTTAACATGCTTCCGTTCTTTGGCTCAGTACTTACAATTATAGGAATTCCCCCAAAGGACTAAACTGCAATGTACGTAAAGGACAGTGTCTGAAGTCACAGTGCTGACGGTTCAAGGCAGAAAATGTAAAATACAGACCAACTGCAAACTATCTAAAGGTCTTAACAGTAATGTAAATAAATTGTGGGGTTGGATTGTTTACGATGCCATTAAGTTTAGTTTTAGAGGAATAATGACTTGAGAAAATTATTCCATTATAGTGTTGAGAGGGAGGTAGTGAGGCCTGTAGTTAAGTTTGGGGGTCTGGGTTCTGTTACCACTTTAATACTGACCACTATGTGACCTTGGGTTGTGCCCCTGCAGCCTGGCTTCTGCCTTTAGTGTGGGGTAGCCTCTCCGTCCTCACCCCTTCAACTTGTCTTCCCCTCTCCCCTTCTCTGGTTCTCCTCCCGCTCCTCTGTTCCCTTGCTTCACTCACCACCCTTCCGAAAGAGTCCCTTCTCCACCTTTGGCTCATAACATTTAATCTCTTCCCTTCACTCTGCAGGGAGCTGCATACCTTCATTGCAATTTCTGAATCATTATCTCAGTTTTGATTTTTCCCCTTAGCTCAGACCTGCTTTTGTGCTAACTTACCTGACGTGTACTTGGCTGTCCTACCAGTCCTTTAAGTTTAGCATCTATGAAACATAAACAGTCACTTTTCATCCCAAAGCAGCCGTCCTTTTTGCATACTTGTTTTCTGAAGTGAGAGTCATCCTTGCATGGTCACCAACTCTGAAATCTCTAATTCCTCCTTATTTCTCCCTCACGCTGCCTTTCCATTGAGGGTGGCTGGGGACCACGTTGTCCACTCTCTGGCACCTGGGTTGATGGGACAGCCACTGTCTTGAATGTGGTGGGTTCTTTTTCTTTTTGGCTGCATTGGGTCTTCGTTGCTGCACGCGGGCTTTCTCTAGTTGCGGTGAGCGGGGGCTACTCTTCATTGAGGTGAGTGGGGGCTACTCTTCATTGCGGTGTGCGGGCTTCTCATTACGGTGGCTTCTCTTGTTGCAGAGCATGGGCTCTAGGCGTGTGGGCTTCAGTAGCAGCACGCAGGCTCAACAGTTGCAGCACACAGGCTCAGTAGTTGTGGCTTGCAGGCTCTAGAGCACAGGCTTGGTAGTTGTGGTGCATGGGCTTAGTTGCTCCGCGGCACATAGGATCTTCCTGGACCAGGGCTCGAACCCGTGTCCCCTGCATTGGCAGGCGATTCTTAACCATTGCACCACCAGGGAAGCCCCACAATTTACATATTGATGTGTATGTACATTTGTTTCGCATCTGTTTCCCTCACTGGACTGTTGGTTCACCATGGTTTCCCCAGTACCTGGTACTTAGCAGGGGCTCGATATATATATATATATATATATATATATATATTTAATTTTTATTGAAATATAGTTGATTTACAATGTTATGTTAGTTTCAGGTGCACAGCAAAGTAATTCAATGATATACATATATATATTCTTTTTTAGATTCTTCTCCATTATAGGTTATTACAAGATATTAGATTTTTTTTTTAATGAATGAAAGACTCCTGAAGTCTCTACATCTGACACGTTTTATTTTTAAATCTTTTTTTGATTCCCCACTGCCCCTAATTTCTCTCCCCTGCACCCATATCTATTTATTACTTCATTCTAGCCTATCTTCCTCTGCCAGATTAACGTTCCTAATGCACAGGCTCCATTATATCATTAATTTCTCATTGCAACCTGATAGATTTGAGGATGTTCATGTACATAAGAATGCATCACTTTGAGGCTGGCCCTTTGTCTGCTTTAGTTTAGAAAAAGCAAGTTGTCAGTAAATCTGTGTGATCTTTGCATAGGTTTTGAGAGCAGCTACGCATTTTAATACAAGTAATATTCATTTCCTTTCTTTTTTTTTTTTTTTTTTGTGGTACGCCGCATCTCACTGTTGTGGCCTCTCCCATTGCGGGGCACAGGCTCCGGACGCACAGGTTCTGCGGCTATGGCTCACGGGCCCAGCGCTCCGTGGCATGTGGGATCTTCCCAGACCGGGGCACGAACCTGCGTCCCCTGCATCGGCAGGCGGACTCTCAACCACTGCGCCACCAGGGAAGCCCTCATTTCCTTTTTTAGGACAGTTTCTTTTCACCAAATCTGTTGAACTCCAGTGTGTAAAAGAACACAATGATCTAGTTCTTATGTTAGGTATCGAGTAACTCATCTGAGAACAAAACAAAATAAAACAAAAATACAAATAATAAAAACCTGGAAGTGCTTTTCTATCACTTGAAGCATGAGTTTTGCAAATCATTAAGAAATACTTAGATGGTGACGTTTTTTCTGTTTTTTTTACATCTCTGTCACTTTTTCTTTTTCCCTAATGGACTCCTTACATTCTTATCAGCAAATTGTTGGCAAGGAGACTGACTTACCTGATCAGAGCTCTGTAATGTCAAATGGTTTGTTGGAATCTCCCTGCCCCACCCTTTCTTTGAAGTTGGCAGGAATAAATACAATCAAGATAGTGCTTGGGTATGTCTACTTAGGGAGGCTGGCTGGGTCAGTGCATGTGTTGGAGATGTGCCCATTTATTTATTATAGATTAACATTTGTTGAATGTTAGTCTGAAAGTGAATCTGAAAGCAGATGTCATTGAACTGCCCACCATCTCCATTGACCCCAAGAAGTTTATTCTCAAACCCTGTGTACTTAGATATTCACATATTGTATTTTCATACAGAAAATACACGTTCTGTCATGTGGATATAGAAATGTTCTA